>NC_134083.1:88211656-88545656 GCF_000715075.1 Nicotiana tabacum
GATTTTGGTAGATTATATCTCGAAATCTATAAGGAGTTGAGATTTGACCAAAACATGCAAGTTGTAGATCTTAGTGTTTAGTTTTCAGAAAGTTAAACCATTTGTTATTTGGAGTTTTGTACAAAAGGATATGACCATTATACTAGAGGCTATCTGAAAGAGTTGGAGAAGGTTGTTGGAAATATTTGTTCTTCGTGATCGCGGGAGAATGGCCGCGATCGCATAAAGTAAGAAAATGCTAGAATAATTTTGTGCTTCGCGATCTCTGGAGTTTGGCTGCGATCGCGTAGGGTAAATGACTGGTCAACAGAACTCAAGTACTGGAAATGGGATTTCGTACCATTTTTCATTTTTTACGATTTTGAGCTCGGGTAAGACGGGTTTTGGGCGATTTTCACGGGAAAACATTCGGGGGGGAGGGGGAGGGGGGGGAGGGGTAGGTGTTCCTTATCCTACATTAATTATATTTTCAATCATACATCTTGGAATCAGCCTAAGTATTCCTTTTTTCTTTTTTTTTCAACTCATTTTATCTAATTTATATCTGATTCCATACTCATTTACATCATGAATCCGTGAATTTATGGAAGAAAAATCAGTTTTTTTATAAAATCTTCCAAAAATATAAAATTAAGATTTGAAGGTCAATCCGACGTTGGAATTCGATGATTTTTGTATGGTTGAACTAGCATCGGAACGAGAGTTTGGATTTCGTGTGTTTTTTCGGGATTTGAGACGTGGGTCCCACAATCAATTTTTAAAATGAATTCGGATTTTAATCTGGAAAATTAGTAAAATTCAGATGGAATTAATTCCTACGATTCGTATTGAGTATATTTAATTTTTTGTGACTAGATTTGATGCTTTCGGACACTAATTCGTGAGGCAAGGGTGTATTGGAATCTTGAGCTGGTTTCAAATCGAGGTAAGTGTCGTGGTTAACCTTGACTTGAGGGAATAGAACCCTTGAATGATTTGTTATATGAAATTCATGTGAATGAGGTATAGGGGAGGTGACGAGTGTTTATACGTCGTCAAATTAATTGTTTGCATAATTATTTGAAGTCATAAATTATTTTAAGACATGAATTAAGTATTATATTACTTGTTTCTCTCATATTCCTTACTCAATATTATGCCTTGAATCCATGCTATAATTGTTACATATTTATTTGTCTTATGTGACTTAATTTCTACTTGACAGTTAGTATATTAGAAATTAAATTTCCTATTTTCTCCCTGATTTCCACAATTAATTGCTACTTGTCATTACTTGTTTCCTAAATAGTTTATAAATATTATGTGCCTTGATACCTAATAATTTCTTACTGAATGTTGTATTTATGGGAGTATTTTTTATTATATTTAAGAGTTGTTAAATTATATTGTTGGAGCGGTGTCACGACCCAAAATTCCCTCCTTCGGACCGTGATGACGCCTAACATTTCACTTGCTAGGCAAGCCAACGTTAGAATAATATTAACCAATTTTAAAATAATTTTTAATTTATTAATAATCAAGGAAACAAAAGCGAAAGCAAAGTTTGAAATATAGTGAAATAATCCATAAAAACAACGGTGTCTAAATACCATCCCAGAATTGGTGTCACAAGTACACGAGTTTCTAGAATAATACAAATAAAGGTCTGAATAAAATGAAGCTGTTTGGAAATAAACACACAGCTAAAGTAAAATAGACGGGGACTTCAGAACTGCGGACGTCATGCAGTTATACGTCAAGTCTCCTCCGAGTAGCTGAAATCCGAGCAAGTCTATGGCACGCCGCTGGGACCAACTCCGAAATATGTACAAGAAGTGCAGAGTGTAGTATCAGTACAACCGATCCCATGTACTGGTAAGTGCTGAGCCTAACCTCGACGAAGTAGTGACGAGGCTAAGGCGAGTCACTTATATTACATGTACGCAATATTAGTAACAATAACAATAATAGAAATAAATCAGGTAACTCATTTATAATAATTGAAGTAAACTCAGCAGTTATAACCAATTATCATTTCCATCAATTCTGTTGCAGTATGCAACCCGCACTCACAATATATTCACATTCAATTCTGTTGCAGCGTGCAATCCACTCTCACAATATATTCACATTCAATTCTGTTGCAGCATACAATCTGCTCTCACAATATATTCACATTCAATTCTGTTGCGGCGTGCAACCTGATCCACCAATATATATATGTATGTCGACTTTTAAATAAGTCTGTTGCGGTGTGCAACCCGATCCTCCAATATGGACTTTTAATAAGTCTGTTGCGGCGTGCAACCCGATCCTCCAATATGTTCATTATAATCAATTCTGTTGCGGCGTGCAACCCGCTCCTCCAACATATTCATTTACCAATTCTTATAGAAGGAATTTCCCCAATAAATGCAACAATTAATATGAAATTATAAGATAACAAGCATACAATAATTATGATTTAATCATGAAACAAACAATGTCAAATAGCAAATTATTATAGAAATCAGGGAGAAAATAGGTTGTTTAATATTTAATATGCTAAATGTCAAATAACAATTAAGACACATAATTCAAGTAGCATGTAACAATTAATGCAGGAATTCAAGAATTAATATTTGGCAAAGAATAGGAGAGAAACAATTATTATAATAATTAATTCATGATTTAAAACAATTTATGATTTTTCAAGTAATTATGCAAACAATTAATTTGACGACATATAGACACTCGTCACCTCGCCTATACGCCGCTCACATGAATTTCATTTAGCAAGTAATCTAAGGTTCCTAATTCCCTCAAGTCAGGGTTAGACACAACACTTACCTCGCTCTGAATGCCACTTAATTCTCAATCAAAGCTTTTCTTTTGGAATTCACCGCCAAACCACTCTTATCTATTCAAAAATGACTCAATAATATCAAATATTGCTTAAGAAATCAATTATATTGCATAAATTAAATTTCCCAAATTTTCCTCCAAAAAGTTGAAAAATCGATCCCGGGCCCGCTTGGTCAAAACCTGAGGTTCAGACCAAAATCCTTTTACCCATTCACCCCTGAGCCCGAATATGTAATTAGTTTTGGAATCCGACCTCAAATTGAAGTCTAAATCCTCAAATTCCCGAAATTCCTAGTTTCTACCCAAAACCCCTAATTCTACCATGAAAACCTTAGATTCTAGGTTGAAATCTTGTTATAAGATGTAAAAGATTGAAAGAAAAGAGTTAGGAATCACTTACCTATGATTTGGGGAAGAATTGGTCTTTGGAAAATCGCCTCTTGAGGTTTAGGTTTTGAAAATTTGAAGAATGAATGAAAAATCCCATCTAAGTCCCTTTTACTCAGTTGCAGGTGTCGCAATTGCGACCTGAGCTTCTCAAATGCGAAGGAACACTCACAATTGCGATGCCCTTCACAATCCTGCTGCCTTCGCAAATGCAAGGAAAGTGTCGCATTTGCGACCACTGAACGTCGCAAATGCGAGTAGATGTTCGCATTTGCGAACCTGCCTTTCCTAGACTCCCATCGCAATTGCGAAGAAAATCTCACAATTGCGAGAACATGCTGGCCCAGGCCTTCTTCGCAATTGCTTTAGATACCTCACAATTGCCAGGCCTGCTTATTTCGCATTTGTGAAGCCTGATCTCGCAATTGCGAGATCAGAGGCCTCTAACAAGTTCAGTTATACTAGTAAAATTTTCTAAGTTCAAAACATCCCGCGGCCTATCCGAAACTCACCCGAACTCTCGGGGCTCCAAACCGCACATGCCCACAAGTCCAAAAATATCATACGGACTTTCTCGCGCGATCAAATCGCCAAAATAACACCTAGAACTATGAATTTAGAACCAAATAAAATGAAATTCTCAAGAACACTTTAAAATTCATATCTTCTCAACTGAACGTACGAATCACGTCAAATCAACTTCGTTTCTCACCAAATTTCACAGACAAGTCCTAAATATCATAATGAACTTGTACCGGGCTCCGAACCAGAATACGGACCCGACACTAACAATGTCAAACATCAATCAATTCTTGAAAACAAATAAATTTTCGGACTTTTAAATTTTATCAAAAATTCATAACTTGAGCTAGGGACCTCCGAATTCGATTCCGGGCATACACCCAGGTCCCATAATTCGATACGGACCCACCGGGACCGTCCAAACATGGATCCGAGCCCGTGCACCAAAAATGTTGACCGAAGTCAACTAAAATTAACTTTTAAGACATAAATTCTTAATTTCATCAATTTTCAACATAAAACCTTTCCGGAAACCTGCCCGGACTGCGCTCGCAAATCGAGGAGGGTAAAAATGAGATTTTTAAGGTTTAAAAGAACAGATTCGAGTTCTAAAACATAAATTGACCTTTTGGGTCATCACATTCTCCACCTCTAAAACAACCGTTCGTTCTCGAACGGACATAGAAAAGTACCTAGGCTGGTGAAAAGGTGGGGATATCTACTCCGCATATCGGACTCAGACTCCCAAGTAGCCGTCTCAATAGGCTGACCTCTCCACTGCACTCGAACTGAAGGGTAACTCTTTGATCTCAACTAGCGAACTCGCCGGGCTAGAATTGCCACCGGCTCCTCCTCGTAAGTCAAATCCTTGTCCAACTGGACAGAGCTGAAATCTAACACATGAGATGGATCACCATTATATTTTCGGAGCATAGACACATGGAACACCGGATGAACCGCTGATTAACTAGGTGGTAATGCAAGCCTGTAGGCTACTTCACCCACCCTTTCAAGAATTTCAAAGGGTCCGATATACCTAGGGCTCAACTTGCCCTTTTTTCGAACCTCTTTACACCTTTCATAGGTGAAACTCGGAGCAATATTCGTTCTCCAACCATGAATGCAATATCACGAACTTTACGGTCGGCATAACTCTTTTGCCTAGACTGAGCTGTGAGAAGTCGATCCTGAATAATCTTGACCTTATCCAAGGCATCTTGTACCAAATCGGTACCCAACAGTCGAGCCTCTCCCCGTTCAAACCAACCAACTGGCGATCGGCATTGCCTTCCGTATAATGCCTTATATGGAGCCATCTGAATGCTCGACTGGTAGCTAGTATTATAAGAAAACTCCGCAAGTGGCAAGAAATGATTCGAAGAACCTCTAAAGTCTATAACACAAGCGCAGAGCATATCTTCCAATATTTGAATAGTGCGCTCTGATTATCCGTTTGTCTGTGGATGAAATGTTGTACTCAACTCCACTCGCGTGCCTAACTCACGCTGTACAACCCTCTAGAAATGTGAGGTAAACTGCGTACCTCGATCTGAAATAATAGACACCGGCACCCCGTGAAGGCAGACAATCTCACGAATGTAAATTTCAGCTAACGTCTCTAAAGAATAGGTAACTGCCACTGGAATGAAATGTGCTGACTTGGTCAACCTGTCCATAATGACCCAAACTGCGTCAAATTTTCTCTGAGTCCGTGGGAGCCCAACAACAAAATCCATGGTGATACGCTCCCACTTCCACTCAGGAATTTCTAACTTCTGAAGCAAACTACCAGGTCTCTGATGCTCGTACTTAACTTGCTGACAATTCAGACACCGAGCTACATATGCAACTATATCCTTTTTCATTCTCCTCCACCAATAATGTTGCCGCAAATATTGATACATTTTGGCGGTACCTGGATGAATAGAATACCTGGAACTGTATGCTTCTTCAAGAATTAATTCATGAAGCCCATCAACATCAGGCACACAAATACGACCCTGCATTCGCAGAACCCCATATTCCCCCACAACAACCTGTTTGGCATCACCGTGCCGCACCGTGTCCTTAAGGACAAGTAAATGAGGTTCATCATACTGCCTCTCTCTGATGCGCTCATATAAAGAAGACCAAGCGACTTTGCAAGCTAGAACCCGACTAGGTTCTGAAACATCTAACCTCACGAACTGATTAGCCAAAGTCTGAACATCTGAAGCTAACAGCCTCTCACCAACCGGAATATACGCAAGACTGCCCATACTCACAACCTTTCTACTCAAAGCATCGGCCACCACATTGGCCTTTCCGGGGTGATACAAAATGGTGATATCATAGTCTTTCAATAACTCCAACCATCTTCTCTGCCTCAAATTAAGATCTTTTTGTTTGAACAGATACTGAAGGCTACGATGATTAGTAAATACATCACACGAGACACCGTAGAGGTAATGCCTCCAAATCTTCAGTGCATGAACAATGGCTGCCAATTCTAAGCCATGAACAGGATAATTCTTCTCGTGAACTTTCAATTGCCGTGACACATATGCAATTACCTTGCCATCTTGCATTAATACTTCACCAAGCCCAATGTGAGAGGCGTCACAATATACCGTATACGATCCTGAACCTGTGGGTAATACCAACACTAGCGTTGTAGTCAAAGTGGTCTTGAGCTTCTGAAAGCTCAACTCACACTCGTCTGACCATCTAAATGGGGCACCCTTCTGGGTCAATCTCATCTTGATAGTTGTTCATAATCAATTACAGATCAATTAACTTCATGTTAACAAAAATCTCGTTTCAAACCTTCACAATACTAATAACGAGATGCGAGGCATGAAGACCTCATAATTATTTATCCGAATTAACGAGTCACATTTAATGCCACCTGGGTGGGCACCTACCTCGTAGGTTACAACTCAATATTACAACACGAATTTGACAAGTATGCATAGAGAATTTCATACAAAAAATTTTCAAATAAGCCTAGCAGGCATGACTCCCTATTAGTACTATAGTACAAATTTAATTTTTACAAGGGAGAATTTAAACACAAGAATTTTTATCACAAGGATCTCGTCCTTATATAACTTCCACCGCAACTCATAACCCGATTTAAACATATCAATTTATTTTAAAATACGAAGACCTCGGCCTCAGTTCTGAATCATAAGTAATATGCACATCTTGCCAATCAAAACTTTCCATTTTCTCCTTTTAAATATCTTTCGTTAAACAAAATCACAACACATAGTGAACCCCATACCGGTAGGGTATATAATTTATAATTTGTAATTAATTATCCAAAAATACATCAAAACATACCGAAATAATTACCAGAAAGGCACCTTTAGCCTCACAGATCTTATTAGAGTCCATCATGGAATGATAGGTATAATTATTTCCATAAAACCTCCCAACAGAAGTAAACACATAAGTAGATTATAGAATTACGAAGCTCACTCATAAGTGGAGCTCAATAGGAGGACTCATCTTGATACTCAGAACTGAATCAAGTTAAGGAAATTATTCCTTTATTTTAAATCGAGGTCGTACCTATAACGACACCCTCTGATGTAACAACCTCCACCATACCATAAAACAAATATAACAACGGCTGGGTCTCCACCTCTAGGACGCCTTCTACCCGCCTGTCCTCCACCCTTAACTGATCGTGTGGGTGGTGTAGTAACTGCAATGGGGCACATAGCCTGAGTGCTTTGATGAAATATGCATCTCCCAAGTTTGGGACAATTTTCTCATAATGTGCCTAGTATCGCCGTATTTATAACGACCCCTTTGCGAGGTTGGCTGCTCATATTGAGTCTGTACCAGATAACTGGAATAACCATTGTAGGAAACTCATGTCAGTGATGCATTAAAAGAACTTACTGGAGTACCTTGATTAATCCAATGTGTGAATTGGGCTGGCCGACTACCCGAGTCCCCACCATAATGATTTATACTCGCAGAGTAGAATCCACTGAATCCCTAGAACCTCGAGACGTCTTGGTCTCCTTAGTTTCTTTTTTTTTTCCTCACCCCGAACACGTTCTAATATCTTGGCAATTTCTACCACTAGTGGAAATGAAGTATCAGTCTGTTGCTCCCAAGTCATACAAAATTTTAAGATCATAATTAAGTCTTTTGATGAGTCTGTGGACTCGCTCTCTGGCTGTAAGAAGCAAAGTAGGAATATGACGGGCTAACTTATTGAACCTGATTGCATATTATGACACCGTCATGGTGACCTGACGCAATCGTTCAAACCATATGCACCATGCATTATGAAGAGTCCGGGAAACAAACTCTTTCAAAAGTATTTCTGAGAGCCGAGCCAAGTGGGCGGTGTTGTATTGGCTGGTCTGCCTTCTTCATAGGCTTGCCACAGACACCTGTGGAGAATTATCTCTCCCAAGGCCAATTTCTTCTTCTGTTATGATGACTCAACACTGTTGAGCTGACCCATTTCTTAACATACTCTTCGATTCTTTTTTGGGGTAAACTTAACCCCTATTTATATACGATGATCACAAAAGTAGATATCCATACAGACAATTCCTAGTCCAGAATCTCGTCAACCACTGTACTTCCTCCGAAGCACCCCAAAATCCGCAAGCGTGACGTCCACGCTGAGTAGACCTTCTATAAATTTAATGTTGTTTCTCTAACTCCTTTGGTACTGAAGTATAAGATTATATCGGAGGCGGACATACCTCAAGTCCCAACCTTATCCTCTACAAAATCTCAGGCCTTAAACACATGTAAATTTTGGGAGAACCTTTCAGTACCACATATATATATTTCAGGCCAAAACTGATATAACACATGACTCGCAATCCATTCATTGATAGTGGACTCCCCCACTCGGTGCGAAGTGATAGTTCATCACGTCCGATGGTCCATAATATTAACCTTCACAACTCGTATAAATCAACCAGATGCCAAGGTACATTGCACCCCCCACATTATTCACTGGGTGATTTCTTTATACGTCCATATCTTCAGTCGGAATCACACGTTGAGGCAATGTTTGAGCATATCTGGCTCCCTCGTAATTCATCTACGGCATCACAAATCGTCGATACACAATGGATACCGAGTGCGCAATGTCATACACGAGTAGATACAAAGGAATGTGAGATATAGGTGTCAAGCAAAATCAATGACGCACGATAAGGAATGAAAGATGTGTTATTGTTTCTAAACTTCATGGCCTCTGAGAGATAAGTACAGACGTCTCTGTACCGATCCTTCAAACTCTACTAAGCTTGCTCGTGACTCGTGAGACCTATGTAACCTAGTTCTCTGATACCAACTGTCATGACCCGAAATTGCTTCCTTCAGACCGTGATGATGCCTAACATTTCACTTGCTAGGCAAGCCAACATTAGAATAATATTAACCAATTTTAAATAATTTTTAAATTATTAATAATCAAGGAAACAAAAGCGAAAGCAAAGTTTCATATATAGTGAAATAATACATAAAAATAACGGTGTCTAAATACCATCCCAGAATTGGTGTCACAAGTGCACGAGCTTCTAGAATAATACAAATAAAGGTCTGAATAAAATGAAGCTGTCTAGAAATAAACACACGGCTGAAGTCCCTTTCTAGTTTATTTTAGTTGTGTGCTTTCTTTGAGACAACTTTAGTTTATTCAGACCCTTGTTTGTATTATTCTAGAAGCTCATGCACTTGTGATACCAGATTCAGGAATGTGTTTAGATGGTTCGTTTGTTATGGTCTTCCGTAGTTTATTTCAGTAATGAACTTCTGTTTAATTTAATTTGTTTAAAAAAATGGTTAAAATTATTCTAATGTTAGCTTGCTTAGCAAGTGAAATGTTAGGCGCCATCACGGTCCTGAAGGTGGGAATTTCGGATCATTACAATTCTGCTATAGCTAATTTGCAATATAGTAAATACTGTCTCAAAGGTATAATCAACATTACCCTTTTTGGAGTTGAACAAAGTAGCCATGATAATAGTGAATTAATGGAGCTATGTTTAAGTATCTTAATGAAAGAAAACATAATATGATCAAATGCTCCTAAAGAGGAAAAAGAAGTGACGTTTATCAATTACTGCAACTTTGTTATCTATTTCCTCTATTCACTTTTACTTATTCACTATATCGAAAATACATTTTCGGTTTTACTTATCCATTTTAGCAAATCAAGAGAAAGACAATCTTTTCTTCATGTTTTAAACTTATCATTAACAATAGGTGACAAACGGGTGGGCCGGGCCAGGTCGGGTCGAAAAATATAGTGACCGGTCGGTCACCAATCCGGGCCGGGTACCGGTCAAAAATTGAACCGGAATAGTTCCGGGCCTAAGGGGCCGGGCCGGGTTTATGTATTTTGTTTTTTTGTATTTTGTATAACTATCGTAATTTATATTAATATAAAGTAAAAATATAAAACAAAAAAATAATCTTATGAAAAGAATGTTTGCATAAAGGATGCAAAGACTTTAAAATTCTTATATTTGAATATTTCATTAAGAATTTAAGATAATAGAATACAATGAAGAAGGAAAAATATTGCACTTATAATTTGCAAGTTCTTTTTTTATTTTAAACTTGCAAATTAAAGTTTACATTTAACAACTAAATTAACGAAAAAGAGTAAATTCAAAGTTTAATTATTATAAAAGAAAAATTATAATAATCATGTCAATCACGTGCTCCCTAGACGGGTTCACTTCTTCTTGCGTCTCCTCCACATTTTCATCAATATCAATCCTCGCAATAAGAATCTTGGTATTCAGGATCAATAAGAATCTAGTTATACCCGGATATCCATCAAGGAAGTAATAATAAGCACGTCCGGCTAACCTATCCAACATTTGATCAAGAAATGGAAGCGGAAAATGGTCTTTCCGAGTAACTTTGTTGAGCTTCCTATAATCCATGCACACTCTCCACTCGATGACAGTTCTTGTGGGGATCAAATCATTTTTGTCATTTGTTATCACAGTCATGCCCCCTTTCTTTGGGACACATTGCACCGACGAGGTCCACGAACTTTCGGAAATGAGGTAAACAACCCTGACATCTAACCATTTGATGGTCTCTTTCTTTACTACCTCTTGCATGGCTTCATTCAATTGTCTTTGATGTTCCACGGAGGGTTTGTGATCCTCCTCCAAAATGATTTTGTGCATTCAAAAGGCGGGGCTTATACCCCGAATATCCGCCAATGTCCAACCTATTGCTTTCTTCCTCCTTTGGAGCACCGCAAGGGTGGAATCTACCTGCACGTTAGTTAATCACGAGGAAAGAATAACAGGTAAAGTGGAACAAGGGCCTAGAAACTAATACCTGAGGTGTGAAGGCAAAGGCTTTAACTCCAAGGTGGGAGGCTCCTCAATTGAGGGCTTTGTTGGTGGAGTCTTCCAGTTTTCGAGATTCAAGGAAAGTTTTCGGGGCTCATAAGTATATGATCCAATTCCTTGCAATGCATTGACACAATCTACAAAGACTTCCTTCTAATCCTCATCATGATTCAACAACACAGCTTCCAAGGTATCTTCAACATTTATCACAGCACTTGTGTCATCAACAATTACTTCGGTCACAAGATCCACGAACGAACACACTTTGTTGCTATTTGGCTGCCTCATTGACTTACAAACATGGAACATCACTTTTTCATCGTCCACCCGGAAGGTGAGCTCTCCATCTTCCACATCAACTAAGGCCTTCCCTGTAGCAAGGAAAGGTCTCCCCAAAATGATTGGCACCTCATAGTCAACCTCACAGTCAAGTATCACAAAATCTGCCGGAAGGATGAACTTGTCGACCCGAACTAACACATCATCAATTATCCCCATTGGCCTTTTCATTGTCCGATCCGCCATTTGCAACCTCATGGATGTGGGTCTTGGTTGCCCAATCCCCAATGTTTTGAACACAGAATAGGGCATCAAGTTAATGCTTGCCCCCAAGTCACATAAAGCCTTGGCAAAATCGGCACTCCCAATAGTGCATAGGATTGTGAAAGCACCGGGGTCTTCCAACTTTGGAGCCATGGAGTGAACAATAGCACTCACTTTATGTATCATTTTGATCATTTCACAGTTCATTGATCTCTTCTTTGTTACCAAATCCTTTATAAACTTGGCATATCCCGGCATTTGTTCTAAGGCTTCAACCAACAACACATTTATGGACAAACTTTTCATCATATCAATGAATTTCTTGAATTGATTCTCATTGTTTTGCTTTGCAAGTCTTTGAGGGTATGGAGGAGGAGGCCTTGGCATTGATGCCTTAGCCTTTGGCACTACCGGCTCCGGCATGTCAAGTACGTGCTCCCTAGACGGGTTCACTTCTTCTTGTGTCTCCTCCATATTTTCATCAATATAAATCCTCGCGTATTCATTAGCTTGAACATCATTGCTTGGCTCATCATCATCTTGCACCAACATATCATCACCCACATGTCTTCTTTGGTTTGAGGTACTAGCAACTCTGCCTCTCCCACTTCTTGTTGTCACGGCCATTGCATGCCCCGTATTCCCACCTTTCGGGTTCACCACTGTATTACTCGGTAGTGCCCCCTTTGGGCGAGTATTTAAAGCTTGAGAAATTTGGCCAAGTTGAACCTCCAAGTTGCGGATAGAAGTGTTGTGGGAGGCTAATTGGGCATCAGAGTTGGCATTCTTCTCCATCATTTTCTTGAATATGTTTTCAATCCGTCCCATCTCATTGTTGGAAGAACTAGGACCTTGTGACAGATATGGAGGCGGGTTGTTTGGTTGTTGATACATCGTGGGTCTTTGAAAGCCCGACCCCCGATTTACTTGATTCCTATTGTTCCAACACCCTTGATTAATGTTGCCTCCTTAATTTCTTTTATTGTTGCCAACCCAATTACCTTGATTATTTCCTCCCCAATTGCCTTGATTACCTTGATTACCCCAATTGTTTTGATTTTTGTTGTTGCCACCACTCCAATTTCCTTGGTGGCTTTGGTTGTTCCAATTTCCTTGGTTTCCTTGTGATCTCTATTTTTGTTGATTTGGAGCATTACTTCTTTGACCTTGATAATTGTTGACATATTGAACCTCTTCATATTGCTCATCATATGAATCATCTTGACTATATACACTATTACTTTGCTCAAATTATTCCGGATGGTTTTGTACTTGTTGACCTCGTAGCCGTCTCTTGTTTACCATCATGTTCACCCTTTCCATAGCATTCACCTGTTTCGGCCCTTGAACCTGTTGAAGCTGAGCCTTGACCAATTGGTTCATGGTGGTTGTCAACTCCACAATAGCTTGCCCATGATCATGTAGCTCCTTGTGTAGGTGAATAACATTTGGGTCACCCTGAGGAACATTGGCTCTACATTTCCACGCCGAAGAGGTGTCCGCCATCTCATCCAAGAGTTCACAAGCTTCAAAATAAGGCATGTTCGTGAAGTTACCCCCAGCGAGTTGATTTACCACACACTAATTCGTTGTGTTGATCCCCCTGTAGAAGGTTTGTTGGATCATGGCCTCGGTCATATCACTGTTCGGGCATTCTTTGACCATGGTACGATATCTTTCCCAAATCTCGTGCAATGGCTCATTGGGCTCTTGTTTGAAAGCTAGAATTTCATCCCTTAGTGTAGCCATGTGCCCTGAAGAGAAGAATTTGGCAATGAAATTATCGGCCAACACATCCTAAGTGTGGATGGAATGATTGGGCAATCTCTCTAACTAGTCCAAAGCCTTTCCCCGTAGAGAAAAAGGAAACAACCTTAACTGCAGTGCATCCTCGAAGACATTTGTTTGCTTGCTCCCCCAGCAAGTATCGATGAAACATTTGAGATGCTTGTAGGCATTTTGGTGTGGAGATCCGGTGAATAAACCTCGCTGCTCAATCAGTGTAAGCATCACGTTGGTTATTTGGAAGTTGCCCGCCCTAATCTGGGGCAGGACTATTACACTTGCATAGCCCTCATTCGGCATCACCAGGTGTGTTGCTCTTGGTGGAGGTGGGGGAGGGTTTGGGACATTATCATTAGGCGGTCGGACTCGCCTGTTTACTTGAGGCTCGGGATGCACTTCATCCACTTGATCATCATCTACCTCCTTCCCCAATGGTAAATTTCCGAGAGGCTCGTTGTTAAGGGCCATTTTTTTTACCTAAAAGCAATTCACAAATAAAATTAGTGACTCGAAAGGAAAGAAAGACAAAACACACAAATACCTAGATATAGAGCTAAATCCGTTTAACTCCCCGGCAACGACGCCAAAAATTGATCTCGGCCAAACCCACACCACAATTTAGTAGTGAAGCGGTCGATGCAATAATAAACCCAACGAAGGCCGGGATTGAATCCACAGGGAGTTAGAATATGGGATTAGGTGTATATCTAAGTTAATTATAAGTTTTGACACAAATTACACTTCCACAAACTTGATTGGTGTTCTACTTCTACTTTACTCTATTGTTTGCAAGTATAAAACTAAGGACAATATTTTTGATTTTGAGTTTGTCAAATGATTAAAAGGGACTAGGGTCGTGACTTCTACCTAGGTGGTTATCTAATGGGTTGTAAACTCCAGGGCAAATTTGATTAGTTGGGATCGTGATGTAGCAATCACATCTGGGTACTCACTCTATACTTCTCGGTAGTTTGAGTGATTTTGCCCAATTTGGCTTTCTCAAGCCCAATTGGGTATTTGCACAATACAAGTGATATTAGCTCAAGTCGAGTATTACTATCTCTAGGTTTAACCCTTTAATTGGGGCTATCAATTTCTTGAGTTCACCTTAATTTCTTGTTAGCCAAGTTTTCCTAGACTTAGTCTCTCTTTCTCAAGTAGAGGCTAAGTCAAATAGGCATGAACCAATGTTTGCAACCATTGATTCTAGGGTTCAATCATGAACAAGGCTAAATGTCACTAACCTAATAAAAAATAAGCCCTAAATTAAACACCCATCAAATACCCACACTAGCGTTGGGTCACAACCCTAGCTAGAGATTAAGCTACTCATAAAAAGTACAGAAATCAAAGAGGAAATTAAGATAGAATGCATATTAATTGATTAGGGAAAGAAAATCTAATGTATAGATATTAATCCAGTACAAAAATCCTCAAAATAGCAAAGAAAACGGCTCATGTGCTCTTCTCCAACGTTACTTGACCTAAAAATGACAAAAAGTTCTATTTATACTAAGCTGAAAATATCTGACAAAATTGCCCCTGCGGAGGTTGTGCGGCCGCATAATTCTGGTACGGTCCGCACATTGACCTTTTGCGGCCGCACAATTATTGTGCGGTCCGCATTCTTGGAATTTTGGGCTTGGAACTTCGGGGCTTCTGCGGTCCGCATAAAAACGAGTGCGGCCTCACTTTTGATTGTGTGACTGCATAAAAATGATACGGTCCGCACTCCTTGATTTTGAACTTGACTCCAACTCTCTGATTCTTCACGCTTGCGGACCGCATAATAGTGAGTGCGACCACACTTGATATTCTGCGGCCGTACAATTTTGGTACGGTCCGCACTCCTTCAGCTTGCCCAACTACCATTCTCTAAATCTCCTCTCTGCGGTCGCATTAGAATTGTGCGGTCCGCACTGCTAGCCTTTTTTCCCTGTTTTGGTTCTTGTTCACTGTTGACTCCTTTATGAGTTGATTTTGACTTCTTTGGTTCATATCCCAATATTCCTGCAAGTAAGTACATTTTGTTAGTTTCTGGGAATGCCTTTAAGCATTTTGAGCTAAATCGCAGTTAAAAAAGAGCAAATAATCGGTCAAAATCCCTACTTATCAATGCTCCCATGACCATTCCGCTCAGGTAGCAAGGTCCGCACATCCATACCACCAACCGTTCTAATTCTGTAGAGTGAGTCAAAAATCTGCAAGTCAATACACAAGGTCTTTTCCACATGACACCGATCTCAGGTGACGCTAAAGACAATACCAACTTACTCTAAACATCTGAATTCTTCCCTGCTTATCTGAGCTCGTGACATTCTTGTCAACACCAAACCGTAATCTTGATGCTCAACTTCCAATTTCCTATGACGCTCACTGCACCTAACATGCCAATACGTGAGATTACCAGAATTCCATGATAACCCCTGATCCACTAATAAAATAAATACTTCATCATATAGAAACCTTTTACGTAGCTCATTTCAGGAAAACCAATGCAACACGCAACTAAATTCTCAAACCGCAGAAAATACAACCTCTTGTCGTGATCTTAACTGCCTTAACCATGCTGATTCAACTGTTACCAACCGAGCCACTTCTTCTGATTTACTCGACACTTGCCCTAGAAATAATAATAGCTCCATTCAAAGCATCATGATCCCAAATTTGCACTCATCCTAAGTGACCTTATTTCACGAGACCACGTTATCTCCAAAACCCACAAACCATCTCATACCCTCCTTATGGGCATATTCGCATCTTCAACTAGTACACCCATTCTGAAAATCCTTCTATGAATCCGAAGTTTTTTTCTCCCATTCCTCAAATTCCACACCGCAAACCAAAGATAATGTAGAAAACTCCAAGCCACCTTTCATAATCCACTGCCAAAGCTCGATACTTAACCATACCACAGACTCGAAATACTTAGGCACCACACTTAAATTTTGAACCTGCTAGGACCATTATTGAGAGTCACCCACTCTGACTTGTCCCCGAATATAATCAAACTCCAAGGCCCTACTAGCACATGAACACCCTCTCAAAGAAGCAACCAGCTTAATTCCTTTTCCTTGTACATCACATCCCCACGAAGCATAAACTGATTCTTCCCAAAACCTGAATACGAATCGATAAGGCCAAATATAACACACATTCCTCAATTCCTTTACTCGAATTACCATTGATGTTTTCTTTCCTTAGTTGTAATACCCCACCAATACACCGATAACCAGGAACCTCACAAGTAAACAACCACACAATCAATTCGTAGATAGTGGGGCTCTCTCACTTAGCTTGAAGCTACCATTGCATAACTCTGGAACCCACCAAGATTCCTTATCCCCCATTGACATGATCTTGCACAATCAACCCGCCAAATTCCTCGAAATCCTTATGTTAAACATTTTATGAACATTCTGAATCACTACCCACGTTCGCACATTTGACCTCTCACTAGATAGCCAGCAAAATTCTTTGTAGAAGCTTCATCAACACCACGCAACCGCTAACCTGCTCTTAGGAGATATCCCACCTGTGGAAATTCCATGCCGGCCTCTTTCAACGATGATGCACCAAGTACAATTACTACGAAACTAATAAACCCTCCTGAGCCCGTGCTCATTCACCAGCTGTACACGTCTGTTCACTCCCCATTGACATCAACTAAAGGTGCAACGATACATTCCAATCAAAATTCATGTTGTATCCTTCTTCATATCAAGCAACACCTTCCGGTCGTATCCAATCTTCCTCAATATAGTAGCCAATATTCTAAATTAGTCCGCAGACCTAGTCACTGTCCACCATAAGTCCCAACTCACTCTAAAATTTCCTCAAGGAGTGTAGCTATCCTACCAAAGAACCCATATGCCACTCTCCCACTTTGGTCAAACCATCTCCTTTAAGCAACTTCTCGACTTCTGTTTCTCATACATGGCCTTCTAGAATTATAACCACCGCAAGACACCTTCCACATGTCCTTCCTCATCCTCCGCTGCCCAGTTGTTGCCTTAACTCAAAATTCATCTCTGTAGCACCCGAACCAACATATCGCCGCCAACTCTTGTAATGACCCAACCAGTCATTTTAACTTTTAGAAACCCGTTCCTTAAAATAAAACTCCCCGAACATGCTTTTATTAATTTATAACTCGTGGGGATGGTTGGTTCGGGATTTGGAAGTGTGTGATTTGAAATCGGAACACTTGGTTCCTTAAGTTAGCTTTAAATGGGCAAGTTTGACTTCGGTCAACATTTTGAGAAAACGACCCTGGAATCGGGATTTGACGGTTCCAATAGGTTCGCATGATGATTTTGGACTTGGGCGTATATTCGGATCAGGTTTTGGGGGACCCGGGAGCGTTTCGGCGCCTAATAGTGAAAGTTAGTTCTTGCAGGTTTTTGAAGTTCTTTAAATTTGGTTTGGAGTAGGTTTTGGTGATACCGAGGTCCGAATGAAATTCTAAGATCGGGAATAGTTCCGTAAGGTCATTTAGGACTTGCACGCAAAATTTGGTGTCATTCCGAGTTGATTTGATAGGAATTGGACGTGCAGAAGTCTTTTTAGAAGTTTTTGAATTTCATAAGTCAATTCATGCGTTTTGGCGTCCGATTCTTGGTTTTTGATGTTATTTCCGGATTTTGATCGCTCGAGCAAGTTTGTATAAGGTTATTAGAATTGTGTGGATAGTTAGTGTGGAGCCCCGAGGGCTCGGGTGAGTTTCGAACGTTCGAAAGGAATGAAAATACATTAGTTTTCTGGTGTTTCTTAGCAGAAGTTGCAGGTTTCGCAAATGCGAGAAATTGTTCGCAAATGCAAACCTCGCATTTGCAAGAAGGGCTTCGCAATTGCGAAGAAGCCCGACCTAGGTAGTGTTCGCATTTGCGACACATTTGCGATCCCAGCAGAGTTCGCATTTGTGACTCTTTGGTCGCATTTGCGACCCCAGCAGCTGAAGGCCAAGCTTCGCATTTGCGAGAGTTGTGTCGCATTTGCGAACCTGGTGTCGCAAATGCGACATCAGAGACCTGTGCCCAACTCATTTAATGAGCGAGTTAGGCCATTTATCTTACTTTTCTTTCATCTCTTGGGCGATTCTTGGAGCTTTTGGAAGAGGGTTTTCACCTAGCACTTTGAGGTAAGTAATTCCATACCCCATGAGTTAAATACATAGATTATAAGTAGATTATAACTAGTAAATCTTAGAAATTAAATGTTTAGGTGAAAAATCTAGATTTTTATAAAAGTGAGATTTTAACCACGAAAATAGTTATGAAATTGGGTAGAAATTATATATTTAAGTTCTTGAGATTATGGGTAACGTTTTCATCCGAAAATTTCCAGAATCCGAGTACGTGAGCCCGGGGTGAATTTTAGGAATTTTACCATTTTGGATAGGACAATTTATTTAATAGATGAATTTCGAATTATTGAACTTATATTAATTATTTTATATAATTTTTGGATAGTTTCGAATTTTCCGGCATTGAATCAAGAATTTTACGCGACGCGATAATCGGAAAGTGAACTTTGAGACGAGGTAAGTCTCTTGTCTAATCTTGTGAGGGGAAAATTACCCCATAGGGATTAAATTGAATATTGTTGCTAATTGCGGGGGCTACGTACGCACGAGGTGACGAGAGTCTCTGCGTAGCTACTATTAATGCTAAAGTCCGGGTAGTTTAGGACTCAAAGCATATATTACTTGTATACATTGTATTCTTTGTTTAATTAATATTAATGGATATATATATGAATATATTGTGAATTATTAGATAAAGATATTAAAGGATGGAAATCTCATATGCTTGAATTTTTGTTTAAATTAATTAATTGTTAAAGAAAATTATTCTCCTCCCGAATTTATCTTATAATAAATATACTCTCCTTCCGGAAGTACATAAGAAAATTTTTTCCTTTCTTGTGGAGCGGGCCGAACGCCTCGGTAGGATAGATGCATTTATGGATCGTGTCGCACGTCCCTCGACAGTGTACACGACACTCTGGATCGAGCCGTATGTCCTCGGTAGAAATCGTGCTTAATAATAATAATCACACGATACCTTAATAGCTTATTTCAACTTGCGAAACTAATTGATAAAATTCACAATCCTTGGAATTTAATGAATTATTATGCCTATTTGTTAAGGAATTAATTGTTATTCCTGTAAATGAGATTTAATTGATGAATTGGAAATTATTTGAATTGAAGGAATTTAATTAATATATTGAGAATTGTTGCATTTGAAGGAATTTGATTATCTCCACTGGTTAAATAAATTATTGAAAATTTTGTAAATCATGCTGATTTAAATATCCTAGTTGTATTTCAATTATTATTATTGACCCATAGTGAGTGTCAAAGTCGGTCATCTCGTCTCTACCACTTCGAGATTAGGCTTGATACTTACTGGGTACATGTTGTTTACGTACTCATACTACACTTGCTGCACTTTTTATGCAGGACCTGAGGCAAGTACTAGTGGGGGACCTATCGTCTTACACCCACGTTATCCAGGGGCATAGTGGTGAGCTGCCTTTCTGAGCCATTCTGCAATTACTAGTGTCTCTCCTTGTATTTGTTTCATTATGTCTATTTTTATTTCAGACAGTATTTGAGATTTTGTATAATCTACTAGATGCTCATACACTTGTGACACCAGGTCTTGGCACACACATTGGTAGAATTTGGTGTTTTATTAATTTCTTGGTTTTAAATTTTGTCAATATATGCTTAATTTATTAAGTTGGCTTGCCTAGCTGTAATGTTGGGCGCCATCACGACCTATAGGTGAAATTGGGTCGTGACAACTCTAAACCTCCACGAAGATCATCTTCCTTGAGCCATCAATATTAGGATTACCGATTCGATTCTAAACCGCAGCACACTACGACATCTGACAGCCGCTTCCCCGACATCATTTCACAATACCTTGCCCCAAAGGCGATTTGAAGTAGGCCATAACACCGGCAAACTTAACACATTCAATCAAGGACGACGGCACCACTTTTCGAATGAAGATTTCCACCACACTTGAAAATACCAAGTCTCGTTACTCCATCAATCCAACCTGAACATTCTTAGTCCGATTGCCTTTCCTTCCGCTGGAAATAAAACATTGAACCTCCGAATCATGCATTGAGAAAAACCTACTTTTAGTTCATTCACCGCCCCTACACATAGACAAGTATCCTACCATTACCTTAATACTGTGTGATAAAAATTCATGAACATCATAGTAATTGGTGCATAGCCCCAAAACCATCAGAAATACAGCTACTGAGCTGATATGATAGAACATCCTTCCACAAGGCGACGACATTAGCCCAATCGAATACGCAGGGAGAAACATCCTTCTCTACATCAGTAGTGCCATTACAATTCCTCGATTCCAAATTTATAACAAGCGCTTCGCGTCGCATAAGATTGAATAGGAAGGAAATGAAGGCATAAACATCAAAGGAATCAAATCGCACGATGAGGAATCAAGAAGGGAACTGCTCCTATCAGCCCGATAGCCTCTCGAAATAAGTACAGACGTCTCCATACCGATCCGCAAGACTCTAATAAACTCGCTCATGACTCATGAGACCTAAATGAACCTAGTGCTCTGATACCATATTGTCACGACCCAAAATCCATTAAAGGCCGTGATGGCGCCGGACACCGCTGTCAGGCAAGCTAAAAACAAGTACTTAATTTGGTTCTCATTTTAGTATTTCGAAATCATAATTTCCTTCAATTAAATAGAAAAAGATGGAATTTACAAAGTAAATAATAATATTTTTAACAATTTCAATACAAGACAACCCATAATCACCCCAAAACCCGGTATCACAAGTGCATGGGCATCAGCTAGGAAGTAAAAATAAAATACAGCATCTGTCCGGAATAAAAATTGGACAGAAAAAATATAAATACTGTGAAAGAGACTTTGCTGGCTGCGGATCGTAGTATAGAGTGCAGCTCACCTAAGTCCCCGCAATAACCGCGCCTCTACGCCCACAAGGCCTTTAGACATATATATACCTGCACAAAAATGTGCAGCAAGTGTAGTATGAATATGTAAATCAATGCGTACCCAGTAAGTATCCCGCCTAACCTCAAAGAAGTAGTGACGAGGGGTCGACTCGGACACTTACTATGGGCTATAAATAAAATACCAATGATATAATTAAGCATGGATCATATAGAACAGTTGTAAGCTCAATATCGTGAAATAAGTAACCAATTCTTTTATTAATAAGAAATTTCCTAAATTCATTTTCATCATTTAACAATTTATATCTCCAGCCAATAAAGCAGCGTCAATAATTATAAGTTCCGAGGAATTATCATGCGCAAGTCATGCCGAGGTCGTACGGCCCGATCCAACATATAAATGTAAACTGTGCACTTCCGAGGGTCGAACAACGCGAACCAACATATAAATATAAACCTGCCGAGACGAACGACCCGCTCCCATGAGAGTAGTGGAAATTTACCCCGCTCGCGGAATATATTTGCGATGCGGTTGCACATAGATTTTCTTAAGTTATTAAAATATTTCTTAAATTCTTTTTCAAAAATACGAAATTCAATGAAAATTTTCAAGTCTCGAAATCCTCAATTTCAACTCTTTTCAAGGACTTTAATAAGCATACTCGATCTCAATTCTTTTCAAGGTAAATAATAAATATAGTCAAATAACGGTATCAACAATGCATGATGTAAACCTAAAACTACCCGAACATAAGCATAGTTAGCAGCTACGCACGGACTCCCGTCACCTTGTGCGTACGTAGCCCCCGCAAGTAGAAGCACATATTTAATCAATTCACCTATGAGTTAATTCTCTCTTACAAGGTTAGAAAAGAGACTTACCCCACTCTGCAATTCCATAACGGCTCCAAAGCCTATCCAACAACTCAAACCGGTGTCCGTCGCTCCAAAACTAGTCAATAAATGTGCAAATCCATAAATATATACTCTAACACTCATTATAATTCAATTTACAATAATTTCCAACTCCGCTCGAAAGGTTGATAAAATCACCCTCGGGCCCACGTGCCCAGATTCCGAAAATTCTCAAAGCCAAACACTACCCATAGCACTACGAACCCAAATATATAATTTATTTTCAATTTCATGCCCAACTTCATGGTCAAAATCCAAAAATATAAATTCTAGGTTTTCTATCAAAAATCCCACAATTTCTACCAATTCCCATGCTTGAATCCATAAAAAAACCAGGTATTTAAGTTATAATAAATGAGAATCACTTACCTTGTGTTGCTTGATGGAAACCTTCCTTTTAAGCTCTCCAAAATCGCCCCAACCAAATGAAAAATGAAAGGAAATGGGCCAAATCCCCGTTCTTAAAGAACCCTTCTATCCAACGACTCCCGTACCTGCGGCCGCTTCGTCACATCTACGGTCTCGCAAGTACGGCCAAAATCACGCACCTGCGCATTCCCTTTGCCCAGCAAAGCTCTGCATGTGCGCCCCATGCGGCAAACTTGCGCTTCTGCTTCTGCGATCCTCATGTGCATCTGCGCTCGCACACCTGCGCGTTTGTGCCCGCTTCTGCAACCCCGGGCCTTTTGGCCAACCTCCGCTTCTGCACTGACCACTTCGCATCTGTGCCTTGAAAGGTGCGCCCAAATGTTCCGCACCTGCGGTTGCTGGCCACCCTCCTCTCCTTCGCACCTGCGACTCGTGGCTTGCACCTGCGGCCCTTTTTACGCAGGTACGATTGCACCAGATATCAGCTGCCTCAACATTTCATTCAAGTCCAAAATCGATCCGTTAACCATCCAGAATCCACCCGAGGCCCTCGAGACCTCAACCAAATATACCAACACGTCCCAAAACACATTACGAATTTAGTCGAGGCCTCAAATCACACCAAACAACATCGAAACTACAAATCACCCTCCAATTTAAGCCAAATGAATTTTGAAGCTTCAAACTTCTACCTTCGACGCCGAAACCTACCAAATCACGGCCGATTGACCTCAATTTTTGCACACAAGTCACATTTGACTTTACAGACCTACTCCAACTTCTGGAATCAGAATCCGACCCCGATATCAAAAGTCCACTCCCGGTCAAACCTCTCGAAAACCTTCAAATTCCAACTTTCGCCAAATGACCTCAAAATGACCTACGGACCTCCAAATCCACATCCGCACGCACTCCCAGTACCAGAATCACCATACAGAGCTATTCCCAAGCTCAAAATTCCAAACGGATATTGATAGCATTGAAATGCACTTCAACTCAAATTTATAAAATTCTTCCAAAATGCCAACTTTCATAATAGGCGTCGAAACGCTCCCGGGTCATCCAAAACCCGATCTGAACATACGTCCAAGTCCAAAATCATCATACGAACCTATTGGAACCTTCAAATCCCGATTCCGAGGTCGTTTACTCAAAATCACACTTTAGTCAATTCCTCCAACTTAAGGCTTCCGAAATTAGAATTTTCTTTCCAAATCAACTCCAAACTTCCCGAAATTAAATTCCGACCACGCGTACAAGTCATAATACCTTAAGTGAAGTTGCTCAGGGCCTCAAACCGCTGAACGACGCGCTAGATCTCAAAACGATCGGTCGGGTCGTTACAGAACACATCATTCTTGAAGATGTAAGAGTTTTTCTGAAAATATTTTTGTTAAGTTTTTCCGAGAAGACAAAAATAGAATTAGCTGTACTTTTATTATGATTCTAAAAAAATTGTGAAATAACACAAATTGAAGAATTGAATCTTATGTCTTCTTAATTTATTTTTCGTCAAAGGTTACAATATTACCTTTGCAGTGAGGTTTTAGTTCATAAAAGTTTTAAAAAAAGATTAATGATGACTCAATTTGAATAAATTTTGTTTTCTATTATTTTATTCTCATTTGTTCAAGTTTGCATATTAACCAAGTTAACTCTTAATATTATACTACAACTGATTTTACTCTTTTTCTAATTTCTTTCATCACCAATGATCTTTTCGAGGAAACAAATTTATGGTCCCTATGATTTAAGCCAACTTGAGAAGTAATTTTAGGTTTATAATTTTGGAAAATAATAGAATTGCATTCTTTTGCTAATTTAATAACTTTAATACTTAAGTATTTATTTTCAATATTAAAAATAAATAATTTATTTTTGTTGATTCAAATTCTGAATATTAGCTCTTATTGAATTTTAAATATTTTTAATAAGATTATTTTATTTTAAATGATCAAAGAATCACATTTTTGCACTTTTTATTTACTGAAGCATTAGTGTTATTGACTTTTACCAATCATTTATTTTCTTTTTTATATTAATAAAGATACTTCATAGTTATTTATTCCAATTGTTAAGCGTAATATTCCACACACACACACACACACACACACACACACACACACACACACACACACACATATATATATATATATATATATATATATATATATATATATATATATATATATATATATATATATATATATAGTAAACTTTTATTAATTATTTTTCTCATGTTATTGGCATGGGTAAGGTTGCACTCTGAATAAAATATATAGCACATTGTTATTATTTGATTAATGTAGTTATTTCTCCTATTTCTTGTTTATGGAATCGTTTGGTTCAATCCTATATTTTAGTAGAAGTAAATTGAAGATGAAAGGAAACTTTATTAAACGTAATATGTTAATGAGTTTTAAGTCCTAGGTATTAGGTTTTTAACTTAATTCAAATAAGGAAAAGTTTAAAATCTAAATTTTTTAATTTATTTCAAAATCCTAAATATTTGTGAATAATTAAATGACAATTTTGTCTAATGTGAAATCTATTTTTAAAGGGTAAAAAAGACGAACGATATTTTGCTAAGGGTATTCGTGCTTTTAATATAGTACTAGTCTCTATAAACATGCGTTGCACGATATTCCCCGTCAATCATATTAAAAAGCTAATTAATGTTATTTTTAATTATATTATATCTATTTTATGAGGTACCAAAACGTTATTAGGGTCATATCCTCTTAATACTTCTTAATTTAAAAATAACGTTCTAAATGTGCATTCCCTTTGTTGCTGCTACCCTTGTGGAAAAAAATAAGTTATGACTAAAATAATTGAATATTAGGAATTGAGGCCGTGATCGTATGTTGTATTATTGTTATTAACTGTAACTATAAAAGTATTAGAAGGATATCAGTCATTTTTTAGCGTAAGAAGTCAAATTGTTGTGCGAACGCGTTTGGTTGCACGTTATTTCACTCATCATAAGGTGAGACTTCCCAATTTTCCTATCTCACTGCAAAAATAGAATATGACAAAAGTCAAGTTCCTCATAAAACAAATGCGCAACTCTATTGTAATGGTAGCATTGTGGCTAATTGTTTTTCTTTCTAAATGACTTCTCCAAAAGTGATAACATAATTAGAAATTAATTTAATAAATTAAAGTGATCACAAAGAGTAAGCAACAATATTTCAAAAATATAATTTTCCCATCTCCATAAGTTTTTTCTCATTTATGGTAGTCTTTTGCAATGAAATTTCATACGTATTAGGAAGATTTCAACTATATTTTTTTTTACATAAATTACATATTTATTTACTTGCAAAATATAATTATTCAACTTTATGATGGCTACTTCTATTCTTTCTTGTCACAACCCAAACTCCCTCCGTATAATGTCTTGACGGCACCTAATCTCTACGACTAGGTAAACTTAACAAATTGTGAAAATAATAATACGAAAGTAAAACTTGACAACTAACAACAGTGGATAACTAAATAATTAGTAACAATGCCGTTCGGCATGTACAATAACCAATACTCTATAATACACAGTCTTTTCAAAACCCGGAACATCGTAAGTCACAAGCTACAGAAGAAAACTAGTATCTCTTTACACCAGAGTCTAATAAAAGAAGTACGGAAGGTAAATGACATATGAGAGAATAGAGGGGGACTCCGAGGTCTACTGTCACAACTCAAAATTCCACCACAAGGGTCGTGATGGCACTTAGCCTCTAAGACTAGGTAATCCAATTACAATTACAATTCAAGCAGTTGTTTTTTTGATAAAGATATAATTTAATACATGTGTCGAAACCAACAACAGAAATAATTATAACACCTTCCCAAGACTGGTAATACTGAGTCACGAGCTCTAACTGAGTACATGCAGTGATCCCCAAGGATCGAATATACAATACTGTTCGAATAAGAGTGGACAATACAATAAAAATGGAAAGAATCCGGGGACTGCGACGACCAAGCAGCTCTACCTTGAATCCTTGCGATCACACTCTAATCTCTGTCCTCAATGCCTGGCACTGCACAAAAATGTGCAGAAGTGTAATATAAGTACACCATAGTCGGTACCCAGTAAGTATCAAGACTAACTTCGGTGGAATAGTGACGAGGTACAGTCAAGACACTCACTAGTCAAATAACCTGTGCAATATAGCATACGAAAATAATAGAATAACAAATAGCAGTAATGGCAACAATAATCAACTTGTGACATAAACAGCAAGGCAACAGGAACACCATAAATATTGCTCAAACGGATAATAAACACAAGTACATCCAATTAATCAAGTCCTTCGAATATAAATCATTCACATATAATTCTTTCGAATAAATACCCTCCAAATAAATTTCTTCAAATAAATATCCTTCCAATATAAAACTCTTTCACATAAATATCTTATATCATAATCATAAATACGGGTCTCAATCCTCTTTCATATTCTCATGGCACCTCGTGCCCATGTCTATATCACATTTGCATGGACAACTCACGTGCCCAAAACATCAATATATAAAATCCGTAGGATCAATTTATTTTCAATAAAGTAAGGTTAAAATCTTTAAATCAAGTAAGAAATCAACAAAGAAATAAGTTTATTTTGGAAATCGTTTGAGTGAAGAAAAATGACATTTCAATTAAAATAAAGCATCAGATAAGCTACTGATTTGGATGTAAAACTTATTAAATTAAAACATAATAGTAATTTCTTTTATTTAAAACAACTCAATCATCGAAAACAAGTATAACCCAGAAATACAAATCCTCAGAGTCTTGTACGAAAAAGTCAAAGTCAACACAATACAACAAGAAATACAAAACACTTAATATTAAGTCAAATAATACATCACGGAGAACACAAGAATTTATAAATTTCGAAAAAATAAAATAACAAAAGGCAAGTGCAACCATAGAGAAATATCAACCAAGGGCACTCTCGAGGTACCGCCTTGTAGTCCCAAATTATAAATAAATTTCAACAAAAGGCACTCCCGCGGTACCGCCTCATAGTCCCAAATCATAAATAAATTCACAATCTTTCCTAATATCACCGCGGGAGCCTTCACATTTAGTTTTAAAAATTATTTTTCCCGAAATAGCATCCCGCGTTTTAGCCACCCTTATCACACCGCATGACTTCTAGTAGTTCCCCTACTAGCCACGCGTATCAAGCCCCCCTTATATCACCGCATGCGTTTTAACACCCAGACCTTATACCACCGCATGCGTATCAATATCACAATTCACACCTCAAGTGCTCAAATATCACAGCATATTATAAATTGCACATCACGTGCTCAAATATCAAAACATATCACAAATTACACCTCAAGTGTTCAAATATTATAATATATTACAAATTGCACCTCAAGTGCTCAAATATTACAATATATCACAAACTGCACATTAAGTGCTCAAATATTACAACTTGCCACAGGAATCAACAATACATTATTTTCCACAATAAGGAGCCCATGGCTGGATCATAATGTGCACAAAATTTTAACAAAATATTCGGGAGTGAACAACTCAACAAAATAATATTTCACAATTTAACACTTTGCCTCAGTATGATTTACGGTCTTTATAACTCAATACCAATTTCAACGACATGAACTGGAAAGTAATTCATCAAGGAACAACGCCTTCTTTGATCCAAACTTTTGGCAAATAGATTAATGCCTCCTTTTAAACTTACATAATAAATTATTTGCAAATGAATAATCCATAATGAAATTATCTTCAGGAAATATCAACTCAACAAAAATACGGGATTCACATAAAAATCAAAGTGGCAATCACACCAAATTATCATATAAAAATAAATTCAACAAACAAGGATTTATGCATGACAAATAAAGGATTTACTATGTTCCAACAATTTTCCAATTTAATACATAAGGGAGTCTACGAATTTCAACCAATATAATTTGCACATATAAACCAAGTACGTACTCGTCATCTCGTGTACATGGTTTCAATTACATATTTTTTACATAAAACTCAATGCCTAAGGGTTAATTTCTCCCAGTCAAGGTTAGGCAAGATACTTATCTCGACGAAAATAAACTGATACTTTAAATGATCTTCGCGAGTGAAGCCACCTCCGAACTGCTCAAATCTGAAATTCGCCCCTTAATAATACTACGATGGTCCACCACACTAAACAAATTTCAATCTACAACAATGTAACACAATTGCGCCAATATTAGCAAGATTTCTATACTTTAAGTCATTTAGACATTTTATCAAACATCTAATGTGCATAATTTTCTACAACCTCCTTCAATGGAATTTCTTCACCTAAAAATCACCTTCCACACAAATGATTGATCTCACAATCGTCTCTAGGTCATCCACAACTTCCCTTAGCACATGCATGCCCAACAATTCACTCCCAACCCACATATCTTATCAATTAATTCATTTTACAATCTCTACAATATCAACACACCTAGGTTGGGCACTTATTGCTTCCAATCACCATCCCATAAGCCCTAACACATATTTCGTACATAAATAATCATCATGCATTAGTTAGAGGTAGTAGTCATACCTATTATAGAACAAATCTTGAAAGACAACTTTTGGAGTGTTCTTGAGATTTTGAAGAAATCCTATGGAATCCATTCAAAACCTTGTTGTAACTAGTGATTGAGAAGTTAAATCATCATAAACATATACTTAGAAACTCACCTTAGGTGTGTATTGGAAGCCTTGGCCGGATGGGTGATGGAGAGAAAGCCCAAATATTGAAGAAATGACTTAGCCCCTCTCTATGACCGTCCTTGGGTTATTTAATGGGCTCCTACGTGCGCGTCCGCGCACCTGGGCAAGTGGCCGTGCATCCGGTTGCGCACCTGAGGTAGAAAGTCTCAAATATGCGCGGCCGCGCATCTGGCACAAGTCCAGTAAAATGGACATAACATTCTGTATACTTATCCAAATGACGAACGGTTTGATGCGTTGAAACTAGACTCAAAGGGCTTTGATTTGATAGTATACACCATATAACTCTTCATATCCTGAGAGGTATGCTCATTTGAGGTTAGATCTTGTGCGAACTCACTTGAAACTTTATCCCATCATATAATTTTCAACTTGACTTAGCCTTAGGGCTCTTCTTAGACCATAAACCATTCTTAATGTACCTAATACATATATTATCATGATCAACTGATATCATTCAAATTATCAGTCTTGTTTATACCCGAATTGGTATAATTAGCACCTGTCAATCTTCTTAATGGTCTTAAAACTCTTAGAATATTTTCGGGGTATTACATTTGCGGACGCGGCATATGTACTTTAAAGTCTCCGTACAGTAGCAAGCACTCTCAGCTAATAGCGGGCCTAATAAGAAGCACCTAGATCTGCACACAAAACATGTGCAGAAGAGTAGCATGAGTACACCACAACGATGCCGAGTAAGTTCCAAGCCTAACCTCGGTAGAGTAGTGACGAGGTCAGGTCCGAACCCTACTGGGATACAATAATAAGATAGGCGATATACTAAAAATAAAGTAAAAACGGAGAATTTAACAGCAAGAATTCACATAGAAACAACAATACACGAACAATGCGATAACAATAGGGGCACTCCCGAGATACAGTCTCGTAGTCCCAAAAGTAACTATGCGAGAAGATCTCTCGAGGTACCGTCTCGTAGTCTCAAAAGTAAATGTACAGGGAGAACTCCCGAGGTACCGCCTCGTAGTCTCAAAAATAAACGTGCAGGGAGAACTCCCGATGAATCGCCTCCTAGTCTCAAAAGTAAATATGCAGGGAGAGCTCTCGAGGAACTGCCTCGTAGTCTCAAAAGTAAATGTGCAAGGAGAGCTCCCGAGGAACTGCCTCGTAGTCTCAAAAGTAAACGTGCACGGAGAACTCCCGAGGAACCACCTCGTAGTCTAAAAAGTAAATACACAGCTCAAACCGATAAATACAACATTTAACAACAAAATTTCTACAGTTATACTGATAAAGAATAAAGAAAAGCAGGAAATCAACTAGGCATGCTTCACAAAGCTCAAATAAGCAGTTAAAGCACATAAACATGCGATATTAGACTAAACAGGATAGCTACACATATTGGAATACCTCAATTAAGAATGAAAACAGACTAATACTTATTTAAACGGTATAACTCAAATTAAAGGAAGAACATATTACTACTCAGTAAAATAAATCGGGTTTTACAACAAATAGCCCGTGTATGTACTCGTCACCTCACGTACACGATGCTCACATATCACAACAGTACCAAATCCTAAGAGGATTTCCCCCCACATAAGGTTAGGCAAGCCACTTATCTTGAACTAAGCTCAATCAATCAGTAAAAATGCATTTTCCTCGATAATCCGACTCCGAATGGCCCAAATCTAGCAAAAAACAATGACATATCATAAATACAACTATAATAGACTAATCTAATTAATGAAATCAAGACTTTAACAAAAATTCTAAAATCCGTCCTATAAAGTCGACCCGGGTCCACGTCTCATAATCGGGCAAAAATTACAAAATCTGAAAGCTCATTCACTCACAAGTCCAACCATACCAAATTTATCAAAATCCGACCTCAAATGACCACTCAAACCCCAAAATCAAACTCTTCAAATCCCTAGCATCAAACTCCCAAATTCCACCTTAAATACACACTAACTAGGTGGAAACATAAATGGAAAAGAAAGATTATAGATAAAAAATAAGCACAAGGGACTTACCTGATGAAATCCCTTGAAAATGCTCTCAAGAAATCGTCAACCCGAGCCAAAAATGAAGAAAATGGCCAAAAATCTCGAAGCCTCGCTTAAAAATGTTCTCGCCAGGCATTTCCGCATCTGCGGACCACCGATCGCACCTACGATGCCGCACCTACGGAATTTCTCTCGTAGGTGCGAAAATAACTTAAGGGGCTGGGTTCGCATTGGGGGCCGCACCTGCGTGCCTGCTCCTGCGAATATCTTTCGCTTCTGCGATCCTCACGCTCCAGGCCCTGTCCGCTTCTGCGATCCTCACGCTCCAGGCCCTGTCCGCTTCTGCGCTCCATCTCCACAGATGCGGATCCGCTTCTACGGGCCAATCTCGCACCTGTGCCCACAGACCAAGCTTGACCAAACCGCACTTGCGCTCCTTCTTCCGCACGAGCGAGTCCGCACCTGCGGTGTCCCCACCATAGGTGCGAAAACAAGTGAAACCAGAAAACTTCAGCAATTTGCATAAGTCCAAATTCAATCCGTTAAGTATCCGAAACACCATACAAACTTAGTCGAGCCTTCAAAATATGTCAAACAACAACAAAAACACGAATCACCCTCCAATCCAAACTTAATGAATTTGAAACTTCAAATTTCTACAACCGATGCCGAAACCTATCAAACCACGTCCGATTGAACTCCAATTTTTCACACACATCATATTCAACATTACGGACCTACCCCAACTTCCGGAATTGGAATCCGACATCAAAAATTTCACTTCCGGTCAAAATTTCCAAAAAATCGACTTTTGCCATTTCAAGCCTAATTCAGCTACAGACCTCAAATTCACAGTTCGGACATGCTCACAAATCTAAAATCACCCAACGGAGATAACGGAACCGACAGAACTCCATTCCGTAGTCATCTTCACACAGTTCTGACTACGGTCAAAATCCTAAGAATTAAGCTTCTATTTTAGGGACTAAGTGTCCCAAATCACTCCGAAACCACAACAAAACTTCCCGGGAAGTCACATAAGCAGAAAACAATACAGGGAAAGCAGTAAATAAGGGATAGGGGCTAATACACTCAAAACAATTGGCCGGGTAGTTACACCCTCCCCCTCTTAAAACAATCGTTCATCCTCGAACGATCATATAGACATACCTAAAGTGGTGAAAAGATGAGGATAGCGGATGCGCATATCATGCTCGGTCTCCCAAGTCGCCTCCACGACCAGCTGACCCCTCCACTGAACCTTCATGGAAGCAATGTTCTTTGACCTCAACTTTCGAACCTGCCTGTCCAAAATAGCCACCGGTTCCTCAACATAAGATAAATCCTTGTCCAACTGGACTGAGCTAAAATCTAACACATGAGATGGATCGCCGTGATAATTTCGGAGCATAGAAACATGGAATACTAGGTGAACTCCTGCTAGACTGGGAGGCAAGGCAAGCTCATAAGCAACCTCCCAGCATGCCGCAATACCTCGAATAGCCCGATACACCATGGGCTGAACTTGCCCCCTCTTTCCGAACCTCATAACACCCTTCATGGGTGACACCCGGAGTAGGACCCGCTCTCCAACCATGAATGCAACATCGCAAACCTTCTGATCCGCATAACTCATCTATCTGGACTGGGCTGTGCGAAGTCGATTCTGAATCACCTTCACCTTATCCAGGGCATCTTGAACCACGTCCGTACCCAATAATATAGCCTCGCCCGGTTTAACCAACCCACTGAGGACCGACACCGCATACCATACAAAGCCTCATACAGTGCCATCTGGATGTTCGATTAATAACTGTTGTTGTAGGCAAACAACGCAAGTGGCAAGAACTGATCCCACGACCCTCCAAACTCCATCACACACGCACATATCATATCCTCTAATATCTGAATAGTGTGCTCGGACTGTCCGTCCATCTGAGGGTGAAATATTGTGCTCAGCTCCACTCGAGTACCCAACTCATGCTGTTCGGCCCTCCAGAACCGTGATGTAAACTGCGTACCCCAGTCATAGATGATAGATACCAGTATGCCATGAAGCTTAATGATCTCGCGGATGTAAATTCAAGCCAGCTGCTCGGAAGAATAGGTAGTCATCACAAAAATGAAATGAGCTGACTTGGTAAGCCTATCCATAATCACCCAGACTACATCAAACCTTTGCTGAGTCCGTGGGAGTCCAACAATGAAATCCATAGTGATCCACTCCCATTTCCACTCTAGAATCTCTAACTTCTGAAGCAACCCACCTGGCCGTTGATGATCATACATCACCTGCTGGCAATTTAGATAGAGAGCCACATACTCCAATATGTCTTTCTTCATCCTCCTCCACCAGTAATGCTGCCTCAAGTCATGATACATCTTCGCGGCACCCGGATGAATGGAGTACCGCGAACTGTGAGCCTTCTGAAGAATCAACTCTCGCAAACCATCTACATTGGGCATACATAACCTGCCCTGCATCCTCAATGCACCATCATCTGCAATAATGACCTACTTAGCATCATTGTGCTGGACCGTGTCCTTAAGAACTGTTACATCCTGCATTTTCGTACGTTGAAGTTTCTTCGTAAGTTAATCGACGTAAGCTCGGGAATGAGATTAGTTTTGAGGTTATAAGTATTATGCTATTTCAAACGAGTTCGTGAAGGTGAGAGGGTAAGCAAATTAAAAAAAATGAGTTTCGTCAAAGTTTGTCATTTTGAGATAAAATACGGTCCAAGCTATAATACCCCGTATTTATGGACTAGTGCCATACAAGGTACCACATGACCATGATAGTAAGGTGTATAAAGTATGTTAAAAATGAGTAGTATTTTAAGTAATTTGAGATAATTCTTAATTATGTGATTAATTGGTTAATTATTGAATTAGTAGGGGATTAATAAATTGATTAAGGAGAAGGGGTGAAAATTTGAATAAGTTGAAAGTGTAGTAACGTGGAAGCTAAAGAATCAAAGAATTATGACTCAAAAGTAACTAAGATATGTGGCAATTCTTAAAGAAAGTGAGTCATTTCCATTTAATAATGGATAGACACATAAAACGCGAGTCATGTCCATTATTAAAAGACACAAGTCACAATTCCATTATGATATGCATTCAAAATAGAAATATTTGTATGTTACAAAGCCTAAGTTTCAAACGCAAGTCATATAGAAAATGCTAAGTATGGATCTTCAACTGTTCATACAAGATTTCACAACATCTCCAAGGAATCAAATGAGAATTCTTAGTATTTTAAGCAACGAATTTTTCCCTACTCCGATCTTGCCGTCACGTATTTTGTCGAAGGTAACGTGTGTTAGAGAGATTGTCAAGAGAATCGACTCAGGTATGTTAAGGCTATCTCTTCTTTCTTTTTGGCATGATCTATATGACACGAACGAAACGAGCAAATGCACAACTTCCATAAATGACTCTATTCATAGAAATACCAGAGATGCTTATGTTCTTGATTCCCCATGTGTCATATTATTTTATCATCTGTTCATGGGTCTAAAAAATACGTAAGTTGGTAAAGTTTATTTCATGATATTAATCAGAGGCATAATGGTCTTATGACGTACCGAGAGATTTTATTAACCTATTTCATATGCATTTCATGAATTTATACATGCACATTGACCCATGACCAGATGATGTATGTATATATATATATGTATGTATATGGGATATGGGAAAGGTTATGGCGTTATATACGCACCACCACCTGATCAGCTGGTATACGTTGATGATTTGCCCACAGTGGCCAAAATGATATGATGGGATGCCCTCAGAGGCTTGATGATATTATGAACGCATATACCTATGCATGCTATGACATTTATACGCATATGTATGACATTATAAAAATGAAATGATTCACAGAGCTATGCAAACGTACATGTCGAGTCTTTTACTCCATGTTTCTCTCATGTCTATTATTTACTGATTTTCATTCCTTACATACTCGGTATATTATTTGTACTGATGTCCCTTTTGCCTGGGTACGCTACGTTTCATGCCCGCAGGTCCCGATAGACAGGTCGAGAGTCCTCCAAGTAGGCTATCAGCTCAGCGAAAGATGTTGGCGCGCTCCATTTGCTCCGGAGTTGCTTGTTTAGTCAGTATGACTTAGACGTGTATTGTTTGGTATGGCGGGTCTCTGTCCTGACCTTTATGATAAGTATGCACTCTTAGAGGCTTGTAGACAGATGTCATGTATAAGGAAACGTGTATGGCCTTGTCGGCCTATATGTTAAGTATATGTGATGACCCAAAAGGTCATCTTATGTTTTAGAACTCGAATCTGCGCTCTTAAGCCTTAAAAATCTCATTTTACCCTCTTCGATTTGCGTGCGCAGTCGAGGCAAGTTTCCGGAAAGCTTTTATGTTAAAAATTGATGATAATAAAAATTTATGCCTTAAAAAGTTGATTGTATTTGACTTTGGTCAACATTTTTGGTAAACGGGCCTGGATTCGTGTTTTGACGGTCCTGGTGGGTCCGTATCGAATTATAGGACCTGGGCGTATGCCCGAAATCGAATTCGGAGGTCCCTAGCTTGAGTTATGAATTGTTGATGAAAATTAAAAGTTTGAAAATTAATTATTTCAAAGAATTGATTGATGTTTGGCATTGTGAGTACCTGGTTCGTATTTTGGTTTCGGATCCCGGTACAGATTCATTATGATATTTAAGACTTTTCTATGAAATTTGGTGAGAAACGGAGTTGATTTGACGTAATTCGGATGTCCAGTTGAGAAGATAGGAATTTTAAAGTGTTCTTGAGAATTTAATTTGATTTGGTACTAAATTCGTAGTTCTAGGTGTTATTTTGGCGATTTGATCGCGCGAGCAAGTTCGTATGACTTATGTGCATGTTTGGTTTGGAGCCCCGAGGGCTCGAGTGAGTTTCAGGTATGCCACAGGATATTTTGGACTTTGAAATTCTGGTATTTTGCTGCAGCAGGTATTCTGGCAAGTCCTTCTTCGTGTTCGCGAAGGTACTCTCGCGAACGCGGAGAGTAAACTGGGCAGCTGAAATTTTCTTCTTCGCGAACGCGAAGGCTTAGTCGCGAATGCGAAGCGATGGGGGCGTTACCCTTCACGAACGCCACCAACTCCTCGTGAATGCGTAGTGTTAGGCACACCTGGGGAAGAGTCGATCGTTCCTTCATCGCGAACAAGAGCAATGTCTCGTGAACGCGAAAGCTAGGGGGGTAGCCTACGTGAACGTGACACGGTCTCATGAATGCGAAGGCTTGGCAGCCTATACGTTTCGCGAGCGCGACAGTGATCTCGTGAACGCGATGCACACTGTCGCCCAGCACTTAACAGAATCCAAACACAGGTTTAAGCCATTTCTTCAACATTTTTCAAGAACCAAACGGGTAGAGGCGATTTTCAAGAGTTATTTTCTTCCCCAAAGTGTTGGTAAGTAATTCTAAATCATTTTCTTTCAATTACCCATTACATTCATGAATTATCAACCTAAAATCTAGAGTTTTCATGGTAGAATTAGGGGTTAGGGTAGAAATTAGGGATTTCGGAAATTTGGGAATTTAGACCTCAATTTGAGGTCGGATTCCAAAACTAATTATTTATTCGGGCTCGGGGGTGAATGGGTAAATGGATTTTTGTCCAAACCTCGAGTTTTGACCAAGCGGGCCTGGGGACGATTTTTGACTTTTTGGATTAAAATTTGGGAAATTTAATTTATGCAATATAATTGATTTCTTTAGCAATATTTGATATTATTAAGTCAATTTTGAATAGATACGAGTGGTTTGGAGGTGAATTCCAAAGGAAAAGCTATGATTGAGAATTAAGTGGCCTTCGGAGCAAGGTAAATGTTGTGTCTAACCCTGACTTGAGGGAATTGGGAACCTTAGATTGTTTGCTAACTGAAAATCATGTGAGCGGCGTATATGTGAGGTGACGAGTACTTATGCGCCGCCAATTTACCTGTATTCCATGTTTCTTCCATTTTCTTATATTGTTTCTTTCCTATGCTTAATTGCTACATGTTTATACTAGTGTTGTTAAAGTGATCATCATTATCATGGTTACGAATTTTCTGTTGGTAATCGAGTATTCATTTAAAAGTTGAGATTTATATTGTGGAACCAAATGTTGAAGTAAGATTTGTACTTGTTATTCTATCTCCTTGTTGATATTTATGCATTGCATTATGGTAAAGGAGAGTGTTAATGCACGAAGGGTGATGTCGTGCCATATTGTGAGTGTTAATGCACGAAGGGTGATGCCATGCCATATTATGAGTGTTGATGCACGAAGGGTGATGCCGTGCCATATTGTGAGTGTTAATGCATGAAGGGTGATGCCGTGCCATATTGTGAGTATAAAAGCACGAAGGGTGATGCCGTGCCATAATATGAGAATTAATGCACGAAGGATGATGCCGTGCCTTTTTTATTAGTTTTATGGTGAGATTGAGAGTAAAAGCACGAAGGGTGATGCCGTGCATTTTTCCTTTACTGTATTCACTATTCCTGTTGATTCATGGTATATTGACTACTCCGATGATCATTCTGTTGTAGTTCTTTATCTTGTATTCCCCTCAGTATGTTCCTCTCCCGACATTTCCTGTTTAGTTATTCATTTTTGTTATTTGTATATACACTGTTAAATTGTACAGGTTGATTTGTAGGTGCCTTGCCTTAGCCTCGTCACTACTTCGTCGAGGTTAGGCTCGACACTTACCAGTACATGGGGTCGATTGTACTGATACTGCACTCTGCACTTTCTGTGCAGATTTTGGTACCAGCTCGGGTTGATCGAGATTTTTGCTATTGGTCCGCTGTCCGGAGACTCAAGGTAGATCTGTTGGCGTTCACAGACCTTGAAGTCCCCGTCTATATTCTCTGTCCTACTGTTTCTTTCATTCAGACAATTGTATTTCTTTTAGACTATTACTTGTAGAAAATTCTAGAATGCTAGTGAATTATGACTCCAAATCCGGGTGGTAGTAATTAATACAGTTTTATAATATTCCGCACTTATCATATTTCATCTTAGTTAATTATTGTTATTTACTGAATGGAAATAAGGAATTGGTTTAATAATTTTCTAACATTGGCTTGCCTAGCAAGTGAAATGTTAGGCTCCATCACAGTCCCGTTGGTGGGAAATTCCGAGTCGTGACAGTATATAATGGATCACATTGGCCTTATAGGCCCTTATGTCACAAATATGAGTTTCTATATCAGGTTGGGTCATTCTATGTCGGGTGTTCCCTCATGTTTACTCTGATTATCTCATGACGCCCGTTGTGGCCCACTTACCTATGATGCTGTAATAAGGAAGATACGTTACGTTGGTACTCGGTTGAGTAAGGTACCGGGTGCCCGTCGCGGCCCATCGATTTGGGTCATGCCAAGAACAAGCTGATGGGGGTCATTATACTGGTGCTCCCTGATATGATCATAAAGAGAAGATCGAGAGACCACACAAGCCAATACTCGACTCGGCTCAGAAATACCTAATCTAACAAACTGGCTAGCTAAGGCCTGAACATCTAATGCCAATGGCCTCTCTGCTACTGGTAGATATGCTAAACTCCCCAAACTCTCTGCCCGACGACTCAAAGCATCGTCCACCACATTGGCCTTCCTCGGATGGTACAAAATAGTGATATCATAGTCCTTAAGTAGCTCCAACCACCTCCGCTGACGCAAGTTAAGATCTTTTTACTTGGACAGATGTTGCAAACTTCGATGATCGGTGTAAATCTCACAAGGAACACCGTACAAATAGTGCCGCTAAAATTTCAAGGTATGAACAATAGCTGCTAACTCAAGGTCTTGGAAAGGATAGTACTTTTCATGCACCTTCAGCTGTCTGGACCCATAGGCAATCACCCTACCATCCTGCATCAACACCGCGTCCAGACCAATCCGTGATGCATCACAATATACAGTATAAGACCCTGAACCTGTAGGCAATACCAATACTGGGGCTGTAGTCAAAGATGTCTTGAGCTTCTGAAAGCTCTCCTCACATTCCTATGTTCACCTGAATGGAGCATCCTTCTAGGTCAGCCTGGTTATAGGAACTACAATATATGAGAAACCCTCTACAAATCGACGGTAATACCCCGCTGAACCAAGCAAACTCCGGATCTCTGTAGTTGAGAATGGTCTGGGCCAACTCTGCACTGCGTCAATCTTCTTCGGATCCACCAGGATCCCATCACTCGATACTACATCAAGAATTCCACTGAGTCTAGCCAAAACTCCCACTTTGAAAATTTTGCATATAACTTCTTTTCTCTCAAGGTCTGAAGCACAATCCTCATGTGCTGCTCATGATCCTCCCAAGTCCGGGAGTACACCAGAATGTCTGGCTCTCGAATCTTCAACTGATGATAGCCGGAACGTAAATCAATCTTGGAAAATACCCTGCACCATGTAGCTGATCAAATAAATCATCAATATGAGGAAATGGATACCTGTTCTTCACTGTAACTTTGTTCAGCTGGTGATAATCAATGCATATACGCATAGAACCATCCTTCTTCTTAACAAACAAGACAGGAGCACCCCAAGGTGACACACTAGGCCGAATTAATCCCTTATCAAGCAACTCCTGTAACTGCCCCTTCAACTCCTTCAACTCAGGAGGAGCCATACGATACGGAGGAATAGAGATGGGCTGAGTGCCTGTCAACAAATCAATACCAAAATCAATATCTCTATCGGGCGGCATGCCCGAAAGATCAGCTGTAAACACATCTTGAAAGTCCCTCACTACTAGGACTGACTCAACTGTAGGGGTATCAATACTGACATCTCTCACATAAGCTAGATTCGTGTCATACCCTCTCTTAACCATTCGTTGATCTTTAAGAAATGAAATAACTCTGCTGGGAGTATACTCTAAGGTACATCTCCACTCTAATCGTGGTAATCCTGGCAAATCCAGCGTCGCGATTTTGGCGTGACAATCAAGAATAGCATAATAGGGTGACAACTAGTCCATGCCCAAAATAACATCAAAGTCTACCATACTGAGCAATAATAAATCATCTATGGTCTCAAAACCACTAAGAGCAATCAAACACGACTGATACACGGTGTCCACAAGAAGAGAATCTCCCATAGGAGTTGACACATAAACAAGGGAACTCAAGGAATCCCAAGATACGCCCAAATACGGGGAAAAATAAGAGGACACATAGGAATAAGTGGAGCCTGGATCAAATAAAACTGACGCGTCTCTATGACAAACTGGAACAATACTTGTAATGATAGAGTCAGAAGCAATTACCTCTGTACGAGCAGAAAAAGCATAATATCTGGCCTGGCCTCCTCCTCTAGGGAGAACTCGTCCTCCCCGACCTCCACCTCGAGCTGGTTGAGTAGGTAGGACGGTAGCTGATGCTGGAATCATAGCTTGAGGACCCGGTGGAACACGTGGTGGCTGAGAAGTCTACAGAGGTGAACCCCTCCTAAGTCTGGGGCAATCCCTCATCATATAGCGAGTGTCACCATACTCAAAACAACCCCTAGGAGGGCATGGTTGCCGTGACTGACTCGGGCTAGGTCTGTTGGACTGGCCGCTAAAAGCACCCCGAGTAGGAGGCACACTAGATACTGGCGGTGCATAATAAGGCTCCTGGGGCCTAGTAGGGGTTAGAACTCCACTGGCAGCTGGAAGCGCTGAATGAACGGGGTGACTCACATAACTACTACCATGCCGAACTGCAGCTGGGGCACGTATACCACTGTAAGTGCCAAACTCTCGAGTCCTCTTGGCCTCCCTCTCATCTCTATCCCGAGCAAGCATGCCCTCTAATCTCCTGGCAACACTCATAACCTATTGATAAGAAATATCCATCTCCAACATCCTGGCCATACTAATCCGGATACTGGGGTGGAGTCCCTCAATAAACCGTCGAACCCTCTCTCGAATTGTGGCAACCAAGGCCGGTGCATGTCGGGCCAAATCACTGAAGCGGACTGCATACTCTGACATAGTCATAGCACCCTGGCGCAACTGCTCAAACTCTGCGCGCCATGAGTCCATGAGGCTCTGAGGGACATACTCTCTCAAAAACATGTCCGAGAATTGAGTCCAAGTAAGTGAAGCTACCTCAGCCAGACTTCTCAACTCATAAGCACACCACGGCAGATAGGCTGATTCTCTAAGATGGAAGGTGGCAAAATAAACCCCACTCGTCTCCGCTATGCCCATAGTACGGAGAATACGATAACACTCCTCAAGAAAATCCTGAGCATCATATGTATCCAATCCACTGAAGGTAGGTGGGTGGTACTTCTTGTACCTCTCAAGTCTGAGCTGCTCTGCCTCAGAAGTGGCTGTCCTAGTCTCGTGCTGAACCAGAGCTACCGGCTGCATAGGGATGAACTTTGGGGCCTGGTCAACCTGGACCCTCTACTTAGGAGTACGAGCTGCGGGAGTCTGTGCCCCTCCCCCGGCCTGAGATATGGCAGGAGTAAGTGGAATCAATCCAGCCTGAGCTAAGGTGCTGAACATACTCAGAAGCTGGGCTAGAGTCTCCTAGCGAGCTGGTGCAGCATTAGGCACCTTAGGTGCCTTCCCTCCAGCTGGAGCTACTGGGGGCTCCTCTGTCACAGTGCGCGGGGGTGCTCTTGCTGCACCACATGGTCGTCCTCGGCCTCTACCCCGGCCCCGGCCTTTCGCGACAATAGCAGGGGGCGCGGGCGCCTGGTCATCAGATCCTCCGGTACGGGACCTCACTATCTGTGAGAAAGAATAGAATACAAAAGGTTAGAATTTTTTTGATGTCAACAAATTTCGCACGACAAAGAATCAAAGAAGTATAATTTTTCCTAACAGTTCCATAGCCTCCCGAAGATAAGTACAGACGTCTCCGTTCTGATCCGCGAGACTCTAATAAACCGGCTTGTGACTCACGACACCTATGAACCTAGAGCTCTGATACCAACTTGTCACGACCCAAACTCCCTTTGTATAACGTCGTGACGGTACCAAGTTTCTATGACTAGGTAAGCCTAACAAATTGCACAAATAACAATACAAAAGTAAAACTTGGCAACTAACAGTAGTGGATAACTAAATAACTAGTAACAATGCCGCTTGGCATGTACAATAACCAATACTATATAATACATAGTCTTCCTAAAACTCGAAACATCGTAAGTCACAAGCTACAGAAGAAAACTAGTATCTATTTACACCAGAGTCTAATAAAACAAGTACGAAAGGTAGATGACATAGGAGATAATAGAGGGGGACTCCGAGGTCTGCGAACATGGCAGATGTACCTTGAAGTCTCCGTACAGCAGCAAACACTCTCAGCTAATAGTGGGGCTGATAAGGAGCACCTGGATCTGCACACAAAAATATGTGCAGAAGAGTAGCATGAGTACACCACAACGGTACCCAGTAAGTGCCAAGCCTAACCTTGGTAGAGTAGTGACGAGGTCAGGTCCGGGCCCTACTAGGATATAATAATAAGATAGGCGATATACTAAAAATGAAGTAAAAACGGAGAATTTAACAGTAAGAATTCACAGAGAAACAACAACACACGAACAATGTCATAACAACAGGGGCGCTCCCGAGATACCGTCTTGTAGTCCCAAAAGTAAATATGCGAGGAGATATCCCGAGCTACCGCCTCGCAATCTAAAAAGTAAATGTACAGGGAGAACTCCCGAGGTACCACCTCGTTGTCTCAAAAGTAAATGTGCAGGGAGAACTCCTGAGGAACCGCCTCGTAGTCTCAAAAATAAATATGCAGGGAGAACTCCTGAAGAACCGCCTCGTAGTCTCAAAAGTAAATGTGCAGGGAGAACTCCTGAGAAACCGCCTCATTGTCTCATAAGTAAATGTACAGGGATAACTCCCGAGGAACCGCATCGTAGTCTCAAAAGTAAATACACAGCTCAAATTGATAAATACAACAGTTAACAACAAGATTTCTACAGTTCTACTGATAAAGAACAAGGAAAAGTAGGAAATCAACTAGGCATGCTTTACAGAGTTCAAATAAGCAATTAAAGCACGCAGACATGCGATATTAGACTAAAAAGGAAAGCTACACATACTGGAATAGCTTAATTAAGAATGAAAACGGACTAATACTTATTTAAAATAACTCAAATTAAAGGAAGAACGGATTACTAAACAGTAAAATAAAACGGGTTTTACAACAAATAGCCCATGTACGTACTCGTCACCTCACGTACACGACGCTCACATATCACAACAGTACCAAATCCTAAGGGGATTTCCCCCACACAAGGTTAGTCAAGCCATTTACCTCGAACCAAGCTCAATCAATCAGTGAGAATGCCCTTTCCTCGATTATCTGACTCCGAATGGCCCAAATCTAGCCAAAAATAATTACATATCATAAATAAAACTATAATAGAGTAATCTAATTAATAAAATCAAGACTTTAACAAATAATTCGAAATCCATCCTAAAAGGTCGACCCGGGCCCATGTTTCAGAATCGGGCAAAAATCACAAATTCCGAAAGCCCATTCACTCACGAGTCCGACCATACCAAATTTATCAAAATTCGACCTGAAATGACCACTCAAAATCCAAAATCATACTCTTCAAATCCCTAGCCTCAAACTCCCAAATTTCACCTTAAATACACACTAGCTAGGTGGAAAAATAAATAGGGAAGCAAGATTATTGATCAAAAATAAGCATAAGGGACTTACCTGGCGAAATCCCTCGAAACTGCTCTCAAGAAATCGTCAACCCGAACTCAAAAATGAAGAAAATGGCCAAATAATCTCGAAGCCTCGCTTGAAAAGTTTCTGCCCAGGCATTTCCGCATCTGTGGACCACCGGTCGCACCTGCGACACTGCACCTACGGAATTTCCCTCGCAGGTGCAAAAATGACTCAAGGGGCTGTGTCGCATCTGCGTGTAAGGGGTCGCACCTGCGCGCCCGCTCCTGCGGATATCTTCCGCTTTTGTGATCCTCATGCTCTAGTCCTCATCCACTTCTGCGCTTCATCTTCCACAAATGCGACTCCACTTCTACGGGCCAATCTCCCACTTGTGCCCACATACCAAGCTTGACCAAACGCAACTGCTCTCCTTCTTCCGCACGTGCGAGTCCGCATATGCGGTCTCCCTACCGCAAGTGCAAAAACACCAAAAACCAGAAAACTTCAGCAATTTGCATAAGTCCAAATTCAATCCATTAATCATCCAAAACACACCCGAGGCCCCCGGGACCTCAACCAAATATACCGATGTAACGACCCGGTCGGTCGTTTTGAGAGTAATAGCCCTAATCCCCTATTTTCTGCTTTCCCCGTATCTGTTTCTACTTATGTGACTTGTCGGGAGGTCTTGTTTTTGGTTTCAGAGTGATTTGGGATACTTAGTCCGTAAAATGAAAGTTTAAGTCTTAGGATTTTTGTTTTAGTTGGAACTGTGTGAAGATGACTCCGGAATAGAGTTCCGTCGGTTCTGTTATCTTAGTTGGGTGATTCTGGACTTAGGAGCGTGTCCGGACTGTGAATTGGAGCTCTGTAACTGATTTAGGCTTGAAATGGTGAAAGTCGAATTTTTGGAAATTTTGACTGGTAGTGGAATTTTTGATATCGGGGTCGAATTCTGATTCCGGAAGTTGGAGTAGGTCCGTAATGCTGAATATGACTTGTGTACGAAATTTGGGGTCAATCGGATGTGGTTTGGTAGGTTTCGACATTAGTTGTAGAAATTATAAGTTTCAAGTTCATCAAGTTTGAATCGGAGAGTGAATTGTGATTTTAGCGTTGTTTGGTGTGATTCGAGGGCTCGACTAAGTTCGTATGGTGTTTTAGGACTGATTTCTATGTTTCGTTGAGGTCCCGGGGGCCTCGGGTGTGTTCGGGTGATTAGCGGATGAAATATTGGACTTATGCAATTGTTGAAGCTTTGTTGGTTTCTGGTGTTTCAAACCTGCGGTGGGGAGACCACAGGTGTGGGATCGCACGTGTGGAGTGAAGGGCGTATGTGCGCTTTTGGTCAAGAAAGTCTGTGAGCGCAGGTGCAAGAAGGGAGCCGCATCTGCGCATCCGCAGATGCAGAGTGATGGTCGAAGGAGCGGGATAGGCGGCCTGGGCAAGGGTCGCAGATGCGGCCCAAAGCTCGCAGATGTGGTCCTAGCCATTTAAGTCATTTTTGCATCTGCGATGGATTTCCCGCAGGTGCGGTACCGCAGGTGCGGTTGAAGGCTCGCAGAAACGAGTTTACTGGGCAGAAAATAGGATTTTGAGGGTTGTTGTCCCATTTCGATTTTGGGAGTTTGAGAGCTCGGTGTGAGGTGATATTTCGAGATTTCCTCAAGGAGATTGTTGGGCTAAGTGGTTCTAACTCGGATTGGACTATATTTCATGAATTTAGTGTTATTTTAATCTTCTAATTAGGGATTTGAATTGAAAATTTGGGGAAAAATGGTAGAAACTTCTTAGGCTATAATTTCGAGTTTTGAAAGGTAATTTGAGGTCGGATTCGAGTAAATCTTGTACGGTTATACTCGTGAGTGAATGAGTGTTTGTATTTTGTGACTTTTACCCGATTACGAGACGTGGGCCCGGAGAGACCTTTTGGGGCAATTTTCTAATTTCTTGCTTTAGCTTTGATTTCATTAATTAGATTAGTCTATTATAGTTGTATTTATGATATGTAATTGTTTTTGGTTAGATTTGGGCCATTCCGAATCGAATATTCGTAGAAAAGGCATTGTTATCGATTGATTGAGCTTGGTTCGAGGTAAGTGGCTTGCCTAACCTTGTGTGGGCAAAATCTCCTTAAGATTTGGTACTATTGTGATATGTTAGCGCCGTGTACGTGAGGTGACCAGTACGTACACAGGCTATTTGTTGTAAAACTCGATTTATTTTATTGAGTAGTGATCTGTTCTTCCTTTAAATTGAGTTATACCATTTAAATGAGTATTAGCCTATTTTTCATTCTTAATTGAGCTATTCCAATATGTGTAACTATCCTGTTTAGTCTAATATCGCATGTCTACGTGCTTTAACTGCTTATTTGAACTCTGTGAAGCATGCCTAGTTGATTTTCTACTTTTTCTTGTTCTTTATCAGTTTAACTGTAGAAATCTTGCTGTTAACTGTTGTATTTTATCAGTTTGAGCTGTGTATTTTCTTTGATACTACGAGGTGGTTTCTCGGGAGTTCTCCCTGCATATTTACTTTGAGACTACGAGGCGGTTCCTCAGTAGTTCTCCCTGCATATTTACTTTTGATACTACGAGGTGATTCCTCAGGAGTTCTACCTGCACATTTATTTTTAAGACTACGAGGCGGTACCTCAGGAGTTCTCCCTGTACATTTACGTTTGAGACTTCGAGGCGGTTCCTCAGGAGATCTCCTCACATGTTTACTTTTGGGACTACGAGACGGTATCTCGGGAGCGCCCCTGTTGTTATCACATTGTTTGTGTGTTGTTATTTTTCTATGAATTCCTTCTGCTAAATTCTCCATTTTACTTCATTTTATTATATCATCTGTCTTGTTATTATATCCTAGTAGGGCCCGGACCTGACCTCATCACTACTCTACCGAGGTTAGGCCTAGCACTTACTGGGTACCAATTATGGTGTACTCATGCTATTCTTCTGCACATATTTTGTGTGCAGATTCAGGTGCTCGTTATCAGCCGCATTATCAGTGAGTCGAGACAGCTTTGAAGACTTCAAAGTATATCTGCCGCATCTGCAGACCTCGGAGTTCCCCCCTTATTCTCCCCCGTGTCAAACACTTACCGTATTTCTTTTTATTAGACTCTGGTATATAGAGATACTATTTCTTTCTGTTGCTTGTGACTTACATGCTACGGGTTTTGGGAAGATTGTGTATTATAGAGTATTGGTTATTGTACATGGCGAGCGGCATTATTACTAGTTATTCAGTTATCCACTACTGTTAGTTGCCAAGTTTTACTTTCGTATAGTTATTTTCGCAATTTTTTAGGCTTACCTAGTCGTAGAGACTAGGTGCCGTCACGACGTTATACGGAGGGAGATTGGGTCATGATAACTAAAAAGTCCTAAAACACCATACGAACTTAGTCGAGCCCTCAAAACACGTCAAACAACAACAAAAACACGAATCACCCTCCAAACCAAACTTAATGAACTTAAAACTTCAAATTTCTGTAACCGATACCGAAACCTATCGAACCACGTCCGATTGACCTCAAATTTTGCACACAAGTCATATTCAACATAACGGACCTACTCCAACTTCCGGAATCAAAATCCGACCCGATATCAAAAAGTCCACTTCCGGTCAAAATCTCAAAAAATTCGACTTTCGCTATTTCAAGCCTAAATCAGCTACAGACCTCAAATTCACAATCCGGACACGCTCTTAAGTCCAAAATCATCCAACGGAGCTAATGGAATCGATGAAACTCCATTCCAGAGTCGTCTTCATACAGTTCCGACTACGGTCAAAATCCTAAGACTTAAGCTTCTATTTTAGGGACTAAGTATCCCAAATCACTCTGAAACCACAACAAAACCTCCCGGCAAGCCACATAAGCAGAAAAAGATACGGAAAAAGCAGTAAATAGGGGATCAGGGCTAATACACTCAAAACGATCGGCCGGATCGTTACATTTCTCATCCTCTTCTCTTATCTTGTAAGCACCATATGAATTTATTTTCTTTGTTATGGACATTTACGCTTCGTAATTTGCTTATACCACTTAATTTTCACCTAAAAGGTATAATATACTTAATCAAAAAAAGAAGAGAAAAGGTTAACATTGTAATTTAATTAAAACAAATATTCCTTTAATAAAATTTAAACAATTTAACTTTAATCAAAATTGAAATTATGAAGAGACAAAGAAGTAATATAGATCGGTATTACATTTATTTAATCTTGCATAGACTTTACATAAAAGCATAGTGAATAAATAAATATGAGAGAAAATCTTAGGTTCTCTTTTAGTGAGCACGAATCGTTCATTTTCTCTAAACTCTAGAACGCGTGTTTAACATTTCTAATTTTCTTTCCATGTCATAAAGTAACTCTATTTACATGTAAAATAAAAAATAAAAGTATGGCATGACTATAATTAGAAATTGAAAAGTTAAAACTCACCTTAAAATCTGCAAAGATAAAATAAAAGAGTGTAATATTGCACTTGAAAAATCAACATCTTTAGCACCGCAAGAATCTACTTTGCGCAATAAAGGATTTAGCAATATTATCAATAGCATAATTTTTCTAACTCATCAACACATCGCTATATAGTATTTGCTTTCATAGGATGTTGCACCTAATCTTCATAAGTCCGTCCACAATTTTTATAATACACAAGTAATTTTTATTTATTGAATATATAGGTCAGAGAATTCAATGATCTATCTCTAAACCTCACGTGATTATTTTTGGTCTACATATCTGAATGTCTTTAGTTCTTTTTAATGAATAATTACTTTCTCTAGAAAATTAGGAATACCTATAGTTATTTGCTTTATTGGTAGAGCAGCTTATCTCTTCTTAAATTAGAGAATACTTCTTGAAAAGCTATTTTCTTTTATATTTAAAGAATTTATTGATTGAACAATTTTATTCCTTATTAATGGGTACTTGTCTTGTTCATTTAATTTAGTTTTTATTATTAAAAGAAAATTTTCTTCCTTATTGAAAAGTTATTTTTCCCTTTTAAGACGTTACACTGATTTACTAAAATAGTAAACGTAATAATAACTTACCCAATTGCAATTTAAGATTTAAGAATAGATCAAACCAAGATATTAATAAAAAAGGAAAAATATAAAAAATAAAAGGGGCATATTTGTCTTTTGTACTTAAACTTTTTATATTAAAGTTATACTCATTAAGCATAGATATGACGTTGTGTCACGACACAAAATCCCACCACAGACATCATGATGGCACTTAGTCTTTAAGACTAAGTAATCCGATTATAATCACAATTCAAGCCATTTTTTTAAACATATAATTTAATACAACCTCCCAAGACTGGTAATACTGAGTCACGAACTCTAACTGAATACATGAAATTATCTCTAGGGTCAAATATACAATATTGTTCGTATAAGAAATTAACAGTACAATAAAATGGAAAGACTCCAAGGGACTACGATGACCAAGCAGTCATACCTTGAATCCTTGCGATCATACTCTAATCTCTGTCCAAATCTGATATCTTCAATATCTGACTAACCTCAGTAGAGTAGTGACGAGTTACAGTCAAGACACTCACTAGTCAAATAACCTGTGCAATATAGCATATAAAATAATAGAAAACAAATAGCACTGATAGCAACATAAATCAACTAGTGATTTAATCAGCAAGGCAACAGAAACACCATAAATATTGCTCAAACGAATAATAAACACAGGTACAATGTGATGACCCAAAATGTCATCTTTAAATTTAATAAGTAATTATGTGTTCTAAGATCTCGAAAAGTACTAATTATTATTCCTCGACTTGCGTGCGTAGTCCGTAAAAATTTTCGGAAAGATTTTATGTGAAAAATGGATTAAAATGTGAAATAGAGCCTTAAAACTCAACTGAGTTGACTTTGGTCAATATTTTAAGTAAATGGACCCGGATAAGTATTTTGACAGTTCTGGTAGCTCCGTATCGTGATTCGGGACTTGGGCGTATGCCCAAAATTTAATTTGGAAGTCCATAGCTCAAGTTATGACCATTTAACAGAAACTAGTAATTTAAAGGCTAAAGATTTCCAAGTTTGACCACGCGGTTGAATTTATGATATCGGAGTCGGAATCCAATTCTGGAAATTTGAATAGCTCCGTTATGTCATTTATGACTTGTGTTCCAAATTTGAAGTCATTCCGGATTCATTTAATATGTTTTGGCACGAGATTTGCAAATTGAAAAGTTTAAAACTTAGAAGTTCAAATCGAGGTGTGAATTATAATTTCGATGTTGTTTGACGTAAATTGAAACCCCGAGTAAGTCCGTATTATGTTTCAGGACTCGTCCTGAGTGGCTCGGATGAGTTTTGGACGAGCCACAGAGCAATTGGAACCTGCTGCCCAGTGTTGGTTCTGGTGTGTCGCAACTGCGACATTTTGTGCGCAGGTGCGTGGTCCCTCCTGCGGAATACCAGTCGCTTCTGCGACACTGGACAGCCCTACCGAGCTCCACTTCTGCGGAGAAATGAGTGTAGGTGCGAAACTACATCCGTGATGGACGAGTCGCTTCTGCGAGGAAGACCGCTTCTGCGATGTCGCAGGTGCGGCATTTTTGGGCGCAAATGCGGTGTGATGACCCAAAAAGATCATCTTATATTTTAGAACTCGAATCTGCGCTCTTAAGCCTTAAAAATCTCATTTTTACCCTCATCGATTTGCGTGCGCAGTCCGTGCAGGTTTCCGAAAATCTTTTATGTTGAAAACTAATGAATATAAGAATTTTTTCCTTAAAGTTAATTTTAATTGACTTCGGTCAAAAGTTTTGGTAAACGGAACTGTATCCATGATTTGACGTCCCCCGTAGGTTCGTATCGAATTATGAGACCTAGGCGTATGCCCAGAATCGAAATTGGAGGTCCCTAGCTTGAGTTATGAATTTTTGATGAAAATTAAAAGTTTGGAAATTATTTATTTTTTAAGAACTGATTGATATTTGGCTGGACAGTGAGTTCATTTAATTCGGACTCCAGCAATATTTCTTCTCGTTTTCAAAAGGAAAGGAGGCCTAGGGCGGTTTTTCAAAGATATTTTCTTTCCCAAATCATAGGTAAGTGTTCCCTAACTCGTTTCATTCAATCTTTTACTTTATTTTACTAGAATTCAACCTAAAATGTAGAGTCTTCACGGTAGAATTAGGGGTTAGGGTAGAAACTAGGGATTTCGGGAATTTGGGGATTTAGACCTCAATTTGAGGTCGGATTTCAAAACTAATTACATATTTGGGCTCGGGGATGAATGGGTAAAAGGGTTTTGGTCCGAACCTCGTGTTTTGACCAAGCAGGCCCGGGGTTGATTTTTGTTTTCCCGACTTTTTGGAGGAAAATTTGGAATATTTAATTTATGAAATATAATTGATTCCTTTACAAATATTTGATATAATTGAGTCATTTTTGAATAGATACGAGTGGTTTAGAGGTGAATTCCAAAGAAAAAGTTGTGATTGAGAATTAAGTAGCCTTCAGAGCGAGGTTAGTGCCTTGTCTAACTTTGGCTTGAGGGAATAGGTATTATGTGTTCATTTGCTACGTGATTGGTTGTTGAATACGATGTATAGGTGAGGTGACGAGCATCTATGCGTCGTTGTCGAGTCATAGCATGCGAGTGAATTCTATTCTTGTCTATTTTGTAGCCTTAAATTCTACTATCCATGCTTAGCGTGTTATTTGAAATGTTGGGTGACTCATATTTGGTTTCACTGAGATTTGGTAACTTTCAAATATTGATTTGAGGTTGAGATTACATTGTGCTATTGATTATGGGAAAAATACTGGTTTTTTGTGATACTCTTATCTATCCGTTGTTATTGATTATGTGATTTGTGAGGAGGAGTGTAAAGCACGAAGGGTGATGCCGTGCATGCATTATTTATATTGTGAGGAAGAGTGTAAAGCACGAAGGGTGATATAGTGTATATTATGAGAGGTTTAAAAGCACGAAGGGTGATGTCGTGCCGTTCTATTTATTTATTTGGGTGAGGAGGAGTATAAAAGCACGAAGGGTGATGTCGTGCTGTTCTATTTATTTATTTGGTGAGATTGAAAGTACACGAAGGGTGATGCCGTGCAGTTTTCCTTTGCTATTTTAATTGCTCCATTCATTTACGGATTTTCTGTTTAATTCTGTCTTTTCATTATTCTCACTATTTATGTTGTATTCCCTCACTGTATGTCCCCTTCCCATTATTTCTGCGTTATTGCTTTACTCACTGTTGTTGCCACTAGCATGATTATACTGTTCAGGTTATATGTGGGAGTCTTGTCCTAGCCTCGTCACTACTTCGCCGAGGTTAGGCTCGACACTTACTTGTACATGGGGTCGGTTATACTGATGCTGCACTCTGTACTTTTTGTGCAGATTTTGATACCGGCTCAGGTTTATCGAGATTTGCTACTGCTCCGCTGTTCGGAGACTCAAGGTAGATCTGTCGGCATTCACAGACCTTGATGTCCTTGTCTATCTTTTATGTCCTACTGTTTTCTTTCATTCAAACAATTGTATTTCTTTCAAACTATTACTTGTAGTAAATTCTAGAATGCTCGTAAATTGTGACTCCAGATCCGGGTGGTAGTAATAAATACAATTTTTATTATATTCCGCACTTATTATATTTCATCTTAGTTAATTATTCTTATTTACTGAATGTAAATAAGGAATTGGTTTAACGATTTTCTAACGTTGGCTTGCCTAGCAAGTGAAATGTTATGGCCATCACGGTCCCGTCGGTGGGAAATTTTGGGTCGTGACAGTTGGTATCAAAGCACTAGGTTGTTTAGGTCTCACGATTCACGAGCAAGCTTAGTAGAGTCTGGCGGATCGGCACAGAGACGTCTGTGCTTATCTTCCAGAGGCTATGAAGTTGAGGAACAAGTTTCACTTCTATCCTTCTCTGTCGTGCGATTTTTCTTTCTCAATACTGATTGAACTCTTCTACTCTTATTCTATCACATATGGAGAGAACACGTACCGTTTCCTCAGAGGACACCCCAGGAGTATCTTGATAGTTGTCACGAGGTTCTACGGAACATGGGTATAGTGGAGACCAATGGGGTCGATTTTGCTGCATTTTAGATGACTGGTTCCACCAAGAAATGGTGGAGAGATTACTTGTTGACCAGACCAGCTGGGTCGCCTGCTCTTATTTGGGACCAGTTCTCTCAGATCTTCATGGAGAAGTTTTTGGCCTATCACATTGAGAGAGGAGCATCTCCATCAGTTTCAGCATCTCCAGCAGGGTAGTATGACTGTTACTCAGTATGATACCCGTTTTGTGGATTTGGCCTGCCATGCTATTCTTCTGCTTCCCACCGAGAGAGAGAGGGTGAGGAGGTTCATTTATGGACTTGCTCAGCCTATCAGATTGCAGATGGCTAAGGAGACTGGGAGTGAGATTTCCTTTCAGGCGGCTACTAATGTCGCGAGACGAGTCGAACTGGTTCTTACTCAGGGAGGTCAGGGGTCTGACAAGAGACCTCGTCATTTCGGTGAGTTCAGCGGTGCCTCATCTAGGGGTAGGAGTACTTTTGGTAGAGGCCATCCTCCTAGGCCGTTTCATTTAGCGCTCCAGACATCCCACGGTGCCTCAGGTGGTCGTGGCCCTCAGACGCATTATTCCGACCAGCTAGCCTACAATGCACCACCAGCTCCTATTAGTGCACCTCCCCTCCAGAGTTATCAGGGTGGTTATTCAGGTCGACAGGGTCAGTTTCAGGTCCAGCAGTCACAGCACCCGAAGTTATGTTATACTTGTGGTGATCCGAGGCACATTGCTTGATTTTGCCCTCGGGCAACGGGAAACTCACAACATCAGAGTTCTCGTGACATGGTTCCAGCACCAGTTGCTGCACCACCTGCTCATCCATCCAGAGGCAGGGGCCAGGAAGCCAGAGGTAGAGGCCAGACTGTTAGAGGTGGAGGTCTGGCCGTTAGAAGTAGAGACCAGCCAGTTAGAGGCCATCCCAGGGATGTAGTTCAGGGTGGTGGGCCCCAGCCCCGGTGTTTTGCTTTCCCAGCCAAGCCTGAGGCTGAGTCATCTGACGCTGTTATCACAGGTACTGTTTCAGTTTGCAGTAGAGATGCTTCAGTCCTGTTTGATCTGGGATCTACTTACTCCTATGTGTCATCTTATTTTGCTTCCTATTTGGTTATGCTACGTGATTCTTTGAGTGCTCCTGTGTATGTGTCCACACCAGTGGGAGATGCTATTGTATTTATTGTTCGTGTATGGTCACCATTGGGAGTCTTGAGACTCGTGTAGATCTCCTACTTCTCGATATGGTTGATTTTGATGTCATACTGGGTATGGATTGGCTGTCACCTTATTAGGCTATATTAGATTGTCACGCCAAGACAGTGACCTTAGCCTTGCAGGGGTTGCCTCGATTAGAGTGGAGAGGGAATCTTGGCTATTCTGCCAGCAAAGTTATCTCTTATGTGAAGGCTCGATATATGGTCGAGAAGGGGTGTCTAGATTATTTGGCTTATGTCCGCGATTCTAGTGCGGAGGTTTCTTCCATAGATTCGGTGCCGGTTGTTCGTGAGTTTCCAGAGGTGTTTCCTGCAGACCTGCCGGGGATGCCACCCGACAGGGATATTGATTTCTGCATTGATTTGGCTCCGAGCTATCAGCCTATTTCCATTTCGCCATATCGCATGGCCTCGCCAGAGTTGAAAGAATTGAAGGAGCAGTTATTTAGATTTGCTTGATAAGGGCTTCATTAGACCTAGTGTCTCACCTTGGGGTGCACCTGTGTTATTTGTGAAGAAGAAAGATGGATCAATGAGGATGTGTATAGATTATCGGCAGTTGAATAAAGCCACCACCAAGAACAAATATCCATTGCCGAGGATTGATGATTTATTTGATCAGCTTCAGGGTTCCAAGTTGTTTTCAAAGATTGATTTGAGATCTGGCTACCATCAGCTGAGAATTAGGGCATCCGATGTTCCTAAGACAGCTTTTCGTACTCGGTATGGGCATAATGAGTTTCTAGTGATGTCATTTGGGCTGACAAATGCCCCAGCAACATTCATGGACTTGATGAACCGTGTGTTCAAACCTTACCTGGATTCCTTTGTGGTTGTCTTTATTGATGATATCTTGATCTACTACCACAGTCGAGAGGAGCATGAGCAGCACCTTCGGATCATTCTTCAGACTCTGAAAGACAGCCGGTTATATGCTAAGTTCTCAAAATGCGAGTTTTGGTTGGGTTCAGTTGCTTTCTTGGGTCACGTTGTATTAACAAAGGGTATTTAGGTGTATCCTAAGAAGATTGAGGTAGTCCAGAACTGGCCTAGACCCACATCAGCTGCAGAGATCCGTAGTTTCCCGGGTTTGGTGGGCTATTACCGTCAATTTATGGAGGGGTTTTCATCCATAGCAGCCCCGTTGACCAGATTGACCCAGAAGGGTGCCCCGTTCAGGTGGTCAAACGAGTGTGAAGCGAGCTTTTAGAAGCTCAAGACAGCTTTGACTACAGCACCAGTATTGGTGTTACCCACAGGTTCAGGATATTATACAGTATATTGTGACGCCTCCCGTATTGGTCTGGGTGCAGTATTGATGCAGGGTGGCAAGGTTATTGCTTATGCTTCACGGCAACTGAAGGTTCACGAGAAGAATTACCCTGCTCATTATCTAGAGCTGGCAGCCATTGTTCACGCGCTGAAGATTTGGAGGCACTATCTTTACGGCGTGTCATGTGAGGTATTCACTGATCATCGGAGCTTGCAGTATTTGTTCAAGCAGAAGGAACTCAATTTGAGGCAGAGGAGGTGGCTGGAGCTATTGAAAGACTATGATATCACCATATTGTATCATCCCGGGGCTAACGTGGTGGCCTACGCTTTGAGTAGGAAGTCAGTCAGTATGGGTAGCCTTGCATATATTCCAGTTGGGGAGAGACCGCTTGCATTGAATGTTCAAGCCTTGGCCAACCAGTTCGTGAGGTTAGATGTTTCTGAGCCCAGACGTATTCTAGCTTGTACAGTTGCTCGGTCTTCTTTGTTTGAGCACACCAGAGATCGGTAGGATGATGATCCTTATTTACTTGTCCTTAGAGACATAGTGCGGCACGAGGGTGCCAAGAAGGTTGTTGTTGGAGATGACAGAGTTTTGAGGATGCAGGGTCGTATTTGTGTGCCTAATGTGGATGGACTTCATGAATTGATCCTTGAGGAGTCCCACAGTTCTGGGTATTCTATTCATCCGAGCACCGCCAAGATGTATCGGGACTTGAGGCAACATTAGTGGTGGAGGCGAATGAATAAGGACATAGTTGCCTATGTAGCTCGGTGCCTAAATTTCCAGTAGGTAAAGTGTGAGCATCAGAGACCTGGTGGTTTACTTCAGAGGTTAGATATTCCTGAGTGGAAGTGGGAGCGTATCACTATGGATTTTTTTGTTGGACTCCCACGGACTCAGAGGAAGTTCGATGTAGTTTGGCTTATTGTGGACAGGCTGACTAAGTCAGCGCACTTCATTCCTATGGCAGTTACCTATTCCTCGAAATGGTTAGCAGAGATTTATATTCGGGAGATCATCCGTCTTCACGGTGTGCCCGTGTCTATCATTTATGATCGAGGTACGCAGTTTACCTCGCACTTTTGGAGGGCAGTGCAACGTAAGTTGGGTACGTGGGTTGAGTTGAGCACATCATTCCATCCTCAGACGGACGGGCAGTCTGAGCGTACTATTTAGATCTTGGACGATATGCTCCGCGCTTGTGTTATAGGCTTTGGAGGATCGTGGTATTAGTTCTTGCGCCTTGCAGAGTTCGCGTACAACAACAGCTACCAGTCGAGCATTCAGATGGATCTCTATGAGGCATTATATGGTAGGCGGTGTCGGTCGCCAGTTGGGTGGTTCGAGTCGGGAGAGGCTCGGTTATTGGGTAGAGATTTTGTTCAGGAGGCCTTGGATAAGGTTAAGATTATTCAGGATCAACTTCGCACAGCTCAGTCCAGGCAGAAGAGTTATGCCGACCGTAGAGTTCGTGATGTTGCATTCTTGGTCGGAGAGAGAGTGTTACTTCGGGTATCACCCATGAATGGTGTAATGAGGTTCGGAAATAAGGGCAAGTTGAGCCCTAGGTATATCAGACCTTTTGAGATTCTGGAGAGAGTGGGAGAGGTGGCTTACAGGTTTGCGTTGCCACCTAGTTTAGCAGCTGTTCATCCGGTATTCCATGTGTCCATGCTTCGAAAGTATCACGGCGATCCGTCCCATGCGTTAGATTTCAACTCTGTCTAGTTGGACAAAGATTTGACTTACGAGGAGGAGCCGTTGGCAATTCTAGCCCGGCAAGTTCGCCAGCTGAGATCAAAGAGTTACACTTCAGTTCGAGTGCAGTGGAGAGGTTAGCCTATTGAGGCAGCTACTTGGGAGTCCGAGTCCGCTATGCGGAGTAGATATCCCCACGTTTTCACCAGCCTAGGTACTTTTCTATGTATGTTCGAGGACGAACGATAGTTTTAGAGGTGGAGAATGTGATGAACCAAAAGGTCATCTTATGTTTTAGAACTCGAATCTGTGCTCTTAAGCCGTAAAAATCTCATTTTTACCTTTCTCGATTTGCGTGCACAGTCCGGGCAGGTTTCTAGAAAGCGTTTATGTTGAAAACTAATGAAAATAGGAATTTTTACCTTAGAAGTTGATTTTAATTGACTTCGGTCTATATTTTTGGTAAACGGGCCCGGATCCGTGCTTTGACGGTCCCGGTAGGTCCGTATCGAGGTACAGTCAAGACACTCACTAGTCAAATAACCTGTGTAATATAGAATACAAAAATAATAGAAAACAAATAGCACTGATAGCAACACAAATCAACTAGTGATTTAATCAGCAAGGCAACAGGAACACCATAAATATTGCTCAAACGAATAATAAACACAGGCACAATGTGATGACCCAAAATATCATCTTTAAATTTAATAAGTAATTATGTGTTCTAAGACCTTAAAAAGTACTAATTATCATTCCTCGACTAGCGTGCGCAGTCCGTAAAATTTTCCGAAAAGTTTTTATGTGAAAAATGGATTAAAATGTGAAATAAAGCCTTAAAACTCAAGTGAGTTGACTTTGGTCAACATTTTGAGCAAACGGACCCGGATCAGTGTTTTGACAGTTCTGGTAGCTCCGTATCGTGATTCGGGACCTGGGCGTATGCCCGAAATTTAATTTGGAGGTCCCTAGCTCAAGTTTTGACCATTTAACAGAAACTAGTAATTTAAAGGCTAAAGATTTCCAAGTTTGACCACGTGGTTGAATTTTTGATATCGGAGCCGAAATCTGATTCTGGAAATTTGAATAGCTCTGTTATGTCATTTATTACTTGTGCCAAATTTAAAGTCATTCCAAATTCATTTAATATATTTTGGCACGAGATTTGCAAATTGAAAAGTTTAAAACTTAAAAGTTCGAATCGAGGTGTGAATTGTAATTTCGATGTTGTTTGACGTGAATTGAAACCCCGAGTAAGTCCGTATTATGTTTCTGGACTTGTTGGAATATTCAGACGAGGTCCCGAGTGGCTCGGATGAGTTTCAGACGAGCCACATAGCAATTGGAACCTGCTGCCCAGTGCTGGTTCTGGTGTGTCGCACCTGCGACATTTTGTGCGCAGGTGCGTGGTCGCTCTTGCGGAATACCAGTCGCTTCTGCGACATTGGACAGCCCTGCCGAGCTCCGCTTCTGCGGAGAAATAAGCGCAGGTGCGAAACCGTATCCACGATGGACGAGCCGCTTCTGCGGTCACTAATGTGCTTCTGCAATGTCGCAGGTGCGACAATTTTGGGCACAAATGCGGTGTGATGACCCAAAAGGTCATCTTATATTTTAGAACTCGAATATGTGCTCTTAAGCCTTAGAAATCTCATTTTTACCCTCCTCGATTTGCGTGCGCAGTCTGGGCAGGTTTCCGGAAAGCCTTTATGTTGAAAACTAATGAAAATAAGAATTTTTGCAGTAAAAGTTGATTTTAATTGACTTCGGTCAACATTTTTGGTAAACGGGCCCAGATCCGTGATTTGACAGTCCTGTAGGTTCGTATCGCATTATGGGACCTGAGCGTATTCCCGGAATCGAATTTGGAGGTCCCTAGTTTGAGTTATGAATTTTTGATGAAAATTAAAAGTTTAAAAATTATTTGTTTTTTAAGAATTGATTGATATTTTGCATTGTTAGTATCGGGTCCGTATTTTGGTTCCGGAGCCCTGTACAGGTTCATTATGATATTTAAGACATGTCTGTGAATTTTGGTGAGAAACAGAGTTGATTTGACGTGATTCGGACGTCCAGTTGAGAAGATAGAAATTTTAAAATATTCTTGAGAATTTCATTTGATTTGGTGCTAAATTCGTAGTTCTAGGTGTTATTTTATCTATTTGATCGCGTGAGCAAGTCCGTATGATATTTTTAGACTTGCGTGCATGTTTGATTTGGAGCCCCGAGGGCTCGGGTGCCATTCGGGCGATGTGCGAGTTGAGTTCAAACCTCAACAAGGCTGCTGGTGCACCAAATCTGGTGTGCCCGCACCTTCGAGCCTTTGGTCGCAGGTGCGAGCGATAGCCCCGCAGGTGCAACCCAGGCCTGGACTTCATTTTTCTGCAGATGCGGACTTTTCTCCGTAGGAGTGGGAACGCAAAAGCGGAACCATGTCCGCAGATGTGGTGGCCTCAATTGGCCCAGTCCTTTTCTGCAGAAGCGCACATCCTGTCCGCACATGTGGATGCGCATGTGCGAAGGTCGCTGGGCAGTGAGTTCATTTAATTCGGACTCCAGCCATTTTTCTTCTCGTTTTCAAAAGGATAGGAGGCCTAGGGTGATTTTGCAAAGACATTTTCTTCCCCAAATTATAGGTAAGTGTTCCCTAACTCGTTTCTTTCAATCTTTGACTCATATTACTAGAATTCAACCTAAAATCTAGAGTCTTCATGGTAGAATTAAGGGTTAGGGTAGAAACTAGGGATTTCGGGAATTTGGGGATTTAGACCTCGATTTGAGGTCGGATTCCAAAACTAATTACATATTCGGGTTCGGAGGTGAATGGGTAAAAGGATTTTGGTCCGAACCTCGGGTTTTAACCAAGCGGGCCCGGGGTCGATTTTTATTTTTTCGACTTTTTGGAGGAAAATTTGGGAAATTTAATTTGTGAATTATGATTGATTCCTTTAGCAATATTTGATATAATTGAGTCATTTTTGAATAGATACAAGTGGTTTAGAGGTGAATTCCAAAGGAAAAACTGTGATTGAGAATTACGTGGCCTTCGGAGCGAGGTAAGTGTCGTGTCTAACTTTGGCTTGAGGAAATAGGTATTATGTGTTCATTTGCTATGTGATTGGTTTTTAAATGCGTGTATAGGTGAGGTGAAGAGAATCTATGCGTCGTTGTCGATTCATAGGATGGGAGTGAATTCTATTCTTGTCTATTTTGTAGCCTTAAATTCTACTATCCATGCTTAGCGGGTTATTTGAAATGTTGGGTGACTCATATTTGGTTTCACTGAGATTTGGTAACTTTCGAATATTGATTCGAGGTTGTGATTACATTGTGCTATTGATTATGGGAAAAATACTTGTTTCTTTGTGATACTCTTATCTATCCGTTGTTATTGATTCTGTGATTTGTGAGGAGGAGTATAAAGCACGAAGGGTGATGCCGTGCATGCATTATTTATATTGTGAGGAAGAGTGTAAAGCATGAAGGGTGATGCCGTGTATATTATGAGAGGTTTAAAAGCACGAAGGGTGATGCCGTGCCGTTCTATTTATTTATTTGGGCGAGGAGGAGTGTAAAAGCACAAAGGGTGATGTCGTGCTGTTCTATTTATTTATTTGGTGAGATTGAGAGTAAAAGCACGAAGGGTGATGCCATGCAGTTTTCGTCTGCTGTTTTAATTGCTCAATTCATTTAAGGATTTTCAGTTTAATTCTATCTTTTTATTATTCTTACTCTTTATGTTGTATTCCCCCACTGTATGTCCCCTTCCCATTATTTCTGCATTATTTCTTTATTCACTGTTGTTGCCACTAGCATGATTATACTGTTCAGGTTATATGTGGGAGTCTTGTCCTAGCCTCGTCACTACTTTGCCGAGGTTAGGCTCGACACTTACCAGTACATGGGGTCGGTTGTACTGATGCTACACTCTGCACTTTTTGTGCAGATTTTGATACCGGCTCAGGTTGATCGAGATTTGTTACTGGTCCGCTGTCCGTAGACTCAAGGTAGATCTGTCGGCATTCACAAACCTTGAAGTCCCCATCTATCTTTTATGTCCTATTATTTTTTTTCATTCAAATAGTTGTATTTCTTTCAAACTATTACCTGTAGTAAATTCTAGAATGCTCGTGAATTGTGACTCCAAATCTGGGTGGTAGTAATTAATACAGAATTTATGATATTCCGCACTTATAATATTTCATCTTAGTTAATTACTGAATGGAAATAAGGAATTGGTTTAACGATTTTCAAACGTTGGCTTGCCTAGCAAGTGAAATGTTAGGCGCCATCACGGTCCCGCCGGTGGGAGATTTTGGGTCGTGACATGCGGCCACTGGACAAGCTTCCCTATTCCGCAAATGCGATCTTTGTCTCGCAAATGCGAGGCCGCAAGTGCGAAAATATAGCCCGCACATGCGAAAATGCTGGGCAGAATACATAAAATCGGGTCTTAACCATTTTTACTCATTTTTCAGTTTTAAGTCTTGGATTTTGGCGATTCCGAAGGGGTTTTTCACGACTTTGAACTGGTAAGTGTTCTATAACCAAAAGTGATTATATTTCATGAATCCATGCGTATATTCATCCTTTATTTCGGATTTAGATGGAAGTAATTAGAATTTTTGTAAAACTTTCCAAATACCAGAAATTTAGATTTGAAGGTCCATTTGACATCGGAATTGGATAATATTTTTATGGTTGGACTCGTCTCGGAATGGGTGTTCGAATTTCGTAAGTTTTTTCGATATTTGAGACGTGGGTCCCATTATCGAATATTTAAATGAATTTTGGATTTTTATCCGAAAAATTAGTAAATTCATATGGAATTAATTCCTATGATTCGCATTGAGTATATCGAATTATTTGTGAATAGATTTGAAGCTTTTGGAGACAAATTTAAAAGGAAAAGTTGTGGTCGAGTAATTGATTGGAATTCGCAAAGCGAGGTAAGTGTCGTGGTTAACCTTGACTTGAGGGAATAGAACCCTTAAACTCTTTGTTATATGAAATGCATGTGAATGACATATAGGCGAGGTGACGAGTGTCTATACGTCGTCAAATTAATTTTTTGCATAATTACTTGAAAAATCATAAATCGTTTTAAATCATGAATTAATTATTATAATAATTGTTTCTCTCCTATTCTTTGTCAAATATTAATTCTTGAATTCGTGCATTAATTGTTATATGCTATTTGAATTATTATAATAATTGTTTCTCTCCTATCAGTGCATTAATTCTTGAATTCGTGCATTAATTAGTTATTAAATATTAAACTGCCTATTTTCTCCCTAATTTCCATAATAATTTGCTATTTGTCATTGTTTGTTTCATAATTAAATCATAATTATTGTATGTTGGTTGTCTTATAATTTTATATTAATTATTGCATTTATTGAGGAAAATTCTTCTATAAGATTTGATAAATGAATATATTGGAGGAGCCGGTTGCACGCCACAATAGAATTGATTTAAATGGATATATTGGAGGATCGGGTTGCACGCCGCAACAGACTTATTAAAAGTCCATAATTGGTTATGACTGCTGAGTTGACTTCAATTATTATAAATGAGTTACCCGATTTATTTCTATTATTTGTTGTTGTTACTAATATTGCGTACAAGTTAATGTAAGTGACCCGCCTTAGCCTCGTCACTACTTCATCGAGGTTAGACTCAGCACTTACCAATACATGGGGTCGGTTGTACTGATACTACACTCTGCATTTCTTGTGCAGATTTCGGAGTTGGTCCCAGCGGCGTACCATAGACTTGCTCGGATTTGTGCTACCCAGAGGAGACTTGAGGTATAACTACACGGCGTCCGCAGTTCTGAAGTCCCCTCTATTTTACTTTAATTGTGTGTTTATTTCCAGACAGCTTTATTTTATTCAGGCCCTTATTTGTATAATCTAAAAGCTCGTGCACTTGTGACACCAATTCTGGGATGGTATTTAGACACCGTTATTTTTATGTATTATTTACTATATTTCAGACCTTACTTCCGCATTTATTTTTTTGTTATTAATAAATTTAAAAATTGTTTAGAAATGGTTAATATTATTCTAACGTTGGCTTGCCTAGTAAGTGAAATGTTAGGCGCCATAATGGCCCGAAGGTGAGAATTTTGGGTCGTGACAGTTTGTATCAGAGCACTAGGTTACATAGGTCTCACGAGTCATGAGCAAGCTTAGTAGAGTCTGAAGGATCGATACGGCGACGTCTGTACTTATCTCTTAGAGGCTATGAAGTTTAGGAACAATATCACTTCTTTCTTATTCGGCCGTGCAATTTTATACTATCATCGAAGATTGATACATTCTACTCTTATTCTATCGCAGATGGTGAGGACATGTAATACCTTTGCCGAAGGACAGGGACCAGAACCCCCGGTGGCAACTATGGCCAGGGGTAGAGGTCGAGGCCGAGGTAGATGCCGAGGTAGAGCCGAGGTAGATTTCAGTCCAGAGCTCGAGCAGCTGCACCTATTGTAGAACCTTAGGTAGACCTTCAGGAGGAGGTTCCAATTCAGAATGTACCAGCTGGATCAGTTCAGGTCCCGGAAGGATTCATAGCTACTCCAGTGCTTCAGGATGCTTTAGTCCGTTTGGTAAGTCTTATGAAGGGCGTGACCCATAATGGTACATTTCCAGTGGCACCAGGCATCTCACAGGCTGGGGGAGGAGCACAAACTCCCACTACTCCCGCTCCGGAGCAGATGGCTCCCCAGACTCAGGCTCCAGTAGCCCCGCCAGTTGGGGTAGTTCAGCCAGTTATTGTGGCACAGACCGGTGATAGGCCCGCCATGTCTTTTGAGGCATTATTGAGACTGGATAAGTTTACTAAGCTCTTTCCAGTTCACTTCAGTGGTACACATTCTGAGGACCCACAGGATTATCTTCAACGTTGCCATGAGGTGCTGTGGAACATGGGTATAGTTGAGACCAATGGGGTTGATTTCGCTGTATTTCAGATGACGGGTTCCACCAAGAGGTGGTGGAGAGATTATACATTGACCAAACCAGTTGGATCGCCTGCACTTACATGGGAGAAGTTATCTCAGCTATTCCTGGAGAAGTTCCTTCCTATCACACTGAGAGAGGAATTTTGCAAGCAATTTGAGCGTCTACAGCAGGGCAGTATCACTGTTACTCAGTATGAATCCCGTTTTATGGATTTAGCTCGTCATGCTCTCCTTTTACAACTTATTGAGGGAGAGAGAGTGAGGAGGTTTATTGAGGGACTCACTCACCCTATCAGGCTTCAGATGGCTAGGGAGATCGGAAGTGAGATTTCTTTTCAGGCGGCTGCTAATGTCGCAAGGAGGATCGAGATGGTTCTTGCACAAGAGAGAGGGTAGAGGTCTGATAAGAGGCCTCGTCAGTTCGGTGGTTTCGGTGGTGCCTCATCTGGAGGCAGGGGTAATTTTGGTAGGGGTCATCCTCCCAGACCGTTTCATTTAGCACTTCATGCATCTCCCGATGCTTCAGGGAGTCACGGTCCTATTATGCATTACTCTGGGCAGCCAGCATTTAGTGCACATTTAGCTCCTATCAGTGCACCACCACTCCATAGTTACTACAACAGTTATCCGGCCCATCTAGGTCAGCTTCAGCAGCCACGACATCGGGATGGGTGTTATGAGTATGGGAACATTGGTCACATCAGGAGGTATTGCCCTAGGTTGGCGAGTAACATATCTCGGCAGGATTCTCGTGCTATCATACCGGCACTGGTTGCTTCACTGTCTGCTAAGCTAGCTAGAGGTAGGGGTCAGGCAACTAGAGGTGGAGGCTAGGCCATTAGAGGTGGAGGTCAGGCCATTAGGGGTGGAGGTCAGACCGTTAGAGGTGCAGGCCAGTCAGTTAGAGGCCGTCCTAGAGATGCAGTTTAGAGTGGTGTGGCTCAACCCCGATTTTATGCTTTTCCAGCTAGACCTGAGGCCGAGTCATCTGATGTTGTGATCACATATATTATTAGATTGGTTGTCACCTTATCATACTATATTGGATTGTCATGCCAAGGCAATAACCCTAACCATGCCGGGGTTACCTCAGTTAGTGTGGAAAGGAACTCCTGGTCATTATGCCAACAAGGTTATTTCTTATATGAAAGCTCGGCGTATGGTCGAGAAAGGGTGTCTAGCCTATTTGGCTTATATTCGCGATCCCAATGCGGATGTTCCTTCTATGGATTCAGTACCAGTTGTTCGAGAATTTCCAGAAGTATTTCCTGCAGATTTGTCGGGGATGCCACCCGACATAGATATTGACTTCTGTATTTATTTGGCTCCGGGCACTCAGCCCATTTCTATTCCACCATACCCTATGGCCCCGCCGGAGTTGAAAGAATTAAAAGAGCAGTTACAAGACTTGGTTGATCAGGGATTCATTAGACCCAGTGTCTCGCCCTGGGGTGCACTAGTAGTATTTGTAAAGAAGAAAGATGGCCAATGTGTATAGATTATCGGCAGTTGAATAAGGCCACTATCAAAAACAAATATCCGTTGCCAAGAATTGATGACTTATTCGATCAGCTTTAGGGTGCCAAGGTATTTTTGAAGATTGATTTGAGGTCTGGTTACCATCAGTTGTAGATTAGGGCATCTGATGTCCCTAAAACAACTTTTCGGACTCGGTATGAGAATTACGAGTTCCTAGTGATGTCATTTGGGTTGACAAATGCTCCAACAACATTTATGGATTTGATGAACCGGGTGTTCAAGCCATATTTGGATTGTTTTGTAGTTGTATTTATTGATGATATCTTGATTTACTCTAGCAGTCGAGAGGAACATGAGTAGCATCTTCGGAGTGTGCTTCAGACTTTGAAGAATAATCAGTTATATGCCAAATTTTCAAAATGTGAGTTTTGGTTCGACTCAGTTGCCTTTTTGGGGCATAGTTTATCGGCAGAAGGCATAAAGGTGGATCCTAAGAAGATAAAGGCTGTTCAAAATTAGCCTAGACCTACTTCAGTTACAGAGATCCGGAATTTCCTAGGTTTGGCAGGTTATTATCGTCGGTTCATGGAAGGGTTTTCATCTATAGCAAGCACATTGACCAGACTAACCTAGAGGTATGTCCCATCCAGATGGTCAGACGAGTGTGAGTTGAGCTTTCAGAAGCTCAAGACTGCTTTGACTACGACACCAGTGTTGGTATTACCCACATGTCCAGGATCATATATGGTATATTGTGACGCATCTCACATTGGGCTTGGTGCAGTATTAATGCAAGATGGTAGGGTGATTGCATATGCGTCGCGGCAATTGAAAGTTCATGAGAAGAATTATCCTGTTCATGACTTAGAACTGGCAACCATTGTTCATGCGCTGAAGATTTGGAGGCATTACCTCTACGGTGTCTCGTGTGAGGTATTTACTGATCATCGTAGCCTTCAGTATCTGTTCAAACGAAAAGATATCACTTTGAGGCAAAGAAGATGGTTGGAGTTGTTGAAAGACTATGATATCACCATTTGTATCACCCAGGAAAGGGCAATGTGGTGGCCGATGCTTTGAGTAGAATGGCTGTGAGTATGGGCAGTCTTGCGTATATTCTGGTTGGTGAGAGGCCATTAGTTACAGATGTTCAGACTTTGGGTAATCAGTTCGTGATGTTAGATGTTTCAGAACCCAGTCGGGTTCTAGCTTGCACAGTCGCTCGGTCTTCTTTATATGAGCGCATCAAAGAGAGGCAGTATGATGATCCACATTTACTGGTCCTTAAGGACATGGTGCGACTCGGTGATGCCAAACTGGTTGTTGTGGGGTAAGATGGAGTTCTGCGAATGCAGGGTCGTATTTGTGTGCCTAATGTTGACGCGCTTCGTGAATTAATTCTTGAAGAGGCACACAGTTCCAGGTATTCTATTCACCCAGGTACCGCCAAAATGTATCAAGATTTGCGGCAACATTGTTGGTGGAGGTGAATAAAAAAGGATATAGTTACATATGTAGCTCGGTGTCTGAATTGTTAGCAAGTTAAGTACGAGCATCATAGACTTGGTGGTTTGCTTCAGAAGTTAGAAATTCCTGAGTGGAAGTGGGATCGTATCACTATGGATTTTTTTGTTGGACTCCCACGGACTCAAAGAAACTTTGACGCAGTTTGGGTCATTGTGGACAGGTTGACCAAGTCAGCACATTTCATTCCAGTGGCAGTTACCTATTCTTCAGAGAGGTTAGCTGAAATTTACATTTCTGAGATTGTCCGCCTACACGGAGTGCCCGTGTCTATTATTTCAGATCGAGGTACGCAATTTACCTCACACTTCTGGAGGTAAATTGGGCACGCGGGTTGAGTTGAGTACATTATTTCATCCACAGATAGACGAACAGTCAGAGCACACTATTCAGATATTGGAAGATATGCTTCGCGCTTATGTTATAGACTTTGGAGGTTCTTGGGATCAGTTCTTGCCACTTGTGAAGTTTGCTTATAATAATAGCTATCAATCGAGCATTCAGATGGCTCCATATGAGGCATTATACGGAAGGCGATGCCGTTCGCCAGTTGGCTGGTTTGAACCGGGAGAAGCTTGGTTGTTGGGTACCAATTTGGTACAGGATGCCTTGGATAAGGTCAAGATTAATCAGGATCGACTTCACACAGCTCAGTCTAGGCAAAAGAGTTATGCCGATCATAAAGTTCATGATATTGCATTCATGGTTGGAGAAAGAATATTGCTCCGGGTTTCACCTATGAAAGGTGTAATGCGGTTCGGAAAGAAGGGCAAGTTGAGCCCTAGGTATATCGGACCCTTTGCAATTCTTGAAAGGGTGGGTGAAGTAGCCTACATGCTTGCATTACCACCTAGTTTATCAGCGGTTCATCCGGTGTTCCATGTGTCTATACTCTGAAAATATCATGGTGATCCATCCCATGTGTTAGTTTTCAGTTCAGTCCAATTGGACAAAGATTTGACTTACAAGGAGGAGCCGGTGGCTATTCTAGCCCGGAAGTTGAGGTCTAAGGGTTATCGTTCTGTTCAAGTGCAATGGAGAGGTCAGCCGGTAGAGGCATCTACCTGGGAGTCCGAGTCGGACATGCTGAGTAAATATCCACACCTTTTCTCCAGCACAAGTACTTTTTCTAACTCCGTTCCAGGATGAACGTTTGTTTTAGAGGTGGAGAATGTGATGACCCAAAATGTCATCTTTAAATTTAATAAGTAATTATGTGTTCTAAGACCTCGAAAAGCACTAATTATCATTCCCCGACTTGCGTGCGCAGTCCGTAAAATTTTTCGAAAGTTTTTATATGAAAAATGGATTAAAATGTGAAATAGAGCCTTAAAACTCAACTGAGTTGACATTGGTCAACATTTTGAGCAAACAGACCCGGATCAGTGTTTTGACAGTTCTGCTAGCTCCGTATCGTGATTTTGGACTTAGGCGTATGCCCGAAATTTAATTTGGAGGTCCCTAACGCAAGTTATGACCATTTAACGGAAACTAGTAATTTAAAGGCTAAAGATTTTCAAGTTTGACCACGAGGTTGACTTTTTGATATCGGAGCTGGAATCCGATTTTGAAAATTTGAATAGCTCCGTTATGTCATTTATGACTTGTGTGCCAAATTTGAAGCCATTCCGGATTCATTTAATATGTTTTGGCACGAGATTTACAAATTGAAAAGTTTAAAACTTAAAAGTTTGAATCGAGGTGTGAATTGTAATTTCGATATTGTTTGATGTGAATTGAAACCCCGAGTATGTCCGTATTATGTTTCTGTACTTGTTGGAATACTCAGACAAGGTCCTAAGTGGCTCGGATGAGTTTCAAACGAGCCACAGAGCAATTGGAACCTGCTGCCCAGTGCTGGTTCTGGTGTGTCGCACCTGCGACATTTTGTGTGCAGGTGCGTGGTCGCTCCTTCGGAATACCAGTAGCTTCTATGACATTGGATAGTCCTGTCGAGTTCCTCTTCTGCGGAGAAATGAGCACAGGTGCGAAACCGCATCCGCGATGGACGAGCCGCTTCTGCGAGGAAGACCGCTTATGCGGTCACTAGTGCGCTTCTGAGATGTCGCAGCTGCGACATTTTTGGGTGCAGATGCGGCCACTAGACAAGCTGCCATGTGACGCAAATACGAGCTTTGTCTCGCAAATACGAGGCCGCAGGTGCAAAAATATAGCCCGTACATGCGAAAAAGCTCGGATTGGGTAAGTATTATATAACCAAAAGTGATTATATTTCATGAATCCATGTCTATATTCATCCTTTATTTAGGATTTAGATGGAAGAAATTGGAATTTTTGTAAAACTTTCCAAAAACGAGAAATTTAGATTTGAAGGTCCATTTGACATCGGAATTGGATAATTGTTGTATGGTTGGACTCGTCTCGGAATAAGTGTTCGGATTTCGTAAGTTTTCCCGAGATTTGAGACGTGGATCCCATTATCGAATATTTAAATGAATTTTGGATTTTTATCCGAAAAATTAGTAAATTCATATGGAATTAATTCCTATGATTCGTAGTGAGTATAGCGAATTGTTTGTGAATAGATTTGAAGCTTTTGGAGACAAATTTAAAAGGAAAAGTTGTAGCCGAGTAATTGATTGGAATTTGCAAAGAGAGGTAAGTGTCGTGGTTAACCTTGACTTGAGGGAATAGAATCCTTAAACTATTTGCTATGTGAAATGCATTTGAACGACGTATAGGAGATGTGACGAGTGTCTATACGTCGTCAAATTAATTGTTTGCATAATTACTTGAAAAATCATAAATCGTTTTAAGTCATGAATTAATTATAATAATAATTGTTTCTCTCCTATTCTTTGTCAAATATTAATTCTTGAATTCGTGCATTAATTGTTACATGCTATTTGAGTTACGTGTCTTAATTGTTATTTGACATTTATCATATTAAATATTAAACTGCCTATTTTCTCCCTGATTTCCATAATAATTTGCTATTTGTCATTGTTTGTTTTATAATTAAATCATAATTATTGTATGTTGGTTGTCTTATAATTTTATATTAATTTTTGCATTTATTGGGGAATTTTCTTCTATAAGAATTGGTAAATGAATATATTGGAGGAGCGGGTTGCACGCCGCAACAGAATTGATTGAAATGAATATATTGGAGGATCGGGTTGCACGCAGCAACACACTTATTAAAAGTCCATATTGGAGGATCGGGTTGCACGCCGCAATAGACTTATTAAAAGTCCATATTGGAGGATCGGGTTGCACGCCGCAACAGACTTATTAAAAGTCCATAATGGAGGATCGATGTAACGACCCGACTTGTCATTTTAAGAATTAAAGCCCTGTCTAGTGACTTAAGGTCTCGAAAAGCTTCACAATATGTATTATGACCCGCGTGTGTGGTCGAGTTTGGTTTTCGGAAGATTCGGAATTTAATTTAAAGAAACATTTTCATTTTGAAGCTTAAATGGAAAGAGTTGATCGGGGAGTTGACTTTTGAGCAAACGACATCGAAATGGAATTTCGATGATGGCAATAGCTTCGTGTGATGATTTCAGACTTAGGCGTATGTTCGAATTTGGATTTGGAAGTCCGTAGGACAATTCGACGCATTTTGGTGAAAGTTGAAAAATAGAAGATTTTTGAAAAATCCTACCGAAGGGTGAATTTTTGATAACGAGCTCGGATTTCGATTCCTGAAATTTGAATAGCTCCATTTCGTCATTTATGGCTTGTGTATAAAATTTGAAGTCATTCGAGATTGATTTGATACGTTTCGGCGCAAAATATATAAGTTGAAAGATTTGAAAAGATATAATTTGATTCGATGCGCGATTCGTAATTCTGACGTTGTTTGAGGTGATTTGAGAATTTGACTAAGTTCGTATGATGTTTTAGGACTTGTTGGTATATTTGGTTGAGGTCCCGGGACCTCGGCTGTGTTTCGGGGTGGTTTCGGATCATTTCGGGCTGTTTCGGAACTGTTGTATCTGGTATCTAACTTCCTTCTTCGCGAACGCGAAGAAGAGTTTTGAGGCTACTGGGATTTGGCCTTCGCGAACGCGAAGGATTGCTCGTGAACACGAAGGTATGGCTGAAGAACCTACCCGAACGTGAGGGGCCAGTCGCGAACGCGTAGAAAAAAGGAGGGAACTGGGCCTGGAGTCATCAGCCTTCGTGAACGCGAAGCTTCAATCGCGAACGCAAAGCAGTAGGACTTGAGTGCATTGGGAACGCGATGATATGCATGGCAGGCCTTCGCGAACACGACACTGGTAACACGAACATGAAGAAGAATTTGAGGCAGCGAGTTTTTGGCCTTCGCGAACGCGAGACAGCGGTCGCGAACGTGAAGAAGGCTTATCTGGGCAGAATTAAAAGTCCCAAAAATGGGGGTTTGAGTTCATAACTCAAAATATAATTGGGAGCTCGGTAGAAGATGATTTTTGGAGAGATTCTTGCGTGGGTGTTTGGGGTAAGTGATTCTTATCCAGTTTTGATTAATTTCCATGATTATGTCTTTGAATCCATCATTTAATTCAGATTTAATGGAGGAAAATCAAGATTTTTGTAAAATCTTCCAAAACCAAAAATTTAAGATTTGGAGGTAGAGTTGTTATTCGAATTCGATAAAATTGGTATGGTTGAACTCGTATCGGAATGTGTGTTCGGATGTTATAAAAATTATGTCGGGTTCCGGGAGGTGGGTCCGCGTTGACTTTTGTTGACCTTTTGAAATAAAACTTTAAGTCGACGTATTATTATCCGGAAATATTTCCGATGAATTTTAATGAAGTTATATAATTAATTTGGATAGATTTGTGCTGTCCGGAGGTCAATTCAAGCAAGAAGGCAGTTTTGGAATATCAGCATAACTTCAAAGAGGTAAGTGTCTTGCTTAACCTCAAGTGGGGGAATTACCCATTAGGTATTGAGTCTTTTGTTCCATTTTTGAAATATGAAAAATTATTTTCGATGAATTTTGATGAAGTTATACAATTAATTTGGATAGATTTGAGCTGTCCAGAGGTCAATTCAAGCAAGAAGGCAATTTTCGAATATCGGCATAACTTCAAAGAGGTAAGTGTCTTGCTTAACCTCGAGTGGGGGAATTACCCCTTTGGCATTGAGTCTTATGTGCTATTTGTGAAATGTGAAAAACAGTGTACGCGAGGTGACGAGTACGTACTCGGGTTTATACGTACAAAAATTCATTGAATTAAAGTCTTAGGCATTATTGTGTAGAAAATTGGGAAATTGTGGAAAATTATTAAATCATCTGTTTGCCATGCCTAAATCCTTATTGTTGAATTTGTTTTTATATTATAATTTGATGTGACTGTTACTTGAAATTAATTCCAATATGAATTTTCTAATGCAAATAATTAATTTAAGCGAGCTTAAGAATAAGTGTTAAAATAATTATCTAAATTTGCATTAATGAAAGCTTTGCTTTATGCTGAGTAATTTCTATCTCTATTGATTATTTTTGGGTGTTATATATATATTATGTGGAGCCTTGGGCTATTTGTTGTGAAATTAATTGATTTTGTTATATCTTTGGAATTTGGTTGTGGCCATTGGGCAAATTGTGATATGAATTGATTTTATTATATCGCCGTGTTAATTTTCCGTGTAAATTGTTGTGTTGTGTGAGTTATTGTTTTGGGGAGATAAGGGTGGAATTTCACCGTTGATATTATATGGGTATAAGGGTGGCATTTCACTGTTGCTGTATTTGTTGGAATATTGTCTGGGCTGAGCGATAAGGGTGGCTATAGGAGCGATAAGGGTGGCTATTGATATTGTCTGGGCGAGCGATAAGGGTGGCAATAGGAGCGATACAAGTCGCTATTGTCAGGGACGATATGTGTTGATATGGGGTTGTGGTGTTGATAATTTTTTTGTGATTTTGTGATTTTTCTTGTGTTTATTTTTATGCCTTGTGCAATTAGTCTTGTTGATAGTAAATTGATAACAATCTGTTTTATGTTGAAATTTTTCAGGTATTGAAGATAACGGACCTGAGCAGGGTTAAAGCGGGATCGTAAGGATTCAAGGTAGAGTTTTTTGGTCATCGCAGTCCCTTGGAGTCTTTTCATTTCATTGTACTGTTAACTTGTAATCAAACAGTATTGTATATTGGGTCCTCATGATCATTCTATGTATTCAGTTAGAGTTCACGACTCAGTACTACCAGTCTTGGGAGGTTGTATATTGTAATTATTTCCGTTGTTAGTTTAAAACAAAATGGCTCCAAATATGTAATGGAAATCAGCTTACCTAGTCTTAGAGACTAGGTGCCATCACGACTTCTGTGGTGGGATTTTGGGTCGTGACAAGTTGGTATCAGAGCTCTAGGTTCATAGGTTCTTCGATTCACGAACGAGACTAGTAGAGCCTTGCGGATCAGTATAGAGACGTCTGTACTTATCTTCGAGAGGCTACAGAACTGTTAGGAAATTTTCATTTCTTTCATTCCTGTCGTGCGGAATTTGTCGAAATTGGAATTTGAACCTTCGTATCTCCATTCTCTCACAGATGGTGAGGACCCGTGCTACTGGGTTAGTTGAGCAGGCATTCGCACATACTGCTAGGGCTGCAAGAGGCCGGGGCCGAGGTAGAGGTCGAGGTAGAGGTCGGGGAAGGGCACGTGTTACGACTAGAGCACCTGTCAGAACAATAGTTGAGGAGCCGCCAGTAGCTCCAGTTGGGGGACAGGTACCAAAAGCACCTGTTGTTACCCCCGGACTTCAGGAGACTTTAGCACAGTTCCTGAGTATGTTCGGTACATTAACTCAGGAGGGATTGATCTCTTTTATACCAAACATTCCGCAGATTGAGGGAGTAGCTCAGACTCCTACCACAACTCCAGAGCAGCATGTTCACGTTGGACAGGTTTCGGGTGTAGTACCGGTACAACCTATTATTTTGGTTCAGCCTGAGGTCAGGCCCGAGACATCAGAAGAAGAACAAAAGAGACTTGAAAGGTTTAAGAAATATAATCCACCAACTTTCAGTGGCACAGCTACAGAGGATGCCCAAGGATTTCTGATAAATTGTCACTGTATTCTCCGCACCATGGGTATTATGGAAGTGATCGGAGTTTCCTTTACTACATTTCAATAGTCAGGCGCAGCGTATCGGTGGTGGCAAATCTATGAAGAAGGTAGACCAGCCGATGCCACACCACCAACTTGGGCTCAATTTTCGAAAATATTCTTGAAAGTGTTTGTTCCCCAGACTCTCAGAGATGCGTAGCACGCAGAGTTTGAAGGGTTGCGTCAGGGCACTATGACAGTGTAAGAATATGCTATCAGGTTCAATGAGTTAGCCCGTCATGCACCTATTTTGGTTCCTACAATCAGAGAGCAGGCCCGTAGATTCATTGAGGGGCTCGAATATTATATTAAAATATGTATGGCTCGAGAGTTGCAAACTGATGCTCCATTTCAACAAGTAGTGGAGATTGCAAGGAAGATTGAGGGTGTTTTAGGCGAGGAAAGGGAGTCTAAGGAGGCCAAAATGTCTCGAAGATCTGGAGGGTTCAGTGGATTTTACTCTTCAGCTAGAACCCATTATAGCGGAGGCTCGAGAAGCCGGTTAGCTCAGTCCGCACATCAGATTACTCGGGATGCTCCAGTTTATAGTGCACCACCGACACGAGATTCTTACAGTGGTTATTCCAGTTATCCGGCACAGACTCAGTACAAGTAGCCGCGATCTCAGAGAGGTTGTTATAAGTGTGGTGATACTAGGCATATCATGAGAGATTGCCCTAGACTTGGGAGGGGTGGATTTCATCAGAACACTCCAACTACAAGCTTTATTCCAGTTGATACTCCACATGCACAGAAAGCTAGAGGTGGAGGACGGGCGGGTAGTGGATGCCTAAGAGGAGGAGACCCGACCCGTTGATATAATCACTATGATTTGGCTGAGGCCAATACACTAAATGGTGTCGTTATAGGTACGATCCTGATTTTTTATTATAAAGGATAATTTCCCTTAATTTGATTCGGTTATGAATATTGAGGTAAGTACTCCTATTATGCTCCACTTATGGGTGAGCTTCGTAAATTTGTGACCCACTTATATGTTATACCTGTTGGGAGATTTGAAGGTGTGAGCCCGTGTCTGTCATTTTATTTTTGGTACACCGTTGAGGGCTATAAACCCAAAAGTAATTTTTATTATTCATTACTATGGGTTTAATGTGTTTCGGAATAATTGATTCCAATTTTGATGAATTATATGCCCTACCGGTAGGAGGGTTCATTATATGTTATGAAAATTATTTATGAAATATATTGAAAAGAATAAAGAAAGGAAATTGAAAATTTCAGTTGGCACAATGTGCAACATACTTGTGATTCGGAGTTGAGGACGAGATCCTCGCATTTTTACATGATGTGAAATATTTAAACCGGGCTGCAAGCCACGATGGAAGTTATGTAAGGACGAGGTCCTTGTGGTAAAATATTTATGAGTTTAAAATTTTCCCGTGAAATTTAATTGTACAATAGTATTAATAGGGAGTCATGCCTGTCAGGCTTATTTGATAATTCTTGTATATTTTTCTGTGCATATTCAGCCATTTTCGTGCTGTAAACATTGAGTTTTAACCCATGAGATGAGTGCCAAGTGGTGTTAAATGTGACTCATTAATCCGAGTAAGCAATTATGAGGTCTTCATGCCTCCCATTCTGTTGTCAGTATTGTGAAAATTCGAAGTAAGGTGGTGGTTAATACGAGATTAATTGATAATGCTGGAATTAATTATGAACAACTTTTAAGACCAGAGATGTGGTGATGAGCATACATATGATGTGCTTCATGTCCTGACATCATTATGATAATGCATTGCTTGTAATGCTTAGATTGGTGTTATTGATATATACTTTGTGGTATTTTGTTGGGTTGTGGATGTGTTGTTAGGAGTTGTTTTGGTATTACTCTGGCAGGTGGATAGGCCCAATTACAGGGGAGACTCTGCAGAAATTTCTGAAAAATTTGGGAGTATTTGAAGGATTGAGATTTGCAAAGAAAGAGATAAGTTATGTTATGTGTTTGAGGGAGAATGATCCTAAGCGTGGGGGGGGGGGATGTTACACCCCAGAAATGTTTTAAAGTACTTCAACACTATCAAGAAAATTTATGTGTGTGTAGGCACGAGTTGCTATAGCCAGTTGAGACTAATACTGTGCGTTGTTGTGAAAATTAGACCTTTTGAAATGTTTGGAGTGTAAGAAATTGATCTTAAAGCTTACAAATATGGATAAAAGAAATAATCTCAAATGAGATAATGTTGTCGGGCTTATCTCAAATGCGGTAACAGGGAATCAACCGTGAGTATATGTGTGAACGTAAAATCATCAATTTGGTGACCTCAGAATAATTCTTAGAACGTTCGAAGACGAACGTTTGTTTAAGAGGTGGAGATTGTAACGACCCGATTTGTCGTTTTAAGAATTAACGCCCCATCCAGTGACTTAAGGTCTCGAGAAGCTTCACAATATGTATTATGACCCGCGTGTGTGGTCGAGTTTGGTTTTCGGAAGATTCAGAATTTAATTTAAAGAAACATTCTCATTTTGAAGCTTAAATGGAAAGAGTTGACCGTGGAGTTGACTTTTGAGCAAACGACTCCGGAATGGAATTTCGATGATGGCAATAGCTTTGTATGATGATTTCGAACTTAGGCGTATGTTCGAATTTGGAAGTCCGTAGGACAATTCGACGTATTTTGGTGAATTTTTGATAATGAGGTCGGATTTCGATTCCGGAAATTTGAATAGCTCCATTTCGTCATTTATGACTTGTGTGCAAAATTTGAAGTCATTCTGTATTAATTTTTTATGTTTCGACGCAAATTGTAGAAATTAGAAATTTCAAAGTTCAATTGGCTTGAATTGAGCATAATTCATGATTTTAGCGTTGTTTGAGGTGATTTGAGAATTCGACTAAGTTCGTATGATGTTTTAGGACTTGTTGGTGTATTTGGTTGAGGTCGCGAGGTCCTCGGCTGTGTTTTGGGGTGGTTTCGGATTATTTCAGGGTGTTTCGGAACTGCTGTATCTGGTATCTAACTTCCTTCTTCGCGAACGCGAAGAGGAGTTTTGAGGCTACTGGGATTTGGCCTTCGCGAACGCGAAGGATATCTCACGAACGTGAAGGTATTCCTGAAGAACCTATGTGAACGCGAAGCTTCTATCGCGAACGCGCAGAAGGAAGGAAGGGACTGGGCCTGGAGTCATCAGCCTTCACGAACGCGAAGCTTCAATCACGAACGCGAGAGCTTGAACGCGAACGCGATGATATGCATGGCAGGCCTTCGCGAACGCGATGCTGGTAACGCGAACGTGAAGAAGAATTTGAGGCAGCGAGTTTTTGGCCTTCGCGAACGTGAGACAGCGGTCGCGAACGCGAGACAGCGGTCGCGAACGTGAAGAAGGCTTATCTGGGCAGAGTTAAAAGTCCCAAAAATGGGGGTTTGAGTTCATAACTCAAAATATAATTGGGAGCTCGGTAGAAGATGATTTTTGGAGAGATTCTTGCGTGGGTGTTTGGGGTAAGTGATTCTTATCCAGTTTTAATTAATTTCCATGATTATGTCTTTGAATCCACCATTTAATTCAGATTTAATGGAGGAAAATCAAGATTTTTGTAAAATCTTCCAAAACCAAAAATTTAAGATTTGGAGGTCGAGTTGTTATTGGAATTCGATAAAATTAATATGGTTGAACTCGTATCGGAATGTGTGTTCGGATTTCATGAAAATTATGTCGGGTTCCGAGAGGCGTGTCCCGCGATGACTTTTGTTGACTTTTTGAAATAAAATTATAAGTCGACATACTATTATCCAAAATTATTTTCGATGAATTTTGATGAAGTTATACAATTAATTTGGATAGATTTGAGCTGTCCAGAGGTTAATTCAAGCAAGAAGGCGATTTTCGAATATCGGCATAACTTCAAAGAGGTAAGTGTCTTGCTTAACCTCGAGTGGGGGAATTACCCCTTTGGCATTGACTCTTATGTGCTATTTGTGAAATGTGAAAAACAGTGTACGCGAGGTGACGAGTACGTACTCGGGTTTATACGTACAAAAATTCATTGAATTAAAGTCTTGGGCATTATTGTGTAGAAAATTGGGAAATTGTGGAAAATTATTAAATCATCTGTTTGCCATGCCTAAATCCTTATTGTTGAATTTGTTTTTATATGATAATTTGATTTGATTGTTACTTGAAATATTTATGAAATTTCATGAGTATTGTTGGTTTAATATTTCTTGAAAATTAATTATAATATGAATTTTCTAATGCAAATAATTAATTTAAGCGAGCTTAAGAATAAGTGTTAAAATAATTATCTAAATTTGTATTAATGAAGGCTTTGCTTTATGCTGAGTAATTTCTATCTCTATTGATTGTTTTTGGGTGTTATATATATTATGTGGAGCCTTGGGCTATTTGTTGTGAAATTAATTGATTTTGTTATATCTTTGGAATTTGGTTGTGGCCATTGGGCAAATTGTGATATGAATTAATTTTATTATGTTGCCGTGTTAATTTCTCGTGGAAATTGTTGTGTTGTGTGATTTATTATTTTAGGGAGATAAGGGTGGCATTTCACTGTTGTTGTGTTTGTTGGAATATTGTCTGGGCGGAGCGATAAGGGTGGCTATAGGAGCGATAAGAGTGGCAATATGAGCGATAAGGGTGGCTATTGATATTGTCTGGGCGGAGCGATAAAGGTAGCTATAGGAGTGATAAGGGTGGTAATAGGAGCGATAAGGGTGGCTATTGTCAGGGACGATATGTGATGATGTGGGGTTGTGGTGTTGATAATTTTTATGTGACGTTGTGATTTTTCTTGTGTTTATTTTTATGCCTTGTGCAATTGGTCTTGTTGATAGTAAATTGATAACAATTTGTTTTATGTTGAAATAGAGAACTTGTGGCTATTGCCAGACGGATTATAAATTAAAATGTGTGCACGAGATTCCGTGAGTAAATAATGATGATATTTGGCACGTGAATTGTCCGTGCAGTTGTGATATGAAATGTGGGCACAAGGTGCTGTGATGAAATGGTAATGATATTTGGCACGTGAATTGTCCATGCAGTTGAGAGATGAAATAAGGGCATGAGGTGCCGGGAAAATATGATGATTTAATTATGGGCACTAGGTGCCATGGAAATATGAAAATGGGCTGAGACCCGCGTTTACGAAAAAATATGAAAATGGGCTGAGACCCGCGTTTATATTCAAAATATTTATTTGGAAGGATTTTTACTTATAAAGTATTATATAAAAGAATTGTATTTGAAAGATATGTATTTGAGGAAATTATATTTGAAAAGATTTATTGAAAGAATTATATTTGAAAAATAATTAGTTGAGAAAACAACATTTGAAAGAGAGTTATTTGGAAGAATTTTATGTGAAGGATATTTATTTGAAAAACTTGAATTAATTGGGCGTACATGTATTATTAATTGTTGAGTGATGTTTATGGTATCCTTGTTGTCTTGTTGTGCATATAACTGGTTGCTTTATCCTGCCTTTATTATTATTTATTTTTTATTATTTTGTATATTATATTGCACAGATTATTAGACTAGTGAGTGTCTTGACTGTACCTCGTGTCTACTCTATTGAGGTGTTAGTCTTGATACTTACTGGATACCGACCGTGGCGTACTCATACTACACTTCTGCACATTTTTGTGCAGAGCCAGGTATTGAAGATAACGGACTTGTGCAGGGTTAAAGCGGGATCGTAAGGATTCAAGGTAGAGCTTCTTAGTCGTCGCAGTCCCTTGGAGTCTTTTCATTTCATTGTACTGTTAACTTGTAATCAAACAGTATTATATATTGGCTCCTCGTGATCATTCTATGTATTCAGTTAGAGTTCGTGACTCAGTACTACCAGTCTTGGGAGGTTGTGTATTTTGATTATTTATTTAATTTAATTAAAAAAATGGTTTTCAAAAATGCTATGGAAATCGGCTTACCTAGTCTTAGAGACTAGGTGCCATCACGACTCCCGTGGTGGGATTTTGGGTCGTGACAAGTTGGTATCAGAGCTCTAGGTTCATAGGTTATCCGAGTCACGAATGAGTTTAGTAGAGTCTTGCGGATCGGTACGGAGACGTATGTACTTATCTATATATATATGGGGGATCGGGTTGCACGCCGTAACAGACTTGACTAAAATAAATATATTAGAGGAGCGAGTTGCACGCCTCAACAAAATGAAATATAAATATATTATGAGAGCGGGTTGCACACTGCAACGAAAATTGATAGAAATGATAATTGGTTATGATTGCTGAGTTGACTTCAATTATTATAAATGAGTTACCCGATTTATTTCTATTATTTGTTGTTGTTTCTAATATTGCGTACTGGTTAATGTAAGTGACACGCCTTAGCCTCGTCACTACTTCGTCGAGGTTAGGCTCAGCACTTACTAGTACATGGGGTCGGTTGTACTGATACTACACTCTGCACTTCTTGTGCAGATTTCGGAGTTGGTCCCAGCGGCGTACCATAGACTTGTTCATATTTCAGCTACCTAGAGGAGACTTGAGGTATAACTGCATGGCGTCCGCAGTTCTGAAGTCCGGGTCTATTTTACTTTAGCTGTGTGTTTATTTCCAGACAACTTTATTTTATTCAGGCCCTTATTTGATATTTCTAGAAGCTCGTGCACTTGTGACACCAATTCTGGGATGGTATTTATACACCATTATTTTTATGGATTATTCACTATATTTCAGACCTTACTTCCGCATTTATTTCTTTGTTATTAATAAATGTAAAAATTATTTAGAAATGGTTAATATTGTTCTAACGTTGGCTTGCCTAGCAAGTGAAATGTTAGGTGCCAAGGTAGGAATTTCGGGTCGTGACATACAACCAATTAATCAAGTCCTTCAAAACATACATCTTTTATCTATAAGTTTTTCAATAAAAGTCTCTAGAATATAATCCTTTCCAATAAATATATTTCAAATATACTTCCTTCAAATAAATATCTTTCCATTATAATTCTTTCAAATAAACATCTTTCGAATATAATTCTTTCAAATAAATATCTCCCGAATATAATTCTTGCAAGTAAATATCTTTCAATTGTAATTCTTTCAAATAAAAGTCACCATGTGACACCTAATTTAACTTTCCTGGTGTGAGAAATATATTCAACATATCACATCAAATGGCACGGCAATACCTTCGTGCACTTGTCTCATCTCACCCATTATATATATATGTAGACCAAATCAATTGGCATGGCAACACCCTTCGTGCATTTATCTTTTTCTCACCGTGCATACATATAACAATACCAACTAGGTGGGAGAAATGCCAATAATAATAAAAGAAATAAAGTGGGAGGCACACAGGAAGCAACAACGACTACAAGTCACATAGAAAACATAGGTGCACTATAACATCTCAAGATAAAGGCATGAATGTATACATAACAAAAAGACACTACAATATAATATATGTCTCTCGTCCTCGCCTCGACGGAAACACACTTCGTTCCATGAATATATGATAAAATAAAAATAATGGCACGGTATCACCCTTCGTGCCATGAATATATGATAAAATAAAAATAATGGCACGGTATCACCCTTCGTGCTTTTACCCTCATCCTCACCTGATAATATAAATGAAATGGAACGGCATCATCCTTCGTGCTTTACACTCTCAATGGCACGTCATTACCCTTCATGCTTTACATTCTCAATAGCACGACATCACCCGCCGTGCTTCACACTCTCCATCACATGATAATGTATATGAAATGGCACGACATCACCCATCGTGCCTTACACTTGTAACGACCCGGCCGGTCATTTTGCGCTCAACCACATCGTTCGGCGGTTTGAGGCCTTGAGTAACTTTACTTCAGGTATTATGACTTGTACATGTGATCGAAATCGAATTTTGGGAAGTTCGGAGTTGATTTGGAAAGAAAATTCTAATTACGGAAGCTCTAAGTTGGAGGGATTGACAAAGGTTTGACTTTGGAGTAAACAACCTCATAATCGGGATTTGAAAGTTCCAACAGGTTCGTATGATGATTTTGGACTTGGGCATATGTCCAGATCAGGTTTTGGATGACCAGAGAGCGTTTCGTCGCCTATTGTGGAAAGTTGGCATTTTGGAAGAATTTCATAAATTTGGGTTGAAGTGTATTTTAATATTATTGATGTCTGTTTTGGATTTCAAGCCTAGGAATAGTCCCGTATGGTGATTCTGATCTTAGAAGCACGTCCCGATGTGGATTTGGAGGTCCATAAGTCATTTTGGGGTCATTTGGCAAAAGTTGGAGGTTAGAGGCTTTTGGATGTTTGACCGTTAGTAGAATTTTTGATATCAGGGTCGGATTATTTGGGAAGTTGGAGTAGGTCCGTAATGTCAAATGTGACTTGTGTGCAAAATTTGAGGTCAATCGGACGTGATTTGATAGGTTCCGGCATCAGATGTGGAAGTTAGAAGTTCAATAGGCTTGAATCGATGTACAATTCTTAGTTTGTATTTTATTTGGTATGATTTGAGGTCTCGAGCAGGTACATTTTATGTTATGGAGCGGGTCGGTGTGATTGGACGGTGTCCCGGGGGCCTCAGGTGTGTTTCAGATATGTTTGGGTTGTATCGTGCTCTTATTTGATGTTTCAACATCGTTTACTTGGGCATAAAGGGTACCATATTGAGAAAATGACCTTTTATTTGTGATTGGATTGAACCATTAGACCCGTATCATAATTTCGGAGCCATATCAACAAGAATCGTCGAATTCTGATGTCGTATGAGAGAGTTATACCCATTTCCGTGTCGGGAAAGATTGCCGGTTTCTAGTGCGGACTTTGTTCTTCGCGAATGCAAGGGATGTTCACCTCGGCAGGTTAATAGATGCATCTATGGTTCGTGCCATTCGACCCTCGACAGTGCACAGTTTAAATATTTATGTTGGATCGGGTCTTACGCCTCAGCATTTCCTATAACACATCCTTATGGAATCGTGCGTAATATTTGGCAAGAAGCCAGTGTATCTGCGAGTTTTTCCTGATTTGAATTATGACAATCTATTTTATGAGATCCGCTATATATATATATAGGCTCCGGTAAAGGAGGAAATTTCTAATGAAGAGCTTGAGTTCATTGTAAAAAAAAGAATATGTACCACGTGTTTTATACTTGTTTATTTCATTTATTTACTCTGCCTCGAATTTATTTACCTCTTTACTGTACCTGATATTATTGGACCACTAGTGAGTATCGATGTCGACCCCTCATCACTGCTCCTCCGGGTTAGGCTAGATACTTTTTGGGTACACGTAGATTTACGTACTCATACTACACTTACTGGACATTTTTGTGCTGGTACATATATGTCTAGAGGCCTTGTGAGAGCAGAGACGTGTATACACACGGGGACTTAGGTAAGCTGCATAACATATGTCGACCCGCAACCAGCAGAGTCTCCAGACAGATGCTGTATTTTATTTTACATTCCTAGTTGATGCTCATGCATGTGTGACACCAGGATTTGGGGTGACTATGGGTTGTTCTGTAGTGAAATTGGTAAAAATATTATTATTTACTCTATAAATTCCACCTTTTACTATTTAATTGAAGGAAATATGATTTTAAAAATATTAAAAAAATGAGATTCAAATTAAGTATTTATTGTTGGCTTGCCTGACAGCGGTGTCCGGTGCCATCACGACCTTTAATGGATTTTTGGGTCGTGACAACATGGTATCAGAGTATTAGGTTTATTTAGGTCTCACGAGTCATGAGAAAGTCTAGTAGAGTCTTGCGGATCGGTACAGAGACGTCTGAAGAGAGGCTACAGGATTGTTAGGAGCACTTCCCTTCTTGATTCCTCATCATGCGATTTGATTCCTTTGAGGCTTATGCCTTTATTTCCTTCCTACTCAATCTTATGCGATGTGAAGTGCTTGTTATCAATTGGGAATCGAGGAATTGTAATGGTACTGCATATGTGGTGCAGGATGTTTCTCCCTGCATATTCTATTGGGCTATTGTTGTCGCCTTGCGGAAGGATGTTTTGTCATTTCAGCTCAGTATCCGTATTGCCTATGGTTTTGAAGTTAGGCACTGATTGTTAGGATGATTCGTGCATTTCTATCGCACAGTGTTGGTGTAATGGTAGGGTGCTTATTTATGGATCGCAGCAGTGAATGACTTGAAAAGAGGATTTCTTAGCACATGATTTAAAGGTTCAACGTTTATTTCCAGCAGAGGAAAGGCAATCAGACTATGAATGTTCATGCTTGGGTTGATGGAGTACCAAGACATGGTATTTTTGAACCTGGTGGAATTTTCATCTATGATGTAGTATCGATGTCCTTATTTGAAGTATTAATGTTCGCCGGTGTTATGGCCTCGTTGATGCGCCTACGGGGCAGGGTGCTGTAAAATGGTGCCTGAGAAGTGGTTGTCGGAGATAACGGTATGTAGCGGTTTTGGGATCTAATCGATGTTTCTAACATTGATGGCTCGAGAAAGATGATCTTCAAGGAGGCTTAGAGTTTGTGGCAATTGGTCAAATCAGGTGCCGCAGGGATGGATTATGCTTTGAGGCAGTATCTGGGGCAGCGAAGAATGAGGAAGGACGTGGCAAAATGAGTCTCACGGTGGTTTAATTACTAGTAGGTCAAGTATGAAAAGCAGAAGTCGAGTAGTTACTTAAAGGATAGGGTTTAACCAAAGTGGGAGAGTGGGAGAGTGGCAGAGTAATATATGGATTCTGTGGGACAGTGACGAGGTCCACATATTTTATTTGGAAGCTACATTACTTTGAGTTTGGAATGCATTGTTGGAATTTTAGCGGATGTCAATGGGGAAGAAGGAATCTTGGTGGATTCCATGGTTATGTAATTGTAGCTTCAAGCTAAGTGGAGGAGCCCTACCATATACGATTGGACTGTGTGGTTGTCTAATTGTGTGGTGTCTGGTTATCAGTGTATTGGTGGGTTATTACGACTAAGGAAAGAAAACATCAATGGTAATTTGAGCAAAGGATTTAAGGAATGTGTGCTATCTTTGGCCTTATCGGTTCATGTTCAGGTTTTGGGAAAACTCAGAGTCTATGCTTCATGTGGATGTGATGTATAAGGTAATGAATTCGGTTGGTTGCTTATTTGAGAGGGTGTTCATGTGCTAGCAGGTCCTTGGAGTTTGATTATATTCGGGAATAAGTCAGAGTGGGTGACTCTCAACAATGGTCCTAGTAGGCTCAAATTAAAGTGCGATGCTCAAGGATTTCGAGTTCGTGGCATAGTTAAGTATCGAGATTTTGCAGTAGATTATGAAAGGGGTTTGGAGTGTTCTAAGTTATCATCAGTTTGTGGTGTAGCATTGGAGGAATGGGAGAAAATAACTTCATATTCATAGAGGAATTATCAGCGTGGGTGTACTAGTTGAAGATGCGAATGTGCGCACAAGGAGGGTATGAGATGGTTCGTGGATTTTGAGACAACATGGTCTTGTGAATTGGGTCGCACCGGATGAGTGCGGATTGAGTTCGTTCTATTTTGAATGGAGCTATTATTATTTCTGAGGCAAGTCTAGAGTAAATTAGAAGAACTTGGTTCGGGTAACAATGGTTGAATTGGCATGATGATGGAAATGATCAGTTCCTTCAACGTGTTAAGTTATACATGTGATTTGTGGCGGTACGTGCGAAACTTGACAACCGCCATAATTTGATTTATTTGGAGGCATTTGATTATTATGGCATGTTATGTCTAGATGGATCCCAGAAGAGTTATGGTGGTTTAGACCACAACTTGAGGTTTGTATTTTCTGAGGTTATGGGAATTCAGTCGCGTGTTGCAATGGTTCTCCTGAAATGAGTTAAGTGAAAGGTTTTTATATGATGAAGTGTTTATTCTATTAGTGGTTCCGGAGTTATGATGAAATTATTGTGCTCTCCCGTAGTGTCATGTTAGGTGCAGTGAGTGGCATGGGAATTGGAAGTTGAGGATCAAAGTTGTTATTCGGTGTTGGCAAGAATGTCACGAGCTCGAATGAGCAGGAAAGAATTCGGATGTTTAGAGTAACCTGGTATTTTCTTTAGCGTCGTTTGAGAACAGTGTCCTGTGTAAGAGGTTTTGTGTACTGATCTGCGGATTTTCGATTTGCTTTACAACATTAGTATAGCCGGTGGTATGGATGTGTAGACTTTGCTACCTGGTGCGGAGGGTCGTGGGAGCCTATCCCACGGGAAGATTATATAAGTGTGACATGTAGTCACTTGATTGATTAAAGATTGAAGAAAAGTATGGAGATTGTGGTACTGTGGCTAATGTGGGAATTTATACCTGAAGGGCGCTCTATTCATTTGGATGCGAACTATGGATGTTTGTTCCGGATTGGATGGTTGTTCTTGTGTGTCATGGGAAAAAGGGTTAGTGTGGATCCTTGAAAGGTTGTTAGCCCAGTGCGGTACGGTCAGAATCGGCTTGAGGTCCGTGGGTGGATCTAAATGTGAATGTGGGCTCTATATCAGGCCGGATGTGTTCATTTCAGCTTAGCGTTAATTACGGAAGAATCTTTGGGCCCTGGATGTTATTTTTGTCGTCAACTATTCCATGTAATCTCTATTGTGCCTTGTGGGTTGTGAGACGGTATGATTATTTGCACTCGTATCGAGATCTCATGTAGTTTATGGTGTTGTGAGAGTAGGATGGCTCTCGAGATGCAGGTCATTTATTGCACCTTAGTCGTGCTTGATTTTTGTAACGTATGGTGCTATCTATCTCCCCAGGGATGATATTATACACTTAGCATGCTTGTGGTCGACATTCGGGTATTTCGTAGGTATGAGCATTCTGGCTCGGTAGGTATGTCCTTATAGATTATTATGTTAGGATCGGGTGACACGCCGCCACGGGTATGTTGTTTGGATCGGGTGGCACGCCGCCACGGGTATAATGGTTGGATCGGGTTGCACGCTGCAACAATATGATGTTGAGTACTGTTCCCTATATCTATTCTTGTTTGTTTTGTTTCTCATTTTCTGAGGAAGGTTCATAACATCTTTTCGGTTGTTTAATTAGTTATGTGGGTTGAGTAGTTCTTTCCATAGTTCATTTTCCTTATGTATCACATTCGAGTTTGTGGCATGTTGGCACATTGTGGCATCATATGAGACTTTTAGTAGTGCTTGATATGGCTTATTTCCTGAACAACTTATACTGAGTGAGATGAGATTATTGGACCTAGGATTAGTGCGATCAGATTATATGAGGCATATTAAAAAGCAAATATCGTTATTTGGTTCATAATGGGGTAATGGTCCTTGTCAGGAGGAGGGACTCAATGATTTGTCGACTCGACAGTTGGTTATGAAATTCTACACATCTCTTTCGTCGTGGCAGTATTGCAAGAGTTGGAACATGACTTATATGTGTCACGAGGTATGTTGTGGGCATCAGATTCGTAGAATTTTGGCTATTGTGGTCAGGAGATGTTATTATAGTCATGTGAATCGTACGGTTCATGGTATGGATTCAGTAAGGGAATACAATCATGTTTTGGTACAGTGTGTAGTGATTAATACGGTATTCGTGTGTTAGAATCTGGTATCGTGGAGAAACTCCAGATGTTGGAATTTGGCTCTAAAACTTGCTAGCTAAGGTAGAAGGAAGGATCTTCAGCCTCGCTTGAGCTAATCTTCCCAACTGGGTTGTGGTGGCACGGGTAGGTGCACGAGGTGTTAAACAGTGATTCTGGACAACTCTGGAGCAACTCTTAGTACGTTCGATGACAAATGTATGTTTAAGTGGGAGAGAATGTAAAGACCCGACTGGTCGTTTTGAGATCTAGCCCGTCGTTCTGCGGTTTGAGGCCTTGAGTAACTTCACTTCAGGTATTATGACTTGTACATGTGATCGAAATTGAATTTCGGGAAGTTCGGAGTTGATTTGGAAAGAAAATTCTAATTTCGAAAGCTCTAAGTTGGAGGAATTGACTAAGGTTTGACTTTTGAGTAAACGACCTCGGAATTGGGATTTGAAGGTTCCAACAAGTTCGTATGATGATTTTGGACTTGGGCATATGTTCGGATCGGGTTTTGGATGACCCGAGAGCGTTTCGGGGCCTATTGTGGAAAGTTGGCATTTTCGAAGAATTTCATAAATTTGGGTTGAAGTGTATTTTAATATTATTGATGTCGGTTTTGGATTCCAAGCCTGGGAATAGCTCTGTATGGTGATTCTGGTCTTAGAAGCACGCCCGAATGTGGATTTGGAGGTCCGTAAGTCATTTTGGGGTCATTTGGCAAAAGTTGGAAGTTGGAGGCTTTTGGAAGTTTGACCGTTAGCAGACTTTTTGATATCAGGGTCGGATTATTCCGGAAGTTGGAGTAAGTCCGTAATGGCAAATGTGACTTGTGTGCAAAATTTGAGGTCAATCGGACGTGATTTGATAGGTTCCGGCATCAGATGTGGAAGTTAGAAGTTCAATAGTTCATTAGGATTGAATCGATGCACAATTCGTAGTTTTCATGTGATTTGGTATGATTTGAGGCCTCGAGCAGGTCCGTTTTATGTTATGGAGCGGGTCAGTGTGATTAGACGGGGGCCTCGGGTATGTTTCGGATGTGTTTGGGTTGTATCGTGCTCTTATTTTATGTTTCAACGTCGTTTCTTTGGGCATAAAGGGTACCATTAGGGGTGTTAATAAAAACCCGAAAAACCGAACCAAACCGAAAACCAAACCAAACCGACCAAAAAAACCGATATTTTTAGGTTTGGTTTGGTTTTGGTTTTAAATTTTAAAAACCGATCAAATTTGGTTTGGTTTTGGTTTTAATAAAAAAAAACCGAACCAAACCGACTATAAAAGTAGCTATTTAAATTTATTATTACACCTATATATATGTATATTTTTATAACGGTTTCTAAAATTTTATGGTACATATTAGTCATTTGTATTTTTCGTCTAGTTCTTTGCTATTATAATAATCTAATTCTTTGCCTTCTAGTTTGATTGGTAGTTTTCTTTTAATAATTACAAGAATTTATTTCACGTTAAAAATAATCGATTATTAATTGAGTACTTACGTTATTCATCACAATTTGAGTCAATTATCATAAATATATCTTGGTAAATGATAGATTTCTCAAAGAGCAATTGGTTTGATAGAGTTACGTTGAAAATGTACTCGCCGGAATATGCGTTTGGTAGTGTATGTCTCATATTTAAGAAAAAACTGACAAATAACCGAAAAAACCGAAAAACCGACAAAAACCGAATCGATAAAAAACTGACTTAATTGGTTTGGTTTGGTTCCAATATTTGAAAAACCGACTTACTTGGTTTGGTTTCTTTTTAGAGAAAAACCGACCCAAACCGAACCATGAACACCCCTAGGTACCATATTGAGCAAACAACCTTTTATTTATGATTGGATCGAACCATTAGACTCGTATCGTAATTTTGGAGCTATAGCAACAAGAATCGTCGAATTCCGATGTCGTATGAGAGAGTTATGCCCATTTCCGTGCCGGGAAAGATTGCTGGTTTCTAGTAAAGACTTTGTTCTTCGCGAATGCGAGGGAGGTCCCGCGAACGCGAAGAAGAAAATCGCCAAGACAGTGTTTTAAACCGAGAATTTTAGTATTTTTGACATATCTTGAGTTCTAGAACTCCGTTTGAGGTGATGTTCGCGGCGTTGTTCTCTTATCAACAAGGGGTAAATATCTAACCTTTATTTTGATATTTTTCCATGATTATTTCCGTTGGTTATCATTTTTATCCGCGTTTGGATTGTAGAAATTGGGATTTTGAACTCCAAAGTTGAGAAATGGTAAATCCTTGGGTCGATTCATGGATGAAACTGGATGATTTTCTGGACATAGACCATATGAGTTATGGGTAATATTTATTTTTGAAAATTTTCGGAATCCACGCACGTGGGCCCGAGGGTCGACTTTATTGGCTTTTAGAGCGGAGTCAGAAATTGTTATCAATTGATTTATTATGAGTATTAGAGTATATTTTTATTGGTTTGCACATTGTTTGACTAGTTTGGGAGCGACGGGCATCGATTTGAGGTGTTAGAGTGGCGTTGGAGCTGGGTATGGAACTTCGGATTGAGGTAAGTCTCCCGTCTAACTCTGTGAAGGGGAAATTACCCCTAGGTATTGTATGTTGATGTGTGCTACTTGTTGTGGGGGCTACGTACGCGCGAGGTGACGATTTAAGGAACACATCAATTTAAATCTCATTTACAGAAGTAACAATTAATTCCATAGCAATCAAGAATAATAATTCCTTAAATTCCAAAGATTTTCAAATTTATCAACTAGCTTCACAAGCTGAAATAAATTATTAAAGTATCGTGTAATTATTATTATTATTAAGCACGATTTCCGCCGAGGACGTACGGCCCGATCCAGAGTGTCGTGTACACTGCCGATGGACGTGCGGCGCGATCCATAGATGCATCTATCATGCCGAGGCGTTCGGCCCGCTCCACAAGAAAGGAGGACATTATTATGTACCTCCGAAAGGAGAGTATAATTATTATGATATAAATTTGGGAGGAAGAATAATTTCTTTTAACAATTAATAATTTAAACAGAGAATCAAGTATATGAGGTTTTCATCCTTTAATATCTTTATCTAATAATTCACAATATATTCATATATATCAATTAATATTAATTAATCAAAGAATACAATTTACACAAGTAATACATGCTTTGAGTCCTAAACTACCCGGACTTTAGCATTAATAGTAGCCACGCACGGACTCTCGTCACCTCGTGCGAACGTAGCCCCCCACAATTAGCAACAATTATTTAATTTTAATCACCTATGAGGTAATTTCCCCCTCACAAGATTAGACAAGAGACTTACCTTGTCTTGCTCCAATTTAACCCACTAGAAGGCCTTTTCCACGATTATCCAACCCTGTCCGGCTCGAATCTAGCCAAAATAATTCGATATAATCACTAAAAATTATAGGAAATCAACTCTATCAGAAAATACTACAATTTTAATACAAATCCCGAAATTAATAAAATATTCGCCCGTGGGGACCACATCTCAGAATCCGGAGAAATTTATGAAATCCGATAACCCATTCAATTACGAGTCCAACCATACCAATTTCACTCAAATCCGACTCCGAATCGATACCGAAATCTCAAAATTTCGCTTCTATGAGATTTCTAAATTTCTCCAAATTTCAAATCTCAAAACACTAATTAAATGGTGAAAACAATGATATATTTGTGTATATAGACCAAATTCGAGTTGGAATCACTTATCCCAATTGTCTTTCCTTGACAATCTGCCAAAATCGCCTCTGGTCCAGCTCCAATTTGTTAAAAATGGCGAATGGGACGAATGCCCTCTTTTTATAACACTGCCCAGCACTTCGGAACTGGGCCTCGAACTGGCCCTCGATCAAGCCTCGACCGTGGCTTCGATCACAGGATCGAGCCAGGACCTCGAATCATGGCCTCGATTATGGCATCGAGTTCGATCCTTCGATCATAGCCTCGATCATGGCATCGAGCTTGAGCCTTAGATTGTGACCCTCGATCTTGGGTCTCGATCCTATCCCTCGAGCCTTACCTTCGATCATGGCCCTCGAGATGGGCCTTCGATCATGGCTTCGATACACAAGCTCGAGCCTGAGCCTCTTCAACTCTGGCTCGATATATGGGTTCGATGTCTGGGCTCGATGCCTGGGTTCGATGTCTGGGCTCCACGCCTGGTTTCGATGTCTGGGCTCGATGCCTGGGTTCGATGTCTGGGCTCGATGCCTGGGTTGATGCCTGGCTTAATGCCTGGGCTCGATGCCTGGCCAGAATGCCCAACAGAAGAGGAAAAATTGCAGCAGCTTTTTAAGTCCAACTTTTGATCCGTTAACCATCCAAAACTCACCCGAGGCCTTCGGGACCTCAACCAAATATACCAACAAGTCCTAAAACATCATACGAACTTAGTCGAACCTCTAAATCACATCAAACAACGCTAAAACCATGAATCATACCCCAATTCAAGCTTAATGAAACTAAGAGTTTTCAAATTCTACATTCGATGTCGGAACCTATCAAATCAAGTCCGATTGACCTCAAATTTTGCACACAAGTCATAAATTACGTAATGGAGCTATGAAAATTTTCAGAACTAGATTCCAACCCCGATATCAAAAAGTCAACTCCCCGGTCAAACTTTCAAACTTTAAATTCCTATTTTAGCCATTTCAAGCCAAATTTCACTACGGACTTCCAAATAAAATTCCGATCACGCTCCTAAGTCCAAAATCACCATACGGAGCTGTTGGAATCATCAAAATTCTATTCCAGGGTCGTTTTCTCAAAATGTTGACCGAAGTCAAACTTAGCACTTTAAGGCCAACTTAAGGAACCAAGTGTTCCAGTTTCACCTCAAACACTTCCAAATCCCGAACCAACCATCCCCGCAAGTCATAAATCATTACAAGCACCTATGGAAAGTTTTATTTTAGGGAACGGGGTTCTAAAAGTTAAAATGACCGGTTGGGTGATTACATTCTCCACCTCTTAAGCAAACGTTCGTCCTCAAATGGGTTTAGAATTATACCTGAAGTGTTGAATAAGTCTGGATATCTGCTCTGCATGTTTTCCTCGGTCTCCCAAGTCGCTTCCTTGACTGGTTGGCCCCTCCACTGGACTTTTACTGCAGAAATCCTCTTGGATCTCAACTGGCGAACCTGCTTATCAACAATGGCAATTGGCTCCTCTTCATAACCCAAGCTATTATCTAGCTGAACTGTGCTGAAGTCTAACACATGTGATAGGTCGACATGATACTTTCGGAGCATAGATACGTGAAAATCCGGATGAACTCCCGATAGGCTGGGAGGCAAGGCAAGCTCATAAGCAACCTCTCCAACTCGTTTCAACACCTCAAATGGGCCTATAAACCTTGGGCTCAACTTGTCCTTCTTCCCGAATCTCATAACTCCCTTCATCGGCGAAACCTCCAAGAGAACTTTTTCACCTACCATAAATGATATATCACGTGCTTTCTGATCCGCGTAACTCTTTTGTCTGGACTGTGCTGTACGAAGTCGCTCCTGAATCAACTTTACCTTTTCCAAGGCATCCCTTACCAAATCAGTACCATATAACTTAGCCGCACCTGGCTCGAACCATCCGATAGGTGAACGACATCGCCGACCATATAAAGCCTCCAATGGAGCCATCTCGATGCTGGATTGGTAACTGTTATTATAAGCAAACTCGGCCAAAGGCAGGAAACGATCCCACTGACCTCCAAAGTCAATCACACATGCCCTAAGCATATCCTCCAAAATTTGAATTGTCCTCTCTGACTGTCCATCGGTCTACGGATGAAAGGCTGTGCTGAGCTCTACACGGGTGCCCAACTCACTCTGTACTGCTCTCCAGAAATGTGAAGTAAATTGAGGGCCTCTATCTGATATGATGGAAATTGGCACACCGTGCAACCGAACTATCTCCTGAATATAAATCTGGGCCAACCTCTCTGAAGTATACGTAGTCACAACAGGAATAAAATGTGCCGACTTGGTCAACCTGTCAACAATCACCCAAACTGCATCAAACTTCCTCAAGGTACGCGGCAACCCAACTACAAAATCCATAGTAATTCGTTCCCATTTCCACTCTGGTATGGTCATCTGCTGGAGTAGGCCACCTGGCCTCTGGTGCTCATATTTAACTTGCTGGCAATTTAGACACCGAGCTACTTACTCAACTATGTCCTTTTTCATTCGTCGCCACCAATAATGTTGCCTCAAGTCACGATACATCTTAGTAGCACCTGGATGAATAGAATATCGAGAACTGTGTGCCTCTTCCAGGATCTTTTTCCTCAGCCCATCCACATTAGGAACACATAGACGATTCTGGAGTCGCAGAACACCATCCGCTCTAATATAACTTCCTTGGTATCACCTCGTAGTACCGTTTCACGAAGAACCACCAGGTGTGGGTCATCATATTGGCGAGCCTTGATCTGCTGCAATAGTGAAGATTGGGACACAACACATACAAGAACTCGGCTGGGCTCTGAAATGTCCAGCCTCACAAGTCTGTTAGCCAAGGACTGAATATCTAAGGCTAATGGCCTTTCCTCTGCTGAAATGAAAGCCAAACTACCCATACTCTCCGCCTTTCTGCTCAAGTCATCCGCAACCACATTTGCTTTGCCCAGATGATACAAGATAGTAATATCATAATCTTTTAGTAACTCCAGCCATCTGCGCTGTCTCAAATTTAGGTCCCTCTGCTTGAACAAATGCTGCAAACTACGATGATCAGTGTAAACTTCACAAGACACCCCATAAAGATAATGCCTCCAAATCTTAAGAGCGTGAACAATCGCAGCTAACTCCAAATCATGTACCGGATAATTCTTTTCGTGGGGCTTCAGCTGGCATGAAGCATATGCAATAACTTTCCCTTCCTGCATCAATACACAACCCAAGCCAACGCGCGAAGCGTCGCAATACACTGTATACATCCCCGAACCGGAAGGCAACACTAACACTGGTTCTGTAGTCAATGATGTCTTGAGCTTCTGAAAGCTCACCTTACAATCATTGGACCATCGGAATGGGGCACCCTTCTGGGTTAATTTGGTCAAAGGTGCTGTAATAGATGAAAAACCTTCCACGAACCGACGATAATAACCCGCCAAACCCAGAAAACTCCTGATCTCAGTCGCCGAAGTGGGACGATGCCAATTCTGAACTGCCTCAATCTTTTTGGGATCAACTTTAATACCTTTGCCCGATACAATATGTCCCAAAAATGCTACAGACTCGAGCCAGAACTCACATTTAGAGAACTTAGCATATAGCTTTTGTTCCCGCAATGTCTGAAGCACTAATCTCATATGCTGCTCATGTTCCTCCTTACTGCGCAAATATATTAATATGTCATCAATGAAGACAATGGCAAACAAATCAATATATGGCATGAATACCCTGTTCATCAGATCCATAAACGTTGCCGGGGCATTAGTTAAACCAAAAGACATTACCAAAAACTCATAATTACCATATCTAGTACGAAAAGCAGTCTTCGAAACATCCGAATCCCGAATCTTTAACTGATGGTACCCCGACCTCAAGTCAATCTTAGAGAATACTCTAGCACCCTGCAACTGGTCAAATAGATCATCAATACGCGGCAACGGGTACTTGTTCTTAATAGTGACTTTGTTCAATTGGCGATAATCAATACACATCCGCATTGTTGCATCCTTCTTTTTCACAAATAATACTGGTGCACCCCAAGGCGATACACTCGGTCTGACGAACCCTTTGGCTAGTAACTTTTCAAGTTGTTCTTTCAATTCTTTCAATTCTTTCGGAGCCATGCGATATAGTGGGATAGATATAGGCTGGGTATCTGAAGCCAAGTCAATACAGAAATCAATATCACGATCAGGTGGCATACCTGGAAGATCTGACGGGAATACATCGGGGAACTCCCGAACTACAGGCACTGAATCAATAGCCGGAGTCTCTGCAGTAGTATCCCGAACATAGGCTAGATAAGCCAAACAACCCTTCTCAACCATGTGTTGAGCCTTTATAAAAGAAATAACTCGATTAAATGAACTAATAGGCGAACCTTTCCACTCCAGCTTAGGCAATGCTGGAATAGCCAAGGTAACAGTCTTGGCATGACAATCTAGAATAGCATGATATGGAGATAACCAGTCCATGCCCAGAATAATTTCAAAATCGGTCATCTCAAGCAATAAGAGATCTGCTCTAGTTTCATAACCACAGAATGTAATAATACAGGACTGGTAGATCCGGTTCACAACAACAGAATCGCTTACAGGAGTGGACACATATACAGGAGTACTCAAGGACTCACGAGAAACACCCAGGAATGGAGCAAATAGAGATGACACATATGAATACGTAGATCCTGGATCAAATAATACTGAGGCATCTTTGCCACAAACAGAAATAATACCTGTAATCACGGCATCTGAGGCCTCTACATCTGGTCTAGCCGGAAAAGCATAGAACCGAGCTGGAGCGCCAACTGTCTGGCCTCCGCCTGGCTGACCTCCACCTCTAGGACGGCCCCTACCCACCTGTCCTCCACCTCTGGGTGGTCGAACTACTGGTGGAGCAACTGTTCCGGTAAGCATAGGCTGCTGACCCTGCTGTACGGGTCTACCTCGAAGCCTGGGGCAAAATCTCTGCATGTGATTGGGATCCCCGCACTCGTAACAACTCTTCGGTGCGATGGGCTGCTGACTAAGTGTCTGGCCCTGGGGATATGAATACCCACTGGGAGGACCCTGAATAGCTGGTGGCCGAAAAGAACTCTCTAGGATAACACTGAGATAAGGTCGCACTGGAGCACCTCGAGGAGGTGGTGGTGCTGGATATAGGGGTCTGCTGGACTGTCCCCTCACGAACTGACCTCTACCCCCAGACGGAGCACCTCTAAACTCTACAGAGTACCTGAACCGCTTATCTCTCATAATCTGCTCTCGGCTCCGCTGACGTACACCCTCAATCCTCCGGGCTATCTCCACAACTCGCTCATAAGAAGTACCCATCTCAACCTCTCGAGCCATAGTGGCCTGAATACCAGTATGTAAATCGACTACAAACCTTCGCACTCTCTCCGCCTCAGTAAGGAGTATCATTAGTGCATGGCGAGATAATTCAGAAAACCTCGCCTCATAATCAGTCACTTTCATCTGACCCTGCTGGAGCTGCTCAAACTGAAACCACAACTCTTCCCTCTGGGAGGGTGGAATATACCTGTCCAAGAAGATACGGGTGAACCTGTCCCAAGTCATGGGAGGAGAATCTGCTAGTCTACCAAGAGCATAAGACTGCCACCATCTACAGGCTCTACCCTCTAGCTGAAAAGTACCGAAATCAACCCCATGGGATTCCAATATCCTCATGTTGTACAATCTATCCTTGCACCGATCAATGAAATCCTGTGGATCCTCATGTCGCTCACCCCCGAAGGCAGGAGGATGTAGTCTAGTCCATATGTACAATAGTTTCTGAGGATCAGCGGCTACAGCTGGCCTGGGCTCAGGTGTAGCTGTTGTCACTGGCTGGACTCCACCCACGGGTAGTGCACCCTGGGTCTGATATACAGCAGTTGCTTGTCCATGTGCCTGCGCGGTAGGGGTCTGTGCTCCCCCGCCCGCCTGAGATGTGGCTGGGTCTGCCGGAAATAAACCGGCCTGAGTCATATTATCCATGAATCGCAGCATATGACCCATAACATTCTGAAATCCCGGTGCAGATGTGAAGTCCACCGGAGCTGGCTCTGCCACATGCACCTCACCCTGCTCTTCAATAATGGGATTCTCTGCTGGATCCACTGGCAGCATAACAGAAATAGTCCTGGGACGTCCTCGCCCTCTACCACGGGCTGGAGCCCTCCCACGGCCTCTACCTCGGCTTCTAGCAACTGGGGGAGTAGCTCTTCCCTGGTCTGGAATCTCATTAGAGCGTGTTCTCACCATCTGTGAGAGAATAAGAGAAGGATATTTAGTACTACATCAATTGCACGATAGAATATGAAGAAAGGTAGTTTCCTAACACCATATAGCCTCTCGAAGATAAGTACAGACGTCTCTGTACCGATCCGCAAGACTCTATTACGTCTGCTCATAACTTGTGAGACCTATGTGAACCTAGTGCTCTGATACCATGTTGTCACGACCCAATTTCACTTATAGGTCGTGATGGCTCCCAACACTATAGCTAGGCAAGCCAATTAATAAATTAAGCAAACATTGATAAAATTTAAAACCAAGGAATCCCAAACTCTACCAATGTGTGTGCCAAGACCTGGTGTCACAAGTGCATGACCATCTAGTAGATGATACAAAACCCTAAATACTGTCTGAAATGAAATAGACAGAATGTAAATATAAGAAAAGACACTGGTAGCTGCAGAACGGCTCGGAAAGGCAGCTCACCATTATGCCTCAGGATGACGTGGATATGTGATGATAGGTCCTCCACTAGTACCTGTCTCAAATCCTGCACAAAAGTGCAGAAAGTGTAGTATGAGTACGTAAACAACGTGTACTCAGTAAGTATGAAGTCTAATCTCGAAGTGGTAGAGACGAGATGGCCGACTTTGACACTTACTATGAGTCAATGATAATAACTGAAATAAACTTGGATATTTAAATCGGCATGAATTACAAAATTTATAATAATTTGTTTAATCAGCAGAGATAATCAAATTTCTTCAAATGTAACAATTCTCAATATATTAATTAAATTCCTCAATTAAGAAAAATTTCAATTTATCAATTTAAATCTCATTTACAGGAGTAACAATTAATTCCATAGCAATCAAGAATAATAATTCCTTAAATTCCAAGGATTTTCCAATTTATCAACTAGCTTCACAAGCAGAAATAAATTATTAAAGTATCGTGTAATTATTATTATTATTAAGCACGATTTCCGCCGAAGACGTACGGCCCGATCCAGAGTATCGTGTACACTGCCGAGGGACGTGCGGCGTGATCCATAGATGCATCTATCATGCCGAGGCGTTCGGCCCGCTCCACAAGAAAGGAGGACATTATTATGTACCTCCGGAAGGAGAGTATAATTATTATGCGATAAATTTGGGAGGAAGAATAATTTCTTTTAACAATTAATAATTTAAACAGAGAATCAAGTATATGATGTTTTCATCCTTTAATATCTTTATCTAACAATTCACAATATATTCATATATATCAATTAATATTAATTAATCAAAGAATACAATTTACACAAGTAATACATGCTTTGAGTCCTAAACTGCCCGAACTTTAGCATTAATAGTAGCTACGCACGGACTCTCGTCACCTCGTGCGTACGTAGCCCCCCACAATTAGCAACAATTATTTAATTTTAATCACCTATGAGGTAATTTCCCCTCACAAGATTAGACAAGAGACTTACCTTGTCTTGCTCCAATTTAACCCACTAGAAGGCCTTTTCCACGATTATCCAACCCTGTCCGGCTCGATTCTAGCCAAAACAATTCGATATAATCACTAAAAATTATAGGAAATCAACTCTATAAGAAAATACTATAATTTTAATACAAATCCCGAAGTTAATAAAATATTCGCCCGTGGGGCCCACATCTCGGAATCCGGCAAAATTTATGAAATCCGACAACCCATTCAATTACGAGTCCAACCATACCAATTTCACTCAAATCCGACTCCGAATCGATACCGAAATCTCAAAAATTTGCTTCTATGAGATTTCTAAATTTCTCCAAATTTCAAATCTCAAAACACTAATTAAATGGTGAAAATAATGATATATTTGTGTATATAGACCAAATCTGAGTTGGAATCACTTACCCCAATTGTCTTTCCTTGACAATCTGCCAAAATCGCCTCTGGTCCAGCTCCAATTTGTTAAAAATGGCGAATGGGACGAATGCCCTCTTTTTATAACACTGCCCAGCACTTCAGAACTGGGCCTCGAACTGGCCCTCAATCAGGCCTCGACAGTGGCTTCGATCACAGGATCGAGCCGGGACCTCGAATCATGGCCTCGATTATGGCATCGAGTCCGGTCCTTCGATCATAGCCTCGATCATGGTATCGAGCTTGAGCCTTAGATTGTGACCCTTGATCTTGGGTCTCGATCCTATCCCTCGAGCTTTGCCTTCGATCATGGCCCTCGAGATGGGCCTTCGATCATGGCTTCGATACAGAAGCTCAAGCCTGAGCCTCGTCAACTCTGGCTCGATATCTGGGTTCGATGTCTGGGCTCGATGCCTGGGTTCAATGTCTGGGCTCGACGCCTGGGTTCGATGTCTGGGCTCGATGCCTGGGTTCGATGTCTGGGCTCGATGCCTGGGTTGATGCCTGGCTCGATGCCTGGGCTCGATGACTGGCCAGAATGCCCAACAGAAGAGGAAAAATTGCAACAGCTTTTTAAGTCCAACTTTTGATCCGTTAACCATCCAAAACTCACCCGAGGCCTTCGGGACCTCAACCAAATATACCAAAAAGTACTAAAACATCATATGAACTTAGTCGAACCTCTAAATCACATCAAACAACGCTAAAATCATGAATCATACCCCAATTCAAGCTTAATGAAACTAAGAGTTTTCAAATTCTACATTCGATGTCAGAACCTATCAAATCAAGTCCGATTGACCTCAAATTTTGCACACAAGTCATAAATTACGTAATGGAGCTATGAAAATTTTCAGAACTGAATTCCAACCCCGATATCAAAAGTCAACTCCCCGGTCAAACTTTCAAACTTTAAATTCCTATTTTAGCTATTTCAAGCCAAATTTCACTACGGACTTCCAAATAAAATTCCGATCATGCTCCTAAGTCCAAAATCACCATACGGAGCTGTTGGAATCATCAAAATTCTATTCCGGGGTCGTTTTCTCAAAATGTTGACCGAAGTCAAACTTAGCACTTTAACGCCAACTTAAGGAACCAAGTTTTCCGGTTTCACCTCAAACACTTCCAAATCCCGAACCAACCATCCCCGCAAGTCATAAATCATTACAAGCACCTACAGAAAGTTTTATTTTAGGGAACGTGGTTCTAAAAGTTAAAATGACCGGTTGGGTCATTACAGTGCCTTTCGACCCTCGACAGTGCACAGTTTAAATATTTATGCTGGATCGGGCCGTACGCCTCAGCATTTCCTATAACACGTCCTTATGTAATCGTGCGTAATATTTGGCAAGAAGCCAATGTATCTGTGAGTTTTTCCTCATTTGAGTTATTATAATCTATTTGATGAGATCCGCTATATCTATATGTAGGCTCCAGTTATGGAGGGAATTTTTAATGAAGAGCTTGAGTTCATCGTAAAGAGGAGAGTTTGTACCATGTGTTTTATACTTGTTTATTTTATTTATTTACTCTACCTCATATTTATTTACCTCTTTACTGTACCTGATATTATTGGACCACTAGTGAGTGTTGATGTCGATCCCTCGTCACTACTCCTCCAGGGTTAGGCTAGATACTTACTGGGTACACGTAGATTTAGGTATTCCTACTACACTTGTTGCACATTTTTGTGCAGGTACATATATGTCTGGAGGCCTTGTGAGAGAAGAGGCGTGTATACACGCGAGGACTTAGGTGAGCTGCATAACATATGTCAACCCGCAACCAGCAGAGTTTCCTTCAAAGTATTTATATTTTTCCTGTCCAATTTGTATTCTGGACAAATGCTGTATTTTATTTTACATTCTTAGTTAATACTCATACACGTGTGACACCAGGATTTGGGGTGACTATGGGTTGTTCTATAGTGAAATTAGTAAAAATATTATTATTTACTCTATAAATTCCACCTTTTATTATTTAATTGAAGGAAATATAATTTCAAAAATATTAAAAATATGAGATTCAAATTAAGTATTTATTGTTGGCTTACCTGATAGCGGTGTCTGGCGTCATCACGAACTTTAATGGATTTTTGGGTCGTGACAACACTCTTCCTTACATGATAATGTATATGAAATGGCACGACATCACCCTTCGTGCTTTACACTCTTCCTTACCAAGTACATGTATATCATTAACAAGTAAGGTAGGAAGCATAAATAACATCAAGGAGAGTGTTTAAACGACAACACAATACAACAATTCATATCATAATTTTCTCACTGACCAAACCCAAATTTCAAAGATGTGGCAAAATCAATAAATTTCTCAATAAATAGCCCAAGACTCAACAAAACGTATATAAAACCTCAAAAACAATAACAGAGATGGAAAAGTAATTCAACATAGGACAACACCTTCTTTAATCCAAATTTTAGATAAATACATTAACACCTCAATTTAAACTTATTTAATTAATTTCATATGGAAAATCCATAATGAAATTATTTTCAAGAATTGTCAACCCAACTAATCACGATATTTCACATAAAAATCAAAGTGGCAGTCACACCAAATTATCATATAAAAAACAACCTCGGCAAACAAGGAATGAGGCATGACAAATAAAGTATTTACTATGTTTCAACAATTTTCCAATTTAATACATAAGGGCGTCTATAAATTTCATCCAATGTAATTGCACATATAAACCAAGTACGTACTCGTCACATCACGTACATGGTTTTCAATTACACAATTTTTACATAATACTTAATGCCTAAGGGGTAATTTCCCCCACTCAAGATTAGGCAAGATACTTACATTTTTGAAGTTATGTCGATATTCCAAAATAGTCGTCTTGCTTGAATTAATCCTCTGGATAGCTCAAATCTATCCAAATTTATTGTATAACTTCATGAAAATTCATCGAAACAAATTCCGGATAATATAATGTCGATTTAAAATTTTATTCTAAAAAGTTGACCAAAGTCAACTTAGGGCCCGCCTCTCGGAATCCGACATAATTTTCATGAAATTCGAACACCCATTCCGATACGAGTTCAACCATACTAAATTTATCAAATTCCGATAACAAAAAATCTTGATTTTACCCATTTAAATCTGAATTAAACGATGAATATAACCATAGATTCATGAAATATAATCACTTTAGGATATAGAACACTTACTCCAACCAAGCTTGTGAAAAGTCCCTCCAGAATCGCCTAAATCCGAGCTCTAAAAATCCAAAACGAAAATGGAAAAATGACCAAGTTCAATCCTTATGTTTCTGCCCAATTTCGCACCTGCGAACAATTTTTGCACTTCTGCGAAGCCGCTTTTGCTAGACCCTTCTCGCTTCTACGAAAGACTACTGCCAACAACCCCATCGCACCTGCAGACTCCTTTCCACTTCTGCGCATTCTGCGTCTTCCGTTCCCGCTTCTGTGGCTCCGCATGTGCGGGAATTGCTTCGCACCTCCGACCACTGCCATGGCCTTCCATCTTCGCTTCTGTGGTGAATGCCTTGCTTCTGCAAGGTCGCTTCTGCGAGGTCTCTGCTGTGATGAAGCTTCCGCAGAAGCAAAAAACACCAGCAAGTCCAAAAAATCCAACACTTTCAATGCCAAGAATCCAATCCGTTAGCCTTCCGAAATTCACCCGAGGCTCTCGAGACCTTAACCAAATATACCAACATGTCCCAAAATACAATATGAACTTAGTCGAGGCTTCAAACCACGTCAAACAACGCCGAAATTACGAATCGCGCATCGAATCGAATTATGAGTTTTCAAATCTTCCAACTTCTATTTTTTACGTCGAAATGTATCAAATCAATCCGTAATGACTTCAAATTTTGCAGGCGAGTCATAAATGACGTAATGGAGCTGTTCCAATTTTTGGAATCGAAATCCAACCTCGTTATCAAATATTCAACATTCGGTCGGTCTTTCCAAAAATCTTCAATTTCCAATTTTTGCCAAAATGCGTCGAATTGATTTACGAACTTCCAAATCCAAATCCGGACATACGCCTAAGTCCTAAATCACCATACAAATCTGTTGACATCATCAAAATTCCATTCCGGATTTGTTTGCTCAAAAGTCAAATTTCGGTCAACTCTTTTCATTTAAGCTTAAAAAAATAAGATTGTTCTTTTAAATAAATTTTGAATCTTCCGAAAATCAAACTCGACCACATCCACGGGTCATAATACATATTACGAAGCTGCTCGAGACCTTTAGTCACTGAACGAGGCATAAATTCTTAAAATGACACATCGGGTCGTTACATTCTCCACCTCTTAAACATACGTTCGTCCTCGAACGTGCCTAGAATCTTTCTGAGGGAATTAAATTACTGAGTGTATTCTACGTCCCGCAATTTAACATGGGTCTGTCAACACCATCTCAGTTGATATTATTTCTTCTATCCATACTTATAAACTTTAAAACCAAATTCTTACACTCCAAACATTTTCAAAAGGCCTGATGTTTCATATTAACAAACTGTGTTAGTCTCAACTGGATATATCAATTTCGTGACCACACACACATTATACGTATGCCCATAACCACATCTCTGATCATAATAACTGTTCATAATTAATTTCTCATATTAACTAAAACCTCGTTACGAATTTTCACAACACTGAGAGCAAATTGTGAGGCATGAAGACCTCATAATGTCACGACCCCAAATCCACTAGTCGTGATGACACCTAACCCAACCCGCTAGGTAAGCCAACTAGTAACTATCCAATTCCAATAATATTAATAAGACAATTAATCTAAAGGAATTATCTGAATCTTATACATTTTCCAAGGACTGGTAGTACAAATCATGAGTTTCTAAGAATAGAGTTTACAAAGCTGAAGTGAAGTAAATACATCATCCGTTTGAAAAATACATTAGCAGAGTTTTATAGATCTAAGGTTGCCATGAACAAGAGGCAGCTACAACTGGGACACATGTACATCTTCAAATCCAGCTTCCAACGAACACAGGAACATCAACAGCAAACATCAGCACGCAAGGTGCAGAAGTATAGTATGAATACAACCGACTCCATGTACTCAATAAGTAACTAACCTAATCTTAGGTTGAAAGTAGTGACGAGCTAACACAAAGGTCGGGTCCAACACCAATATTCCACAACAGTTCATAATGACATAGTACAAATAACAAAAGAAGTATCTCAAAAATAAAATGCTCAATTCGTTCACAGTTCCAGAAAAATAGGCATTTCATTTCAAGTATCTCGGTGAAAACCCAAATCTTTTACCGAAAATACCAAAATACGAGTAAGTTTGAAAACTGTGATTTTCCCAAAAATCCTTTCAACAATCAATAAGATGTTTCATTTTCCTTTCAGATAACAAGTGTAAGATGTCTCTTTATGACCATATGTCAAAATGTATGAGAAGTCATAAATGATGTGATACTATACAGCATGAGGAAAAATGCATCTTTATGCATGTATTTCAAGTGTGCATGCCAAATGCGATGCAAATCAGTGATAAAGACCATATGCATACCCTCAGAGTATCAATTCACTCAGTCCTCCCAGTCACTCAGTCCTCCCAATCACTCAGCACTCGCACTCAGTAGGTACCTGCGTTCACTGAGGGTGTGCAGACTCCGGAGGGGCTCCTACAACCCAAGCGCTATAATTCGCACGGACAACTCACGTGCTGCACGGACAACTCACATGCCATACTATCAATATCTGGAATAGCACGGACAACTCACGTGCTGCGGCGTGCAGCCCGATCCCATAATCATCCTAACAATCAGGCCCTCGGACTCACTCAATCGTCAATCTCTCCAGTCTCACTCACGGGCTCACATTGTCATGAAACTAGCCCGACAACAATGATATGATGTATCAATAAATAACAACTAAGACTGAGATATGATATGAATGCATGAATATGACTGGGTAGGAAATATCAACGAAATCAGTGAAATGACAGCAAGAAACGACCCCTAGTAGTATCGTCACAAAGCCTAAACATGATATCTAGCATGATTGATAGCTCAATTACTTTATCACATGGTGAAAACACGGACATCAATAAGTAGGACCACTATACAGTGCCATGGAAACAACAAAGTCCCAATTCATATGGTGCACGCCCACACGCCCGTCACCTAGTATGTGCGTCACCTCAATACTAATCACATAACATGTATTTCGAGGTTTCATACCCTCAGCTACAAGATTAGAAGAGATACTTACCTCGAAAAAGCCAATACCAATGCCGAGCACTCCATGCGATCCTCCAAAGATGCCATACCGCGCGTTCCAACCTCCGAACGACTCAAAACTAACCAAAAACAACTCAAGTACATCAAACAATCCTAAAGGAAGCAATCCCGATCGAAAATGATCAAATCTTAAATCAAAAGCCCAAAATCGGCCAAAAGCCCAACCCGGGCCCGCACCTCGGAACTCGACAAAATTCACAAAATCTGACAACCCATTCAATTACGAGTCAAACCATACTAGTTTCACTCAAATCTGACTCCAATTCGATGTTCAAAACTCAAAATTTTATATTATAAAACTTTAGACCAAAACCCCCAGTTTCCTCTATAAAATTCACAATCCAATCACCAAATATGAAGGTAGATTCGCGATATAAGATCAAAAATGAGTAGAGAATACTTACTACAGTCCACAAGATGAAAATTGCTTCAAGAATCGCCTAAATCCGAGCTCCATAGCTTCAAAAATGAAGAAAGAACCAAAACCCTCGATAATATAGCTTCTGCCAGCATTTTTGCACATGCGGCACATTAGCCGCTTTTGCGGCGTCGCTTTCGCGACATAACCCCCGCTTCTGCGGAATCAGCTGAGAACTCGACCCTCGCACCTGCAAACAAAATATCCGCTTCTGTAACATCGCAGGTGCGAGCCACCATCTGCACCTGCGAAATACCTCGCTCCTGCTCTCCATCACTTCGCACCTGCGCATCCGCATATGCGCCCAAATCTCCGCTTATACGGTCTTCCTCACCCAGAACTCACCTCACCTCTGTGATGCCTTTGTCTCTTTTGTGGGCATATCACCTATGCAAAACCAGCCGCAGGTGCGATCACACCAGAACCAGCAGCCTTCAGCAATGCACTATGCAACGAAGTGATACGAACCTCGTCCAAAACTCATCCGAGCCACTCGGGACCCCGTCCGAATATACCAACAAGTCCAATAACATAACACGGACCTACTCGAGGCCTCAAATCAAACATAACAACATCAAAACGATGAATCACACCTCAAATCGAAATCTATGAACTTTGAACTTTCAAATTTAATAACTCATGCCGAAACATAGCAAATCAATCCGCAATAAATTAAAATTTTGCACCCAAGTCCTAAATGACATAACAGAGCTATTCCGATTTCCAGAATCAGATTCCGATCCTGATATCAAAAAGTCAACCCCCCGGTCAAACTTTTCAAAACTTCAACTTTCGCCATTTCAAGCCTAATTCCACTACGGACCTCCAAATAATTTTTCGGACACGTTCCTAAGTCCAAAATCACCATACGGAACTATTGGAATCATCATAATTCAAATCCGAGGTCGTTTACACATAAGTCAATATCCGGTCAACTTTTTCAACTTAAGTTTAAAATTATGAGACTAAGTGTCTCATTTCACTCCGAAATCCTTCCGGCCCCAAACTAATTACACAAGCAAGTCATACAACGACTGTACAGAATAAAGTGAGTAGTAAATGGGGGAACAGGGCTGTAATACTCGAAATAACCGGCCGGGTCGTTACATATAACTATTTACCCGACTTAACGAGTCACATTTAACGCCGCCTGGACACTCACCTCATAGGCTAAAACTCAATATTTTCCTCACAATTATGGATAAATATGCACAAAAACACATAAAAGAATTATCAAATAAGCCTAACAGCCATGACTCCCTATTAATACTATAGTACAAATTTAATTTCACAAAGGGAGAATTTAAACTCATAAAGTTTTCACCACAAGGACCTCGTCCTTATATAACTTCCACCGCGGCTTGTAGCCCAGTTTAAATATTTCACATCATATAAAAATGCGAGGATCTCGTCCTCAACTCTGAATCACAAGTATTTTGCACATTGTGCCAACTAAAATTTTTCCATTCCCTTTCTTTCTTCTTTTTAATAAATTCCATAAATAATTTTCACAACACATAATGAACCCCCCATACCAATAGGGAATATAACTTATAAAATTGAGATCAATTATTTCGAAATCACATCAAACCCACTGTAGTGAGTAATAAAAAGTCACTTTTGGACTTATAGCCCTCAATAGTATACAAAATAAAAATGATAAACACGGGCTAACATCGTCAAGTCTCCCAACAGGGATAAACATATAAGTGAGTCACAAAATTACGAAGCTCACCCATAAGCGGGGCATAATAGGAGGACTCGCCTCAATATTCAGAACCAAATCAAATTAAGGAAGAATACCCTTTTTTATAACAAATCGGAATCATACCTGTAACGACACCATCTGGTGTAGTGGCCTCAGCCACACCATAGAAAATATATCAATGGGTCGGGACTCCACCTCTTAGGCGCCCTTTATCCGCCTGTCATCCACCCCTAACTAGCTGAGCACGTGGCGTATTAACTGGAATAAAGCATGTAGCCTGAGTGTTTTGATGAAATTCACCTCTCCCAAGTCTGGGACCGTATCTCATGATGTGCCTGGTATCACCATACTCATAACAACCCATCTGAGATCGCGGCTGCTCGTACTGAGTCTATGCTAGATAACTGAAATAACCACTGTAAGAACCTAATGTCAATGGTACACTAAAGTATTAACTTGAGCACTATGAGTATTTTGAATTGCGTACTAGGCTGACCGATTGCCTGAGCCTCCGCCATGATGAGTCATAGCTGCAGAGTAGAAACCACTAAATCCTCCAAAGTTCCGAGACCTTTTGGCCTCCTTAGCCTCCTTTTACTTACTTCGAACACATTCTAACATCCTAGCAATCTCTACTACTTGCAGAAATGGAATGTCAGTTTGCAACTCTCAAACCATACATATTTAAAAATCATAATCGAGCCCTTCAATGAATCTGCGGACTCGCTCTCTAAGTGTACAAACCTAGATCAGTGCATAGCGGGCTAACTCACTGAACTTGATAGCATATCTTGACACTGTCATGGTGCCCTGACGCAATCGTTCAAACTAATGTGTGCCACATATCCCGGAGAATCTGGGGGACAAATCCTTTCAAAAACATCTCCGAAAATTGAGCCCAGGTTGGTGGCATTGCACCGGCTAGTCTACCTTCTTCATAAACTTGCCACCACTGATACGCTGCTCGTGACAGCTGAAATGTAGTAAAGGAAACTCCACTCACTTCCATAATACCTATATAACGGAGAATACGGTGACACTTTTCTAGAAATTTCTGGGCATTCTCGGTAGTTGTGCCACCAAAAGTAGGTGGACTATACCTATTTAATCTCTCAAGTCTCTTTTGTTCTTCTTCTGACTTCTCTGGCCTGGCCTCAGGCTGAACTGGAATAATAGGTTACACCGGTACTATACCCGAAATCTAACCAATGTGAACATGTTGCTCTGGAGTACGAGCGGTAGGAGCCTGAGCTCTTCCCCCAATCTGTGAAATATTTGGTGCAACAGAGATCAATCCTACCTAAGTTAATATACCAAACATGTTCAGGAACTGTGTTAAAGTCTCTTGAAATCCTGGGGTAACAACAGGTGCTTCCGGTACCTGTCCCCATATAGGAGCTACTGGCGGCTCCTCAATTATTACTCTAATAGGTGTTCTAGCTGCAACACGTGCCCTTCCTTGGCCTCTACCTCGGCTTCTACCTCGGCCCCAGCCTCTTGCGGCTCTAGGAGTATGCACGGGTTTTTTGCTCAGATGACCCAGTAGCACGTGTCCTCACCAATTATGAGAGAATAGAGATACAAAGGTTCAAATTCCGCACGACAGGAATGAAAGAAGTGGAAATTTCCTAACAGTTCTCGAAGATAAGTATAGACGTCTCCGTACCGATCCGCAAGACTCTACTAGACTCATTCGTGACTCATAGAACCTATGAACCTAGAGCTCTGATACCAACTTGTCACGACCCAAAATCCCACCACAGGCGTCGTGATGGCACTTAGTCTCTAAGACTAAGTAAGCCGATTATAATCACAATTCAAGCCATTGTTTTTAAACATATAATTTAATACAACCTCCCAAGACTGGTAATACTGAGTCACAAACTCTAACTGAATACATGGAATTATTGCTAGGGTCGAATATACAATACTGTTCGAATAAGAAATTAACAGTACAATAAAATAGAAAGACTCCAAGGGACTGCGATGACCAAGCAGTCATACCTTGAATCCTTGCGATCATACTCTAATCTCTATCCAAATCCGATATCTTCAATACCTAGCTCTGCACAAAAATGTGCAGAAGTGTAGTATAAGTATACCATGATCGGTACCCAGTAAGTAGCAAGACTAACCTCAGTGGAGTAGTGACGAGGTACAGTCAAGACACTCACTAGTCAAATAACCTATGCAATATAGCATACAAAAATAATAGAAAATAAATAGCAGTGATAGCAACATCAATCAACTAGTGATTTAAATAGTAAGGCAACAGGAACACCATAAATATTGCTCAAACGAATAATAAACACAGGTACATCTAATTAATCAAGTCCTTCAAAATATACATCTTTTATCTATAAGTTTTTAATAAAAGTCTCTAGAATATAATCCTTTCCAATAAATATACTTCGAATATACTTCCTTCAAATAAATATATTTCCATTATAATTCTTTCAAATAAATATATTTCGAATATAATTTTTCAAATAAATATCTTCCGAATATAATTCTTTCAAGTAAATATCTTTCTATTATAATTATTTCAAATAAAAGTCACCATGTGACACCTCATTTAACTTTTCTGGTGTGAGAAATATATTCAACATATCACATTAAATGGCACGGCAATACCTTCGTGCACTTGTCTCATCTCACCCATTATATATATATATATATATATACCAAATCAATTGGCACGGCTACATCCTTCGTGCATTTATCTCTTTCTCACCGTGCATACATATAACAGTACCAACTAGGTGGGAGAAATGCCAATAACAATAAAAGAAATAAAGTGGGAGGCACACAGGAAGCAACAACGACTACAAGTCACATAGAAAACATAGGTGCACAATAATATCTCAAGATAAAGGCATGAATGTATACACAACAAAAATATATCACAATATAATGTATGTCTCTCGTCCTCGCCTGCACGGAAACACCCTCCGTGCCATGAATATATGATAATATAAAAATAATGGCACGGCATCACCCTTCGTGCTTTTACTCTCATCCTCACCTGATAATATAAATGAAATGGCACAGCATCACCCTTCGTGATGTACACTCTCAAATGGCACGACATCACCCTGCGTGCTTTACACTCCCTCACATGATAATGTATATGAAATGACACGGCATCACCCTTCGTGCTTTACACTCTTCCTTACATGATAATGTATATGACATGGCACGGCATCACCCTTTGTGCTTTACACTCTTCTTTACCAAGCACATGTATATCATTAACAAGCAAGGTAGAAAGCATAAATAACATCAAGGAGAGTGTTTAAACGATAACACAATACAACAATTCATATCACAATTTGCTCACTGACCACAATCAAATTTCAAAGATGCAGCAAAATCAATAAATTTCCCAACAAATAGCCCAAGGCTCTACACAACATATATAAAACCTCAAAAACAACAATAGAGATGGAAAAGTAATTCAACATAGAACAACACCATCTTTAATCGAAATGTTTGATAAATACATTAACGCCTCAATTTAAACTTATTTAATTAATTGCATATGGAAAATCCATAATGAAATTATTTTCAAGAATTGTCAACCCAACTAATCACGATATTTCACATAAAAATTAAAGTGGCAGTCACACCAAATTATCATATAAAAACAACCTCGGCAAACAAGGAATGAGGCATGACAAATAAAGTATTTATTATGTTCCAATAATTTTTCAATTTAATACATAAGGGCGTCTACGAATTTTATCCAATGTAATTTGCACATATAAACCAAGTACGTACTTGTTACCTCGCGTACATGGTTTTCAATTACACAATTTCAACATAATACTCAATGCCTAAGGGGTAATTTCCCCCACTCAAGATTAGGTAAGATACTTACTTTTTTGAAGTTATGTCGATATTCCAAAATAGTCGTCTTGCTTGAATTAATCCTCCATACATCTCAAATCTATCCAAATTTATTGTATAACTTCATTAAAATTCATCGGAACCAATTCTGGATAATATAACGTCGATTTAAAATTTTATTCTTAAAGGTCAACCAAAGTCAACGCGGGGCTCGCCTATAGGAACCTGACATAATTTTCATGAAATCCGAACACCCATTCCGATACGAGTTAAACCATATCAATTTTATCAAATTCCGATAATAACTCGACCTCCAAATCTTAAATTTTTATTTTTGGAAGATTTTGCAAAAATCTTGATTTTTTCCATTCAAATCCGAATTAAATGATGAATATAATCATAGATTCATGAAATATAATCACTTTAGGATATAGAACACTTACCCCAATCAAGATTGTGAAAAATCCCTCCATAATCGCCTAAATCCGAGCTCCAAAATTCCAAAACGAAAATGGAAAAATGACCAAGTTCAATCCTTATGTTTCTACACATTTTCGCACCTGCGGACGATTTTTTCCCTTCTGCGAAGTCTCTTTTGAGAGACCCTTCTCGCTTCTGCGAAAGACCACTACCAAAAACCCTATCGCACCTGCGAACTCCTTTCCGCTTCTGCAGTGAATGCCTCACTTCTGCGAGGTCACTTCTGTGATAAAGCTTCCGCCGAAGTGAAATCACCAGCAAGTCCAAAAATTCCAATAGTTCCAATGTCCAAGAATCCAATCCGTTAGCCTTCCGAAATCCACCCGAGGCCCTCGGGACTTTAACCAAATATACTAACATGTCCCAAAATACAATACGAACTTAGTCGAGGCTTCAAACCACGTCAAACAATGCCGAAATTATGAATCACGCATCGAATCGAATTATGAGTTTTCAAATCTTCCAACTTCTATATTTTGCGCTGAATCGTATCAAATCAATCCGGAATAACTTCAAATTTTGCACGCGAGTCATAAATGACATAATGGAGCTATTCCAATTTACGGAATCAAAATCCGAACTCGTTATCAAAAATTCAACATTCGGTCGAACTTTCCAAAAATCTTCAATTTCCAACTTTCGCCAAAATGCGTCGAATTGATCTTCGAAATTCCAAATCTAAATCAGGACATACGTCTAAGTCCGAAATCACCATAGGAAGCTGTTTACATCATCAAAATTCCATTCCGGAGTCGTTTGATCAAAAGTCAAAGTCCGGCCAACTATTTTCATTTAAGCTTAAAAAAATGAGAATTGTTCTTTTAATTAAATTCCGAATCTTTCGAAAATAAAACCCAACCATATCCGCGGGTCATAATACATATTACGAAGCTACTCGAGACCTTTAGTCACTGAACGGGGCTTAAATACTTAAATCGACAAGTCAGGTCATTACACGTTGACTTGTCACGACCCAAAATCCCACCACAGGCGTCGTGATGGCACTTAGTCTCTAAGACTAGGTAAGCTAATTACAATAGCAATTCAAGCCATTTTTTTCAATACAAGTGACAACACTAACAGCGGAAATATTCAACAATCTCCCAAGACTGGTAATACTGAGTCACGAACTCTAATTGAATACATGGAATGATCTCGAGGACCGAATGTACAATACTATTCGAATAAGAAATTAACAGTACAATAAAAATGAAAAGACTCCAAAGGACTACGACGACCAAGTAGCTCTACCTTGAATCCTTGCGATCATACTCTAACTTTGTCCGAGTCTGATATCTCCAATACCTGGCTCTGCACAAAAATGTGCAGAAGCGTAGTATGAGTACACGACAGTCAGTACCCAGTAAGTATCAAGACTAACCTCAGTGGAGTAATGACGAGGTACAGTCAAGACACTCACTAGTCTCATAACCTGTACAATATAGTATACAAAAATTATAGGAAACAAATAACAATGATAGCAACACCAATCAACTAGTGATTTAAAAAGCAAGGCAGCAAGAACACCATAAATATTGCTCAAACGAATAATAAATACAAGTACAACCAATTAATCAAGTCCTCCAAAATATACATCTATTATCTATAAGTTTTTCAAAAAATAAATTTTTTTAGAATGTAATCCATACAATTAAATATATCCCGAATATACTTCCTTCAAATAAATATCTTACGAATATAATTCTTTCAAATAAATATCTTTCAAATATAATTCTTTCAAGTAAATATCTTTCAAATATAATTCTTTCAAGTAAATATCTTTCGAATATAATTCTTTCAAGTAAATACCTTTTGAATATAATTTTTTCAAGTAAATATCTTTCAAATATAATTCTTTCAAGTAAATATCTTTTAAATATAATTCTTTCAAGTAAATATTTTTCAAATATAATTCTTTCAAGTAAATATCTTTCAAATATAATTCTTTCAAGTAAATATCTTTCAAATATAATTCTTTCAATTAAATATCTTTCGAATAAAAGTCACCATATGACACCTCACTTTAACTTTCTTGTTGTAAGAAATATATTCAACATATCACATCAATTGGCACGACAATACCTTTGTGCACTTGTCTCATTCTCACCCAATATATATATATATATATATATATATATATATATATATATATATATATATATATATATATATATATATTGGTAGATCAAATCAACTGGCACGACAACACCCTTCGTGCACCTATCTCTTTCTCACACTGCATACACATAACAATATCAATTAAGTGGAAGAAATGCCAATAACAATAAAAGAAATAAAGTGGGAGGCACACATGAAGCAACAATGATTACTAGTCACATAGAAAACATATGTGCATAATAACATCTCAATATATGTCACGACCCAAAATCCTAACCTGTCGTGATGGCGCCTATCTCGATACTAGGCAAGCCGACAACCTCAATAAACCACAATTTCTTTTAAGTTTGAAAATATATTATTTAAACACAATCCACAAATCTCGCAAATACCGATACAAACACTCCCAAAACCTGGTGTCACTGAGTACGTGAGTATCTACACATTACAAGTTTGGAAAACACGGTCTATAATAATATGAGACCAAATACAATAAACAAAAGGATAGGCAAGGAGAGACAAGGTTTGAGAAACATGGAAGCTACCTCTGAATCTCCGAAAAAATCAACTGTGTAAAAGAATCAACACCCTCTGTGTCTGGGATCACCTGGATCTGCACACGAAGTGCAGGGTGTAGTATGAGTACAACCAACTCAGTAAGTAATAATAATAAATAAAGAACTGAAAGTAGCTTCTCAGCTAAGTCCAAATACAATACTTTCCAACATAAAAAAAGTAAGAATGCTTTCAAGTTTAACATTTAAAACTCCACAGAAATTTTATAACAACTTCGAATGAAACAGAAGAGGATGTTTTTTAGAAAGTTTCCAAAACAGTGATATATCACAGCTGAAATACAGAAATAATGAAATCAATGCATCCTCTCAGAGTAACAGTCACTCAGTCCTCCCCTTCACTCTAAGCTTACAGTCACTCTTTTCTCACAGTCACTCATTCCTCCCAATCACTCAGCACTCGGCACTCAGCACTCGACACTCACACTCAGTAGGTACATGCGCTCACTGGGGGTGTGTACAGACCTCGGAAGGGCTCCTTCAGCCCAAGAACTATATCAAGCCAATCATGGAATATAATAATGAAACATGCTGCGGCGTGCAGCTTGATCCCATAAATATCCTCACAATTATGCCCTCGACCTTACTCAATCATCAACCTCTCCAATCTCTCGGGCTCTCAGAAATCATGATATTCAGCCCAAAATGATAATATGATGTATTAATAAATAGCAACAGAGACTGAGATATGATATGAAATGAATAAACATGACTGAGTGTGAAATTACAATTTGAACATATTATTCAACCACAGAAATGACCCCAGTGAGTACCAATAATAACAGCATATGTCTAAGCATGATTTATAATACGAGTCTCAGCTCAATTTTCTCTAACACGTAGAGAATGTACTGGTATCAACAGATTATGCAACTATACAGTTCCATGGAATTTGACCAAGTCACAATTCCTATGGTGCACTCCCACACACCCATAACCTAGCATGTGTGTCACCTCAAAACCAATCACATAACACATAATCTGGGGTTTCATACCCTCACGACCAAACTTAGAACTGTTACTTACCTCAAACCGTGTAATTCTTTATTTCGCAATGTCTTTGCCTCGTGAATTGGAATCCAAACGCCTCTAATCTAGCCACATTCATTCAATAAAATTTATTGGAATTAATTCCATAAGAAAATATTATTTTTCCATCAAAATCAAAAATTTAGCTCAAAATTTGCCCGTGGGGCCCACGTATCGGAACCCGACAAAAGTTACAAAATCCGAAAGCCCATTCAACCACGAGTCTAACCATACTAGTTTTACCAAAATCCGACCTCAACTCGACCTCCAAATCTTCAAATCTTATTTTCAAATCCCTAAGTTCAAATCCCTGATTTACACCCCAAAACATGTAATCTAGTCGGATTATTCGATGATAATTCAATATTATTGGCTAACAAGGATCACAATAGACATACCTCAAGATTTCTCGTGATTTCTCGCTCAAACATTACCTCACCCACTTTTGAAAATGTCAAAAATGATAAAATCTCGGACTCCTCTGTTTTTAACATTCTATCCAGGATTTTAGCACCTGCGACCCCCTAACCGCACCTGCGTAACCGCTTTTGTGGTGCAATTTCCGCTTCTGTGGAAGCCACTTGGTTTACCAAACTCCGCACCTGTGCTCCATCTCCCGCACGTGCAGAGCCCGCTTCTGCGCTCTATCGCCCGCACCTGCGGAACATGCCTATCCCTTAACTCCGAATATGCGAAGCCTCGTTCGCACCTGCGGACTCGCAGATGCGGTTAACTCCCTCGAACTTACACCCTTCCAAGGCCAGCCCAGCTGCGCTTCTGTGTAAAATGAGCCGCATCTGCAACACCGCACCTGCGTCCAATTCCTCGCAGGTGCGATCACACCAGAAGACAAAACTGTTTTCCAGCTTTCTTCTAAGTCCAAATTTGATCCGTTAACCATCTGAAACTCACCCGAGGCCCCCGGGACCTCAACCAAATACACCAACAAGTCCTAAAACATCGTACAAACGTAGTCGGGCCTTCAAATGACATCAAACAATGCTAAAACCACTAATCATAGCCCAATTCAAGCCTAATGAACTTTGAACTTCCAATTTCTACAAACGACGCCAGAACCTATCAAATCAAGTCCGATTGACCTCAAATTTTGCACACAAGTCATAAATGACATAACAGACCTATTAAAAGTTTTAGAATTAGATTTTGACCCCGATATCAAAAAGTCAACTCCCCCGGTCAAACTTCCCAAAAATTCAACTTTCGCCATTTCAAGCGTAATTCTACTATGGACCTCCAAATAATTTTTTCGGACACACTCCTAAGTCCAAAATCCCCATACGGAGCTATTGAAATCATCAAAATTCGAATCTGAGTTCGTTTACACATAAGTCAATATCTGTTCAACCTTTCGAACTTAAGTTTTCAATTGTGAGACTAAGTGTATCATTTCACTTCGAAATCCTTCCGGACCCGAACCAACTAACCCGGTAAGTCATAAAACAACTGTAAAGAATAACTTGAGCAGTAAATAGGGGAACTGGGTTATAATACTCAAAATGACCGGTCGGATCATTACATTCTCCCCCTCTTAAACAAACGTTCAAACCTCGAACGGGTTTAGAATCATACCTGGAGTCTCAAATAGGTGTGGATATTTGCTCCGCATCTCCTACTCAATCTCCTAAGTAGCTTCTCTGACTGGATGGCCTCTCTTCTCCCCAACCATGTAAGCAACATCACGGACCTTCCGGTCAGCATAACCCTTATGTCTAGACTACGCCGTGCGAAGCCACTCCTGAATCAATTTAACCTTCTCCAAAGCATCCTGAACCAAATCAGTACCCAATAGTCTAGTCTCACCCGGCTCAAACCAACCCACCGGAGACCAGCACCGTCTCCCATATAAATCCTCATACGGAGCCATCTGAATACTCGACCGGTAGCTATTATTGTAAGCAAACTCCGCGAGTGACAGAAATTGATCACAAGAACCCCCAAAATCAATGACATAAGCGCGTAGCATATCCTCCAATATCTGAATCGTGCGCTAGGACTGTCCGTCCGTCTGAGGGTGAAATGTTGTACTTAACTGAACCTGTGTGCCCAATTCTCACTGCACTTCTCTCCAAAACTATGATGTAAACTGCGTGCCCCGATCTGATATGATGGACACTGGCACACCGTGTAGGCAAACAATCTCGCGGATATAAATCTCAGCCAACCGCTCCGAAGAATAATTAGTACCAACTAGAATAAAATACATGGACTTAGTCAACCGATCTACAATCACCCAAACCATATCAAACTTCCTCAATGTCTGTGGAAGCCCAACTACGAAGTCCATAGTAATACGCTCCCATTTCCACTCCGAAATTACAAGTCTCTAAAGTAATCCTCCCGGTATCTGATGCTCATACTTTACATGTTGACAATTTAAACACCGAGCTACAAACCCAACTATATCTTTCTTCATTCGCCTCTACTAATAGTGCTGCCTCAATTTTTGATACATCTTCGCGGCACCTGGATGAATGGAGTATCGTGAACTGTGAGCTTCCTGGAGAATCAACTCATGTAAACCATCTACATTAGGCACACATAGCCTGCCCTACATCCCTAATACACCGTCATCCCCAATAGTGACTTCCTTGGAATCACTGTGCTGAACCGTGTCCTTAAGGACAAGCAAATGGGGATCATCATACTGGCGCTCTATGATGCGATCATATAAAGAAGATCGAGAAACCACACAAGCCAAAACTTGATTCGACTCGGAAACATCCAATCTAACAAACTAGTTGGCCAAGACCTAAACAACCAAGGCTAAAGGCCTCTCTTCCACTGGTAAGTATGCTAAGCTGCCCAACTCTCTGCCTTATGACTCAAGGCATCAGCCACCACATTGGCCTTTCTGGGATGATAGATAATGGTGATGTCATAATCCTTAAGCAACTCCAACCACCTCCGCTGCCGCAAATTAAGATCCTTCTATTTAAACAGATGTTATAGGCATCGGTGATCGGTATAAACCTCGCAATGGACACCGTACAAATAATGTCGCCAAATATTCAAGGCATGAACAATAGCTGCTAACTCAAGGTCGTGGACCTGATAATTCTTCTCATGTATCTTTAATTTTCTAGACGCATAGGCAATCGCCCTACCGTCATACATCATCATTGTGCCAAGCCCAATACGCGACGCGTCACAATACACAGTATAAGACTCTGAACCTGTAGACAGGGACTTCAGAACTGCGGACGCCATGCAGTTATACCTCAAGTCTTATCTGATTAGCTGAAATCCGAGCAAGTCTATGGCACACCACTGGGACCAACTCCAAAATCTGCACAAGAAGTACAGAGTGTATTATCAGTACAACCGACCCCATGTACTGGTAAGTGCTGAGCCTAACCTCGACGAAGTAGTGACGAGGCTAAGGCGAGTCACTTACATTACTTGTACGCAATATTAGTAACAACAACAATAATAGAAATAAATCAGGTAACTCATTTATAATAATTGAAGCCAACTCAGCAATTATAACCAATTATCATTTCCATCAATTCTATTGTAGCGTGCAACCCGCTCTCACAATATATTCATATTCAATTCTGTTGCAGCGTGCAATCCGCTCCCACTATATATTCACATTCAATTCTGTTGCAGCGTGCAACCCGCTCTCACAATATATTCACATTCAATTCTGTTGCAGCATGCAATCTGCTCTCACAATATATTCACATTTAATTATGTTGCAGCGTGCAACCCGTTCCTCCAATATATATATGTATGTCGGCTTTTAAATAAGTCTGTTGCGGCGTGCAACTCGATCCTTTAATATGGACTTTTAATAAGTCTGTTGCGGCGTGCAACCCGATCCTCCAATATGGATTTTTAATAAGTCTGTTGCGGCATGCAACCCGATCCTCCAATTCGATACGGGCCCACCGGGACCGTCAAAACATGGATCCGGGCCCGTTTACCAAAAATGTTGACCGAAGTCAACTAAAATCAACTTTTAAGGCATAAATTATTATTTTTATCAATTTCAACATAAAAGATTTTTGAAAACCTGTCCGGACTGTGCACGCAAATCGAAGAGGGTAAAAATGAGATTTTTAAGGCTTAAGAGCGCATATTCGAGTTCTAAAACATAAAATGACTTTTTGGGTCATCACAAGCGGGTTGCACGCCGCAACGAAAATGAAAAGGAATATATTGGGGGATCGGGTTGCACGCCGCAACAGATTATATTTTAAGTTTATATTGTTGGAGCGGGTTACACGCCGCAACGGATTGAAGAATTATATTGTTGGAGGGGGTTGCACGCTGCAACGGAGATAATAATTGGTTATGATTGCCGAGTTGGCTTCAACTGTTGAAATGAGTTACCTTTTTATTTCTATTATTGTTGTTATTACTATTATTGTGTACAGGTTAATGTAAGTGACCTGCCTTAGCCTCGTCACTACTTCGTTGAGGTTAGGCTCGACACTTACAGAGTACATGTGGTCGGTTGTACTCATACTACACTCTGCACTTCTTGTGCAGATTTTGGAGTTGGTCCCAGCGGCGTACCATAGACTTGCTCGTATTTCAGCTACCCAGAGGAGACTTGAGGTATAACTGCACGACCACCTGAACAGAGCACCTTTCTGGTCAGTTTAGTCATAGGCGATGCAATAGACGAGAAACCCTCCACGAAGAGACGATAATAACCGACCAAGCCGAGAAAACTCCAAATCTCAGTAACTGAAGATGGCCTAGGCCAACTCTGAACTGCCTCCATTTTCTTCGGATCCACCTGAATCCCTTCACTGGACACTATGTGTCCGAAGAATGCCACTGAACTAAGCCAGAACTCACACTTAGAGAATTTGGCATATAGTTTCTCCTCTCTCAGCCTCTGCAATACAATACCCAAGTGTTATGCATGCTCCTCCTGTCTACGTGTGTACACCAGGATATCATCAATAAATACCATGACTAATGAGTCAAGATACAGCTGGAATACGCTATTCATCAGGTGCATAAATGTTGCTGAGGCATTGGTTAGCCCAAATGACATCACAAGAAATTCATAGTGACTATAACAAGTCCTGAATGCCGTCTTTAGAATATCTGAATCCCGAATTTTCAACTGGTGATACCTAGATCTCAAATCAATTTTGGAGAATACCCTCACTCCCTGAAGTTGGTCAAATAAATTATCAATACGCGACAAAGGATACTTATTATTGATTATAACTTTTTTCAACTGCCTGTAATCGATACATATCCGCACAGTACCATCTTTATTTTTCACAAACAGAACCGTTGCACCCCAAGGCGACACACTAGGCCAAATAAACCCCTTTATCAAGAAGTTCCTGAAGTTGCTCTTTCAATTCTTTCAATTCAACTGGTGCCATATGATACAGAGGAATATAAATGGGTTGTGTGCCCGACACCAAGTCAATACCGAAATCAATATCCCTATCAGGTGACATACCCGGCAGGTCTGCAGGAAATACATCCGAAAAGTCTCGCACTACCGGTACTGAATCAATAGCAGGGATATCTGCATCAACATTTCTCACAAAGTCCAAATATGACAAACACCTCTTCCCAACCATACATTGGGCTTTAAAATAAGAAATTACCCTATTGGGAAAATAATCTAGAGAACCTCTCCATTCGACCTTCGGCAACCCCAGCATTGCCAACATCACAGTTTTTGCGTGACAGTCCAGAATAGCATGACATGGGGACAACCAATCCATACCTAGGATTACATCGAAATCAACCATACTAAACAATAAGAGATCAACTCTAGTCTCCAGTCCCCCAATAGTTACCACACACGGCCGGTACACACGATCCACAATAATAGTATCGCCCACCGGCGTAGATACAAGAACAGGTGAAACTAAGGACTCACGGGACATATCCAGATAATTAGTAAAGTACAATGATACATACGAATAAGTGGAACCAGGGTCAAATAATATAGAAGCCTCCCTATGGCATACTGAGACAATACTTGTGATCACTGCATCTGAAGCAACAACATCTGGCCTGGCAGGAAAAGCATAGAATTGGACTTGACCGCCACCTGATCAGCCTCCCCCTCTTGGGCGACCTCTAGCTGACTGACCCCTAAACTGAGTTGGCTGGGTGGGTGGTAAAGTAACTGGTGCTGAAGCCGTAGTTTGACTCCTCTTCTGCACTAGACCTCCCGAGAGACGAGGACACTGTCTCCACATATACCCAAATTCTCCGCACGCAAAGCAGCTCCCCGATACTGGTGATGGTGCGGACTGAATCGGGCCCCGAGAACCATAATAACTGCTAGAAGCAACTGGTGCAAATGAACCCTAAATTGAAGGGGCACGGGACAAACTTTGATCTGGGAGGGCACTAACAAATGACTGGCCCTGATGAGAACTATATGAACCATGGACGGATGACGCACCATGGTGAACTGGACGACCCATCTGAGCGTGTCTGTAAGAACAATCCCCTACCCCGGTAAAACTGACCCCTTGAAGGAACACCGCTAAAATCACTTGGACCACGAGGCCTCTTGGCCTCCTTCTCTCCATGTTCCTGACTACGTACCATCTTTATTTACTGAGCAATGCCAATAACCTCATCATGAGTAGCACCAGATACTCTCTCCCGAGTCATAAGTAACTGTAGCTGATATGTAAGGCCATCAATGAACCTCATAATCCACTCCCTATCAGTGGGAACCAACCAAACAACGTGACGAGCCAACTCAGAAAATCTCATCTCGTACTGCATCACACACATGCCATCCTAACGTGACTGCTCAAACTGTGTGCACAGCTCCTCTCTGCTAGACTGCGGCACAAACTTCTCCAAAAATAGAACGGAGAACTCCTGACATGTAAGTGGTACTGTACCGACCTGCTTGCACCTCTCATAAGCCTCCCACCATTTGAAGGCAGCTCCAGAAAACTGAAAAGTAGTGAACGAGACCCCTATGGTCTCCAAAATACCCGCTGTCCTAAGCATCCGCTGGCACTTATCCAGAAAACCCTGAGCATCCTTTGACTCAGTACCGCTAAATGATGGAGGTATAAGGCTCATAAATGATGGACTATCAGGGCCTGAACAACTGCAGCCAGCTGGGCTGGTAGTGCCACCGCTATCTGAAGTCCATGTATTACTTGATCTGGAGTACGGGCTACAGAGGTATGAGTACATCCCCTGGACTGAGAAGTGGTAGGTGCAGCCTGAGCCGAAACCACCTGATCAAGACCAGTGCAAACTGTCAATATCTGGAATCTCAATGGGCACAACTGGTGCCTTAGCTGGTCCTGTCGGCTCAACTATATCTGGAATCTACTCCTGAGCTGGAGCAACTGGTGGTACTACAGGTGCTGGTCCAACTGTGGTACGAGCTGTACCTCAGCCCTGGCCTCTACCATGGCCCCGGCCTCTCGCGGCCCTAACTGGTGGCACTTGTGGCCGACCGTCCGATCCTGTAGTATGTGTTCTCACCATCTGTGAGAGAATAGAATAACATAATTTTAGTTTTATCCGGAATCAAAAAGTTTGCACGATAGAATATAAGAAAATGCAGTTTTCTTAAGGGTTCGGCAGCCTCTCGAAGATAAGTACAGATGTGTACGTACCGATCCGCAAGACTCTACTAAACCTACTCATGACTCGTGAGACCTATGTAACCTAGGATCTCATACCAACTTGTCACGACCCAAAATCCTAACCTATCGTGATGGCGCCTATCTCGATACTAGGCAAGCCGACAACTTCAATAAACCATAATTTCTTTTAAGTTTGAAAATATATTATTTAAACACAATCCACAAATCTCGCAAATACCGATACAATCACTCCCAAAACCTGGTGTCACTGAGTACATGAGCATCTACACATTACAAGTCTGGAAAACACGGTCTATAATAATCTGAGACCAAATACAATAAACAAAAGGATAGGCAAGGAGAGACAAGGTGTGCGAAATATGGCAGCTACCTCTGAATCTCCGGAAAAATCGACTGTGTGAAAGAATCAACACCTTCTATGTCCGGAATCACCTTGATCTGCACACGAAGTGCAGGGTGCAGTATGAGTGCAACCAACTCAGTAAGTAACAATAATAAATAAAGAACTGAAAGTAGTGACGAGCTTCTCAGCTAAGTCCAAATATAGTACTTTCCAGCATAAACAAAGTACGCATGCTTTCAAGTTTAACATTTAAAACTCCACAGTAATTTTATAACAACTTTGAATGAAACAGAAGAGGATGGTTTTTAGAAATTTTCCAAAACAGTGATATATGACACCTGAAATGCAGCAATAATGAAATCAATGCATCCTCTCAGAGTAACAGTCACTCAGTCCTCTCCTTCACTCCAACCTTACAGTCACTCTTTCCTCACAATCACTCATTCCTCACAGTCACTCATTCCTCCCAATCACTCAGCACTCGACACTCGACACTCGCACTCAATAGGTACTTACGCTCACTGGGGGTGTGTACAGACTCTGGAGGGGCTCCTTCAGCCCAAGCGCTATATCAAGCCAATCATGGCATATAACAATGAAACATGTTGCGGCGCGCAGCTCGATCCCATAAATATCCTCACAATTAGGCTCTCCGCCTCACTCAATTGTCAACCTCTCCAGTCTCTCGAGCTCTCAAAAATCATGATAATCAGCCCAAAATGATAATATGATGTATTAATAAATAGCAACAAAGACTGAGATATGATATGAAATGAATAAACATGACTGAGTGTGAAATTACAATTTGAACATATTATTCAACCACAGAAATGACACCAGTGGGTACCAATAATAAAAGCATATGTCTAAGCATGATTTATAATATGAGTCTCAGCTCAATTTTCTTTAACACATAGAGAATGTACTGGTGTTAACAGATTATACAACTATACAGTTCCATGGAATTTGACCAAATCACAATTCCTATGGTGCACGCCCACACGCTCGTTACCTAGCATGTGTGTCACCTAAAAATCAATCACATAACACATAATTCAGGGTTTCATATCCGAACGACCAAATTTAGAACTGTTACTTACCTCAAACCGTGTAATTCTTTATTCTGCAATATCTTTGACTCGTGAATTGGCCTCCAAATGCCTCGAATCTAGCCACAAATATTTCGATTCATTCGATAAAATTTATTGGAATTAATTCCAAAAGAAAATATTAATTTTCCATCAAAATCCGAAATTTAGTTCAAAAATCGCCCGTGGGGCCCACGTATCGGAACCCGACAAAAGTTACAAAATCCGAAAGCCTATTCCACCACGAGTCTAACCATACCAATTTTACCAAAATTCGACCTCAACTCGACCTCCAAATGTTCAAATCTTATTTTCAAATCCCTTAGTTCAAATCCCCGATTTACACCTCAAAACATATAATCTAGTCGGATTATTCGATGATAATTCAATATTATTGACTAACAATGATCACAATAGACATACCTCAAGATTTCTCGTGATTTCTCGCTCAAACATTGCCTCACCCGCCTTTGAAAATGTCAAACATGATAAAATCTCGGACTCCTCTGTTTTTAACATTTTGTCCAGGATTTTAGCACCTGCGACCCCCTAACCGCACCTGCGGAACCGCTTTTGTGGTGCAATTTCCGCTTCTGTAGAAGCCACTTGGTTTCCCAAACTCCGCACCTACGCTCCATCTCCCGTGCGTGCAGAGCCGCGTCTGCGCTCCATCGCCCGCACCTGCGAAACATGCCTCTCCCTCAACTCCGTATCTGCGGAGCCTCGCTCGCACCTGCGGGCCCGCAGATGTGGTTAACACCCTCGCACCTGCGCCCTGCCCAGGCCTACTCAACTCTTCTTCTGTGTAAAAATAAGCCGCATCTGCAGCACCGCACCTGCGTCCAATTCCTCGCAGGTGCGATCACACCAGAAGATAGAAAGTTTTTCCAGATTTCTTCTAAGTTCGAATTTGATCCGTTAACCATCTGAAACTCCCCCGAGGCCCCCGGAACCTCAACCAAATACACCAAAAAGTTCTAAAACATCATATGAACTTATTCGGACCTTCAAATCACATCAAACAATGCTAAAACCACTAATCATACTCCAATTCAAGCCTAATGAACTTTGAACTTCCAATTTCTACAAATGACGCAGGAACCTATCAAATCGAGTCCGATTGACCTCAAAATTTGCACACAAGTCATAAATGACATAACGGACCTATTAAAATTTTCAGAATCTGATTTCGACCCCGATATCAAAAAGTCAACCCCCCGGTCAAACTTCCCAAAAATTTGACTTTCACCATTTCAAGCCTAATTCCACTACGGACCTCCAAATAATATTTTCGCACACGCTCCTAAGTCCAAAATCACCATACGGAGCTATTGGAATCATCAGAATTCAAATCCGGGGTCGTTTACACATAAGCCAATATTTGGTCAACTTTTCCAACTTAAGTTTTCAATTATAAGACTAAGTGTCTCATTTCACTCCGAAATCCTTCCGGACTTGAACCAACTAACCCGGTAAGTCATAAAACAACTGTAAATAATAACTTGAGCAGCAAATGGAGGAACGGGGTTATAATACTCAAAATGACCGGTCGGGTCGTTACAATATAAATGCATGAATGTATACACAACGAAAAGATATCACAATATAATGTATGTCTCTTGTCCTCACCTGCACGGAAACACCCTTCATGGCATGAACATATGATAATATAAAAATAATGGCACGACATCACTCTTTGTTCTTTTACTCTCATCCTCACCTGATAATATAAATGAAATGGCACGGCATCACCCTTCGTGCTTTATACTCTCAAATGGCATGTCATCACCCTTCGTGCTGTACACTCTCAAATGGTATGACATCACCCTTCGTGCTTTACACTCTCCCTTACATGATAATGTATATGAAATGGTACGGCATTATCCTTCATGATTTACACTCTTCCTTACCAAGCACATGTATATCATTAACAAGCAAGGTATGAAGCATAAATAACATCATGGAGAGTGTTTAAACGACAACACAATACAACAATTCATATCGCAATTTGTCCAATGACCACAACCAATTCCAAGAATATAGAAAAATTAATATATTTCTCAACAAATAGCCCAAGGATCTGCACAACGTATATAAAACCTCAAAACAATAACAGAGATGGAAAAATAACCCATCATAGGACAACGCCTTCTTTAATCTAAATTTTAATAAATATAAATTAATGCCTTATTTTAAACTTATTCAATAATTATTTGCATATAAGGATTCCAAGAAAAATATCAAATCAACAAACACATGGAATTCACATAAAAATCCAAGTGTGAATAAGATTAAATTATCATATAAAAATACAAATTCGACAAACAAGGAATGGGCATGACCATTCAAGGATTTATTAAATTCCAAAAAATTTCCAATTTAATACATAAGGGCGTCTACGAATTTCAACCAATAATATTTGCACATATAAACCAAGTACGTACTCGTCACCTCGTGTACACGGCTTTCACATTACACAAATGGCACATACAACTCAATGCCTAAGGGGTATTTCCCCCACTCAAGGTTAGGCAAGATACTTACCTTTTTTTGAAGTTATGCCGATATTCTAAAATAGCCTTGTTGCTTGAATTGACCTCCAGACAGCTCAAATCTATCCAAATTCATTCGATTCAGTCAATACAAATTATAGGAAATGAATTCCATCTGAAAATATAAATTTTCCAATAAAATCCAAAATTGCACTAAACAATCGCCCATGGCGCCCATGTCTCGGAATCCCGACAAAATTTACAAAATATGAACGTCCATTCCATCACAAGTGCAACCATAGCAAATTTACCAAATTCCGATAACAACTCGATCTCTAAATCTTAAATTTTTGTTCTTGAAAAAATTTCCAAAAATCTTGATTTCTTCTATTTAAGTCCGAATTAAACGATGAATATAACCATGGATTTATGAAATATAATCACTTTTGAATATAGGACACTTACCCAAGTCAAAGTCTTGAAAAACTCCTCCAAAATTGCACAAAAACCGAGCTCCAAAATCTCAATCGAAAATGTCGAAACGACTATTTTTGGTCCTTAACATTCTGCCCTGTTTCTGCTTCTGCGGACAAATGGTCACATTTGCGGAGTGCACGGCCTAGTCAACCCCTCGCAGCTGCGGACTTCTTTCCGCTTCTTCGCAATCGCAGAAGCGATGGACAAATGCGCACCTACGAAACTCGTCGCTTTTGCGGTTTCATCTCCACTCTTGCGGTCACACAGGTGCGGAAAATGCATCGCACCTGCGACCTCTGCCCAGTCTACCCAAAGTCGCTTCGGCGATGAAATTCTCACTTCTGTTAGGTCGCACCTGCGCCCTTAATTCCGCAGGTGCGATTCCAACAATTGTTGCCAAGAAACAACAGAAATTCCAGCAGCTCTTCAAGTCCAAAATCAACTTCGTTAACCTTCCGAAATCCACCCGAGGCCCTCGGAACTTTAAATAAATATACCAACATGTCCCAAAATACAATACGAACTTAGACAAGGCTTTAAACCACGTTAAACAACACTGAAATTATGAATTGTGCATCGAATTGAATTATTAGTTTTCAAATCTTTCAACTTTTATATTTTGCGCCAAAACGTATCAAATCAATCCGGAATGACTTCAAATTTTGCACGCGAGTCATAAATGACATAATGGAGCTATTCAAATTTCCAGAATCGAAATCCTACTTTGTTATAAAAATTTCAACTTTCGGTCTAACTTTCCAAAAATCTTCTATTTTCCAACTTTCGCCAAAATGTGTCGAATTGTCCTACGGACTTCCAAATCCAAATACGGATATACGCCTAAGTCCGAAATCACCTGTCACGACCCAAAATCTCACCACAGGTGTCGTGATGGCACTTAGTCTCTACGACTAGGTAAGTCGATTACAATTACAATTCACGCCTTTTGTTTTGAAACATAATTTAATCGAATACACGTGTCGAAACCAACAGCGGAAATAATTCTAACAACCTCCCAAGATTGGTAATACTGAGTCACGAACTCTAACTGAATATATGCAGTGATCTCAAGGATCAAATATACAATATTGTTCGAACAAGAGTTGACAGTACAATATAATAGAAAGACTCCCAGGGAGTGTGACGACCAAGCAACTCTACCTTAAATCCTTGCGATCACACTCTAACCTCTGTCCGAATCTGATATCTTCAATACCTGCCTCTGCACAAAAATGTTTAGTGAAACGTAGATCAATTCTGCCGTAGTCAATGTACCAAACATGTTCAGGACCTGTGCTAAAGTCTCCTGAAGTCCGAGGGTAACAACAGGTGTCTCTGGTACTTGTCCCCCAACCGGAGCTACTGGCAGCTCCTCAACTGCTACTCTGACAAGTTCTCTAACTGTGGCACGTGCCCTTTCTCGGCCCCGACCTCTTGCGGCCCTAGAAGAATATGCGGGTGTCTGCTCAGCTGACCCGGTAGTGCGTCTCCTCACCATCCATAAGCTTAACAACACTATAAACTTCCTGTTGCAATTGAATGTTCAAGCTCTTGACAATAACCTTAAACATCAATTTTCTTTGAAGAATATTGTTCAGCTCTATTGGATAGGAATACTTATCAACAGCGTCAGTATTCTAGAATAAAATTTTGCGTTAGAATTTTTCAAATAACAAATATGAATTTAATTAGTTGATATACCTCAAGAAATCCTTCCTTCAATTCTTTTGCGGACTTGCCTATGAGAAACATGGCTTCGCGGTCCCAGAGCAATAGGAAACAGATCCAGTACTATCCATTACCCTAACCTGAAGCTTGTACCTAAATGCACATTTGATTTGAGATATAAATGCATGTTTCGATGGATTAAGGAAATAGAGCTGCTGGTTTTACCTAATCACTGCTGAGTAATCTTCATTTTTATATTTGGGGTTTGGGAATTGATAAATGTTTCCCAGTTTATCCACCTTCTTTTGACACTTTTTGCAGCTGACATACGACCATCCTTTTTCAAGTTCTAAATTTTCAATACTTGCAACAATCCAACAGAGACTTTCCTGTTTAATAAAATGATAAAACTTTAGATATTGAAGTTGAGAGAGAGCATATATGTGCAAATCATGAATGATATAAATTAGGCATACTTTATATTAGAAATATTACGGTTGTTATCCATTAGTAACCAAAATGTCGTCTGAGAGATGAACATATAAAGTATGATTTGTGGTAAAACATATCTTACATACAACTTCCTTATTACAGAGATTAAAGATAGGTCAATTTGCATGACTATAAGATTTAGTGTTTAAAGATAATGTTATATTAGTAAAATATTAGTTAGCTCAACTTTAGGAGGAACTTATGTAAAAAACAAAAAGGCTAAGTTTGCAGTAGATTATTGATATGATAGGAGTTTTTCTTATATTTCCCTTTTGTGAATTCCGATAAGCAAAGAAAAAGCATCAGCCCCCGACGATTTCAGTGAATAAACAGAGCTGCCATGTCCTCCATCCAATATTAATATCAAATTTCATTAGTGAAACTCTACATATTTATGCAAATTGAGTAAATATAATATAAAAACTTATCATATTCTAAATGCTCAATCACATTTTCATGCCATAAAATAGGAGAACCAAAGGCTGCAACATAAGAATAAAGAGATAGAAAAGATGGTCTTTCAGAATTTCAAAGAAAGAAGATAAAAATAGTTAACTCACTTGCATGGATTCCACTAATTAGACAATTGTTTTAACTTCAACAATGCCCTTCTCTAACTCATCCGAGACAGAGTAACTTTGTTGAGAGATGGTTTGAGTCAGCCTCTCAGAGTAACTATCCCGAACAGAAAGTAATCTGTATTTATAAATGAGTAAAACAGTTAGAACTATACCTGGAAAAATAGATTTGAGTGTAGATACAGGGAAAAAAATATATTAAATCGTGTTTTAAACTCGTCAGAATGAGGAAAATTAGGATTAATCCAAAACTTTGATGCATTCCAAGTATTGCGCACATAATATGAATCTGCAAAACTATAAAGATCTGGCCGATCGTTTTGAGTATTACAACCATGTTTCTCCATTTATTGCTCAAATTGTACTTTACAGTTGTTGTGTGAATTGCCGGGGTGATTGGTTCGGGTCTGGTGAGCTTTTGGAATAAATTGAAACACTTAATTCCAAGGTTTAAAGCTTAAGTTAAATTAGTGACCGGATGTCGACTTATGTGTAAACGACCCCGAAATGGAGTTTTGATGATTCCAATAGCTCCGTATGGTGATTTTGGACTTAGAAGCGTGTCCGGAAAATTATTTAGAGGTACGTAGCAGAATTAGGCTTGAAATGCCGAAAGTTGAATTTTTGGAAAGTTTGACCGGGGAGTTGACTTTTTGATATCGGGGTCGAAATTCGATTCTGAAAATTGGAATAGGTCTGTAATGTGAAATGTGACTTGTGTGCAAACAATTTGAGGTCAATCGAACGTGATTTGATGTGTTTCGGCACAAGATGTAGAATTTGAAGTTTCAAAGTTCAATAATTTTTGAATTGAAGTGTAATTCATCGTTTTGATGTTGTTTGATGTGATTTGAGGCCTCGAGTAGGTCCGTATTATGTTATGGGACTTGTTGGTATATTTGGTTGAGGTCTCGGGGGCCTCGGTTGAGTTTCGTATGGTTAACGGATCAAATTCGGACTTAAGGAAATGCTGGAACTGCTGCCTACTCGTGTGATCGCACCTGCGAAGCTTTTGATCGCAGGTGCGAAGCCGCATGTCAAAATCAGCCGCAGAAGTGGCCAAGAGTGGAACTGGGCACTGCTCGCAGGTGCGAAGAAATTGCCGCATCTGCGAGGCCGCATGTGAGAAGGGTATGCGCATCTGCTAGCCCGCAGATGCTAGAATGGCGCCGCAGATGCGAAATTTGAGAAGGCCGGCTGTTTTCACAGGCGCACATTTTTGTCCGCAGAAGCGAGGGTCGCAGGTACGACCCCTTGTCCGCAGATGCAGAAATCGCTGGGACAGAAGCTTAAATTCGAGGTTTCGTGATTTTTATCCATTTTCGGATTTTGGAGCTCGGGTTGAGCGATTTTGGTGAGGAAATTTTTCACACAAATTAGGGTAAGTGTTCTTGACTCCCTTGTGATTATATTCCATGAATCTATCTTCATTTTTAGCAATTGAGTGATGAATTTAAAGAGGAAAATAGGGGTATTGGCTTAAAGTTCATAATATGAATATTTGAGATTTGAACATCGATTTGGAGTCGGAATTGAGTGAAATTAGTATGGTTTAACTTGTAATTGGATGGGTTGTCGGATTTTGTGAGTTTCATCGAATTTCAAGATGTGGACCCCACGGGTATTTTTGGGGTGTAATTTTGGAATTTTGTTGAAAATATTAGTATTTTCATATGGAATAAATTTCTATAATTTTTGTGGACTGAATAAAATTAATTGTGACTAGATTCGAGCCATTCGGAAGTTGTTACGCGCAGAGTGGAATTTCTGGAGCATTGTTTAGCTTGCTCGACATTGGATTTAGCTTGTTCGAGTTAAGTAACTCTTCTAATCTTGGAGCTGAGGGTATGAACCCTGAATATATGGATTTTGTAAATTATTGGGAGGTGACGCACATGCTAGGTGATGAGCGTGTGTGTGTGCACCATAGAAATTGTGACGTAATTATTTCGTGAAATTTTGTAGTCAAATAATCTTGGTATTTTCCATGCAGTTTTATGTGCTAAATAAATTGAACTGATAATCATATTAAAAATCATGTTGAGGCTATGTGCTAGTATTATTGGGACCCACAGAGGTCATATTGATGTGAATTATTTATTTTAAAGTGAAAATTCATACTCAGTCATATTCATATCCATCCATTTCATATCATCTCTCAGTCTCTGTTGCTATTTATTGATACATTATATCATCATTTTGGGCTGATTTTTCATGACATTGTGAGCCCGAGAGACTGGAGAGATTGATGACTGAGTGAGGCCGAAAGCTTGATTGTGAGGATAATTATGGGATCGGGTTGCACGCCGCAGCAGGCCAGATTGGCTTTATTATAGCTCGTGAGTTGTCCGTGCGGATCCATATAATACTATAGCACATGAGTTGTCTGTGCAGCACATGAGTTGTCCGTACAGATTATAGTGCTTGGGCTGAAGGAGCCCCTCCGGAGTCTGTACACATCCCCAGTGAGCGCAGGTACCTACTGAGTGCGAGTGCCGAGTGCGAGTGCCGAGCGATTGGGAGGACTGAGTGATTGGGAGGATTGAGTGACTGTGAGGACTGAGTGACCGGGAGGACTGAGTGAAATGATACTCTGAGAGTATGCATATGATTTTATCACTGAGTTGCATCGCATTGAGATGCACACATGACATACATATAGAGATATATTTTCCTCATGCTGTATAGTATAGCATCATTCATGATTTCTCACACATGTTGACAGATGGGCATAGTGATGCATTTGTTTTTACACAGGTTATCTGGAAAGAAAATGAAACATCTCATTTATTATTGAAAGAATTTTGGGAAAATTATTGTTTTTAAACTTATTCATATTTCTGGCAACTTCGGTAAACGATTTGGGTTTTCACTGATGTACTTGAAAGGAAGGATTATTATTTTTGAAATCATGATTTAGTTGAGCATTTTATCTCTGAGTTACTTCTTGTTTTATTTGCTTTACGTGGTTATGGACTGTTGTGGACTATTGGTTTTTGGACCCGACCTTGGTAAAAGCTCGTCATTGCTTTCAACCTAAGATTAGATTTGTTACTTACTCAGTACATGGGGTCAGTTGTACTGATACTATACTTCTGCACATTGCGTGCAGATGTTGGCTGTTGTTGTTGCCGTACTCGATGGTTGCCGGATTTGAAGATGTACCTGTGTTCTTATGGTAGCTGCCTCTTGTTCATGGTAGCCTTAGATTATAAAAACTCTGTTTATGTACTTTTCAAACAGAAGATGTATTTACTTCATATCAGCTTTGTAAATTCTATTCTTAGAAACTCATGATCTGTACTACCAGTTCTTGGGGGAATGTATAAAATTAAGATCTTTATTTACTTAAATTGCTTTAATAATTGTTATTGGAATTGGATAGTTAAAAGTTGGGTTACCTAGCAGGTTAGGTTAGGTGCCATCACGACTAGTTGGATTTTGGATCGTGACAAAAATAAAGTACGTGTAAGATGTAATGAATAACTTTCACAAAGTAATGTCAAATTGAATAATTACATTTTACCTTGATATTTATGGGCTTTTATGAGCTGCATAACAACAACAATAGGCTGGTTGTTAGAACTTAGCATGTGAGGTACAACTTGATCAACAAATTCGCCCCAGAATGTAGCAGATAACTTGTTTCTCCTTCCAAATAGAAATAGTATATAATTTTTAGCATATGTAATTATCAAATCTATCGTTAATCAGTGGATGACTGTTTATTCTTACTCATCATCTTCTAGTTAGATATCCATAAACTTCCTAGAAATTCTACCTTGTTTGTGCGTATGTACCTCACTAAAACCGACGATTTCTCTGATCACATCTAAAGAAAAAGAAGATGTTAAAATAAATAGCATTAAAGTTAATAATTAGAATATTAAGGTAAAAGTTATTATTACCGAATAATTCACTCTCGTTCACATCAATCTTATTTATTAATTGATGATATGGTCACAGATCAAAGATATTGTGATGACCCAAAATGTCATCTTTAAATTTAATAAGTAATTTTATGTTCTAAGACCTCGAAAAGCATTAATTATCATTACTCGGCTTGCGTGCACAGTCGGTACAATTTTTACTGTCATGACCCGAAATTCCCACCTTCGGACCGTAATGGCGCAAATTAACATTTCACTTGCTAGGCAAGCCAACGTTAGAATAATATTATTTATTTTTTAAAATAATTTTTAAATTTATTAATAACAAAGAACAAATACGGAAGTAAAGTTTGAAATGTAGTGAATAATCCATAAAAATAACGGTGTCTAAATACTATCCCATAATTGGTGTCATAAGTGCACGAGCTTCTAGAATAATACAAATAAAGGTCTGAATAAAAATAAAGCTGTCTGGAAATAAACACACAACTAAAGTAAAGTAGACGGGGACTTCAGAACTGCAGACGTCATGCAGTTATACCTCAAGTCTCCTCTGAGTAGCTGAAATCCGAGCAAGTGTATGGTACGCCGCTGGGACCAACTCCAAATTCTGCACAAGAAGTGCTGAGTGTAGTATCAGTACAACCGACCCCATGTATTGGTAAGTGTTGAGCCTAACCTCGACAAAGTAGTGACGAGGCTAAGGCGAGTCACTTACATTACCTGTACGCAATATTAGTAACAACAACAATAATAGAAATAAATCAGGTAACTCATTTATAATAATTGAAGCCAATTCAGCAGTCATAACCAATTATTATTTCCATCAATTCTGTTGTAGTGTGCAACCCGCTCTCACAATATATTCACATTCAATTCTATTGTAGCGTGCAACCCTCTCTCACAATATATTCACATTCAATTCTGTTGCAGCGTACAACCCGTTCTCACAATATATTCATTTCAATCCTCTCATATAATTATTTTTAATCAAGTATATATATTAACTTTTAAATAAGTCTATTGCGGCGTGCAATCCGATCCCCCAAATATTGACTTTTAATAAGTCTATTACGGCATGCAACCCGATCCTTCAATATAGACTTTTTAATAAGTCTGTTGCGACGTGCAACCAGATCCTCCAATATATCCATTTCAATCAATTCTGTTGCAGCGTGCAACCCGATCCTCCAATATATCCATTTACCAATTCTTATAGAAGAAATTTTCCCAGTAAATGCAATAATTAATATAAAATTATAAGACAACAAGCATACAATAATTATGATTTAATTATGAAACAAACAATGACAAATAGCAAATTATTATGGAAATCAGGGAAAAAATAGGCAGCTTAGTGTTTAATATGCTAAATGTCAAATAACAATTAAGACACATAATTCAAATAGCATGTAACAATTAATGCAGAAATTCAAGAATTAATATTTGACAAAGAATACGAGAGAAACAATTATTATAACAATTAATTGTGTATTAAAATAATTTAGGATTTTCAAAATAATTATGCAAACAATTAATTTGATGACGTATAGACACTCGTCACCTCGCACATGCATTTCACATAACAAATAATTTAAGGATTCTATTCCCTCAAGTCAAGGTTAACCATGACACTTACCTCGCTTTACAAATTCCAATCAATTACTCGACCATAGCTTTTCCTTTTAAATTTGTCTCCAAAAGCTTCAAATCTATTCACAAACAATTCGATATACTCAATATGAATCATAGGAATTAATTCTATATGAATTTACTAATTTTTCGGATAAAAATCCGAAATTCATTTAAATATTCGACAGTGGGACCCACGTCTCAAATCTCGGTCAGTGTCTCGCGTTCGCGAAGCACAAAATTTGTGCTGCCCAATTTTACTCGGTCAGTACCTAGCTTGGCCTTCGCGAACGCGAAGGCAATTTCCTGGTTAGCCTCTTTTCCTTCTCAAACGCAAGGCTTCGATCGCGAACGCGAAGCTTTGCACCTCAAGCCTTCGCGAACACGTTCACTCTGTCGCGAACGCGAAGCATAAAATGTGCGAGCCCCAATTTTATCTTCGCGTTCACGAGAGTACCTTCGCGAACGCGAAGAAGAACACACCAGAAGCCTTAAGTCTGCAGAAAACCAGATTTTCTAAGTCCGAAATCATCTCATAGCTCATCTGAAACTCACCCGAGCCCTCGAGGCTCCAAACCAAACATGCACTCAAGTCCTAAAACATGATACAAACTTGATTGCGTGATCAAATCGCCAAACTAACACCTAGAACTACGAATCGGACACCAAATCAAAGAAAATTTGTAAGAAAACTTTAAAACTTATATTTTTTCAACCGGATGTCCGAATCACGTCAAATCAACTCCAATTCTCACCAAATTCGGCAGACAAGTCATAAATATTATAGTGGACATGTACTGGGCTCCGGAACCAAAATACGTACCCGGGGTCAATAAATCCAATATCAGTAATTTCTTAAAAATTATTAAGCTTTCAAGCTTTTAATTTTTCATCAAAATTTCATATCTCGGGCTAGGGACCTCGGAATTCGATTCCGGGCATACGCCCAAGTCCCAAATTACGATACGGACCTACCGGAATGATCAAATCATTGATTTGGGTCCATTTGCTCAAAATATTGACCAAAGTCAACTCAGTTGAGTTTTAAAGCTCTATTTCACATTTTAATCCATTTTTCACATAAAAACTTTTCGAAAATTGTACGGACTATGCACGCAAGTCGAGGAATAATAATTAGTGCTTTTCGAGGTCTTAGAACACAAAATTACTTATTAAATTTAAAGATGATATTTTGGGTCATCACATTCTCCACCTCTAAAACAAACGTTCGTCCTCGAACGGAGTTAGAAAAAGTACATGTGCTGGAGAAAACGTGTGGATATTTACTCAACATGTCCGACTCGGACTCCCAGGTTTTTGACTCTACCGGCTGACCTCTCCAGTGCACTCGAACTGAAAGATAACTCTTAGAACTCAACTGCCGGACCTGTCGTAAGTTAAATCTTTGGCCAATTGGACTGAGATGAAATCTAACACATGGGACGGATCACCATGATATTTTCGGAGTATAGACACATGGAACACCGGATGAACCGCTGATAAACTAGGTGGTAATGCAAGCTTGTAGGCTACTTCACCCACCCTTTCAAAAATTTCAAAGGGTCCGATATACCTAGGGCTCAACTTGCCCTTCTTTGCGAACCTCATTACACCTTTCATAGGTGAAACTCAGAGCAATATTCTTTCTCCGACCATGAATTCAATATCACGAACTTTACGGTCGGCATAACTCTTTTTCCTAGACTGAGCTGTGCGAAGTCGATCCTGAATAATCTTGACCTTATCCAAGGCATCTTGTACCAAATCGGTACCCAATAACCGAGCCTCTCCCAGTTCAAACCAGCCAACTGGCAAACGGCATTGCCTTCCTATAATGCCTCATATGGAGCTATCTGAATGCTCTACTGGTAGCTATTATTATATGCAAACTCTGCAAGTGGCAAGAAATGATCCCAAAAACCTCCAAAGCATATAACACAAGCATGAAGCATATCTTCCAATGTCTGAATAGTGCGCTCTGACTGTCCGTCTATCTGTGGATGAAATGTTGTACTCAATTCCACCCGCATGCCTAACTCACGCTATACAGCCCTCCAGAAATATGAGGTAAACTGCGTAACTCGATCTGAAATAATAGATACAGGCACACCGTGAAGGCGGACAATCTCACGAATGTAAATTTCAGCTAACCTTTCTGAAGAATAGGTAACTGCCACTGGAATGAAATGTGTTGATTTGGTTAACATGTCCACAATGACCCAAACTGCGTCAAAGTTTCTCTGAGTCTATGGGAGTCCAACAACAAAATCCATAGTGATACGCTCCCATTTTCATTCAGGAATTTCTAACTTCTGAAGCAAACCACCAGGTTTCTGATGCTCGTACTTAACTTGCTGACAATTCAGACATCGAGCTATATATGCAACTATATCCTTTTTTATTCTCCTCCACCAATAATGTTGCTGCAAATTTTGATACATTTTGGCGATACCTAGATGAATAGAATACCTGGAACTGTGTGCCTCTTCAAGAATTAATTCACGAAGCCTATCCACATTAGGCACACAAATACGACCCTGCATTCACAGAACTCCATCTTCCCCCACAGCAACATGTTTGGCATCACCGTGCTGCACCGTGTCCTTAAGAACAAGTAAATGAGGATCATCATACTGCCTCTCTCTGATGCGCTCATATAAAGAAGACCGAGCGACTGTGCAAGCTAGAACCCGACTGGGTTTTGAAACATCTAACCCCATGAACTAATTAGCCAAAGTCTGAATATCTGCAGCTAATGGCCTCTCACCAACCGGAATATATGCAAGACTGCCCATACTCACAACATTTCTACTCAAAGTATCGGCTACCACATTGGCCTTTCCGGGGTAATACAAAATGGTGATATCATTGTCTTTCAACAACTCCTACCATCTTCTATGCCTCGAATTAAGATCTTTTTGTTTGAACAGGTACTGAAAGCTACGATGATCAGTAAATATCTCACACGAGACACTGTAGAGGTAATGCCTCCAAATCTTCAGCGCATGAACAATGGCTGCCAGTTCTAAGTCATAAACATAATAATTCTTCTTGTCAACCTTCAACTGCTGCGATGCATGTGCAATCACCCTGCCATCTTGCATTAATACTGCACCAAGCCTAATGTGAGATGCATCACAATATACTGTATACGATCCTGAACCTGTGGGTAATACCAACACTGGCGCCGTAGTTAAAGCAGTCTTGAGTTTCTAAAAACTCAACTCACACTCGTCTGACCATTTGAATGGGACACTTTTCTGGGTCAGTCTGGTCAATGGGTTTGCTATAGATGAAAACCCTTCCACGAACCGACAGTAATAACCTGCTAAACCCAGGAAACTCTGGATCTCTGTAACTGAAGTAGGTCTAGGCCAATTCTGAACAGCCTCAATATTCTTAGGATCCACCTTTATGCCTTCTGCCGATACAACATGCCCCAAAAAGGCAACTGAGTCTAACCAAAACTCACATTTTGAAAACTTGGCATATAACTGATTATTCGTCAAAGTGTGAAGCACACTTCGAAGATGCTGCTCATGCTCATCTCGACTGCTGGAGTAAATCAAGATATCATCAATGAATACAACCACAAAAGAATCCAAATAAGGCTTGAACACCCGATTCATCAAATCCATAAATGTTGTTGGGGCATTTGTCAACCCAAAATGACATCACTAGGAATTCGTAATTCCCATACCGAGTCCAAAAAGTTGTTTTAGGGACATCAGATGCCATAATCTTCAACTGATGGTAACCAGACCTCAAATCGATCTTCAAAAATACCTTGGCACCCTGAAGCTGATCAAATAAGTCACCAATTCTTGGCAGCAGATATTTGTTTTTGATAGTGGCCTTGTTCAACTGCTGATAATCTATACACATCCGCATAAAGCCATCTTTCTTCTTTACAAATAATACTGGTGCACCCCAGGGAGAGACACTGGGTCTAATGAATCCCTGATTAAGCAAGTCTTGTAACTTCTATTTCAATTCTTTCAACTCTGGCGTGGCCATACGGTATGGTGGAATAGAAATGGGCTGAGTACTCGGAGCCAAATCAATACAGAAGTCAATATCTCTATCGGGTGGAATCCTTGGCAAATCTGCAGGAAATACTTTTGGAAATTCACGAACAACTGGTACTGAGTCCATAGAAGGAACATCCGCACTAGGATCGCGAATATAAGCCAAATAGGCCAGACACCATTTCTCTACCATACGCCAAACTTTCATATAAGAAATAACCCTGCTGGCAGAATGACCAGGAGTTCCTTTCCACTATAACTGATGTAACCCCGGCATGGCTAGGGTCACTGTCTTGGCATGAAAATCCAATATAGCATGATAGGGTGACAACCAATCCATACCCAAGATGACATCAAAATCTACCATATCAAGAAGTAGAGATCCACACTAGTCTCAAGACTACTAATAGTAACCACACACGAACGATAGACATGACCTACTACAACAGAGTCTCCCACCGGTGTAGATACACACAGAAGCACTCAAAGAATCACAAGGCATAACCAAATATGAAGCAAAATAGGAGGACACATAGGAATAAGTAGATCCTGGATCAAATAGAACTGAAGCATCTCTATGGCAAACGGGAATAATACATGTGATCATAGCATCAGATGACTCGGCCTCAGGCCTAGCTAGAAAAGCATAAAATCGTGGCTGGGCCCCACCACTCTGAACTGCATCCCTGGGATGGCCTCTAACTGGCTGGCCTCCACCACTAACGGTCCGACCTCCACCTCTAATGGCTTGACCTCCACCTCTAATGGCCTAACCTCTACCTCTAGCTGCCTGACCCCTACCTCTAGCTGGCTGAGCAGGCGGTGAAGCAACCGACGCCGGTATGATGGCATGAGAATCTTGCCGAGATCTGTTACTCGCCAATCTAGGGCAATACCTCCTAATATGACCAATGTTTCCACACTCATAACACCCATCCTGATGTCGTAGTTGCTGAAGTTGAAGCTGACCCAAATGGGCTAGATAACCGTTGTAGTAACTCTGTAGTGGCGGTGCACTAATAGGAGCTGAATGTGCACTAAATGCTGGTTGTCCATAGTAAGGCATAATATGACCGTGACTCCCTGAAGCACCGGGAAATGCATGAAGTGCTGAATGAAAAGCTCTGGGAGGATAACCCCTACCAAAATTACCCCTGCCTCCAGACGAGGCACCACCGAAACCACCGAACTGACGAGGCCTCTTATCAGACCTCTACCCTCTCTCCTGTGCAAGAACCATCTCGATCCTCCTTGCGACATTAGCAACTGCCTGAAAAGAAATATCACTTCCGGTCTCCTTGGCCATCTGAAGTCTGATATGGTGAGTGAGTCCCTCAATAAATCTCCTTACTCTCTCTCCCTCCGTAGGTAGTAAAAGAAGAGCATGACGAGCCAAATCCACAAAATGGGACTCATACTGAGTAACAGTCATACTGCCCTGCTGTAGACGCTCAAATTGCTTGCGAAATTCCTCTCTCAATGTGATAGGGAGGAACTTCTCCAGAAATAGCTGAGAGAACTGCTCCCAGGTAAGTGCAGGCGATCCGACTGGTCGGGTCAATGTATAATCTCTCCACCACCTCTTGGCGGAACCCGTCATCTGAAATACAGCAAAATCAACCCCATTAGTCTCAACTATACCCATGTTCCGCAGCACCTCGTGGCAGCATTCAAGATAATCTTGTGGGTCCTCAGAAGATGTACCACTAAAGTGAACTGGAAAGAGCTTAGTAAACTTATCCAGTCTCAATAAGGCCTCAAAAGACATGGTGGGACTATCACATGTCTGTGCCGCAACAACTGGCTGAACTACCCTAACAGGCGGGGCTGCTGGAGCCTGATTCTGGGGAGCCATCTGCTCCGGAGCGGGAGTAGTGGGAGTTTGTGCTCCTCCCCCAGCCTGTGAGACGGCTGGTGCCACTATAAATGTACCATTCTAGAACACGTCCTCCATAAGACTTACCAAACAGACTAGAGCATCCTGAAGTACTGGAGTGGCTATGAATCCTTCCGGGACCTGAGCTAGTCCAACTGGTACATTCTGAACTAGAACTTCCTCCTGAAGATCCACCTGAGGTTCTATAATAGGTGCAGTTGCTCGAGCTCTGGATTGAGCTCTACCTCGGCCTCTAGCATGACCTCGCCCTCGACTTCTACCCCTGGCCATAGTTGCCACCGGGGGTTCTGGTCCTTGTCCATCGGTAGAGGTATTATGTGTTCTCACCATCTGCGAGAGAATAAGAGTAGAATGATTCAATCATCGATGATAGAATAAATTCTCACAATAGAATAAGAAAGAAGTGATATTATTCCTAAACTTTATAGCCTCTGAGAGATAAGTACAGACGTCTCCATACCGATCCTTCAGACTCTACTAAGCTTGCTCGTGACTCGTGAGACCTATGTAACCTAGGGCTCTGATACCAACTGTCACGACCCGAAATTTTCACCTTCGGACCGTGATGGCGCCTAATATTTTACTTGCTAGGCAAGCCAACGTTAGAATAATATTATCAATTTTTAAAATAGTTTTTAAATTTATTAATAACAAAGAACAATTACGAAAGTAAATTTTGAAATATAGTAAATAATCCATAAAAACAACGATGTCTAAATACCATCCCAGAATTGGTGTCACAAGTGCACGAGCTTCTAGAATAAATACAAATAAGGGCCTGAATTAAATAAAGCTGTCTGAAAATAAACACACAGCTAGAGTAAAGTAGACGGGGACTTCAAAACTACGGACGTCGTACAGTTATACCTCAAGTCTCCTCTGAGTAGCTGAAATCCGAGCAAGTCTATGGAGTGCCGCTGGGACCAACTCCAAAATATGCACAAGAAGTGCAGAGTGTAGTATCAGTACAACCGACCCCATATACTGGTAAGTGCTAAGCCTAACCTCGACGAAGTAGTGACGAGGCTAAGGCGGGTCACTTACATTACCTGTACGCAATATTAGTAACAACAATAATAGAAATAAATCAGGTAACTCATTTATAATAATTGAAGCCAATTCAGCAGTCATGACCAAGTATCATTTCTATTAATTCTATTGCAGCGTGCAACCCGCTCTCACAATATATTCACATTCAATTCTGTTGCAGCGTGCAACCCGCTCTCACAATATATTCATTTTCAATCCTCTCATATAATTATTTTTAATCAAGTATATATATTGACTTTTAAATAAGTCTATTGCGGCGTGCAATCCGATCTCCCAAATATTGACTTTTAATAAGTCTATTGCGACGTGCAACCCGATCCTCCAATATAGACTTTTTAATAAGTCTGTTGCGGCGTGCAACCCGATCCTCCAATATATCCATTTCAATCAATTCTGTTGCGGCATGCAACCCGATCCTCCAATATATCCATTTATCAATTCTTATAGAAGAAATTTTCCCACTAAATACAACAATTAATATAAAATTATAAGACAACAAGCATACAATAATTATGATTTAATTATGAAACAAATAATGATAAATAGCAAATTATTATGAAAATCAGGGAAAAAATAGGCAGCTTAATATTTAATATGCTAAATGTCAAATAACAATTAAGACACATAATTCAAATAGCATGTAACAATTAATGCAGGAATTCAAGAATTAATATTTGACAAAGAATAGGAGAGAAACAATTATTATAACAATCAATTCGTGTATTAAAATAATTTTGGATTTTCAAAATAATTATGCAAACAATTAATTTGATGACGTATAGACACTCGTCACCTCACCTATACGTCGTTCACATGCTTTTCACATAACAAATAATTTAAGGGTTATATTCCTTCAAGTCAAGGTTAACCACGACACTTACCTCGCTTTGCAAATTCCAATCAATTACTCGACCATAGCTTTTGCTTTTAAATTTGTCTCCAAAAGCTTCAAATATATTCACAAATAATTCGATATACTCAATACGAATCATAGAAATTAATTTCATATGAATTTACTAATTTTTCGGATAAAAATCCAAAATTCATTTAAATATTTGACAGTGGAACCCACGTCTCAAATCTCGGAAAAACTTACAAAACTCGAACACCCGTTCTGATATGAGTCCAACCATACAAAATTTATCAAATTCCGGTGTCAAATGGACCTTCACATCTTAAATTTTTATTTTTGGAAGATTTTATAAAAATCTGATTTTTCTTCCATAAATTTATGGATTCATGATATAAATGAGTATGAAATGATGAAATATAATCAATATAGGATAAGGAACACTTACCTCAATGTTTTCCTATGAACATCGCCCAAGAATCGCCTTACCCGAGCTCAAAAATTGGAAATGGTTGAAAATGGGTCGAAACCCCATTTCCAGAACTTAAGTTCTGTTTTTCAGATTTTTACCCTTCGCGAACGCGGTCAGTGCCTCGCGTTCGCGAAGTACAAAATTTGTGCTGCCCAATTTTACTCTTCGCGAACGTGAAGCTTGCCTGGCTTGGCCTTCGCGAACGTGAGATGCCCTTCACGAATGCGAAGGCAATTTCCTGGTTAGCCTCTTTTCCTTCGCGAACGCAAGGCTTCGATCGCGAACGTGAAGCTTTGCACCTCAAGCCTTCGCGAACGCGTTCACTCTGTCGCAAACGCGAAGCATAAAACGTGCCAGCCCCAATTTTCTCTTCGCGTTCGCGAGAGTACCTTCGCGAACGTGAAGAAGAACACACCAGAAGCCTGAAGTCAGCAGAAAACCGGATTTCCTAAGTCCGAAATCATCTCGTAGCCCATCTGAAACTCACCCGAGCTCTCGAGGCTCCAAACCAAACATGCACATAAGTCCTAAAACATCATACGAACTTGCTCGCGCGATCAAATTGCCAAACTAACACCTAGAACTACGAATCAGACACCAAATTAAAGGAAATTTTTAAGAAAATTTTAAAACTTATATATTTACAACCGGATGTTCGAAACACGTCAAATCAACTCCGATTCTCACCAAATTCGGTAAATAAGTCATAAATATTATAGTGGACCTATACTGAGCTCCGAAACTAAAATACGGATCTGGGGTCAATAAATCCAACATCAGTAATTTCTTAAAAATTATTAAACTTTCAAGCTTTTAATTTTTTATCAAAATTCCATATCTCGGGCTAGGGACCTCGGAATTCAATTTCGGGCATACGTCCAAATCCCAAATCACGATACGGACCTACTAAAATTGTCAAAATACTGATCCGGGTCTGTTTGCTCAAAATGTTAAACAAAATCAACTCAGTTGAGTTTTAAAGCTCTATTTCACATTTTAATCTATTTTTCACATAAAAAATTTTCGAAAAATTGTACGGACTGCGCACGCAAGTCGAAAAATGATAATTAGTACTTTTTGAGGTCTTAGAATACAGAATTACTTATTTAATTTAAAGATGACATTTTAGGTCATCACAGATATTCATTGGAAAAAGTGTATCAATTGTTTCAGCCACTGTTGTCCGTTGAGTAAACGTCAGCCTCAACCCATGTAGGTGTTAAACCTCTCCTTGTTTTGGCAAACAATAAAGTTCGCCATAAAATATAATCCAAGCTCCTTAATTTGTGTTTTGAAAAGATGTAAAACTGACTTGCCAATAGAAGCATGTATCCGATCGCCCTACAAAAAAATTACATTAAATAACAGAAAGTGTTTGAAGGACTTAATACTAATTTATATTACTATGCTTGAATACTTGAATTTATATTAATACTACTTTTCAACGGTAGAGTTGAAGAAATTAATAAGTCAAAAAAATAGAGCAAAAACTCCAGATTTGCAACTTAAGGATTCGGTACTTCCCACAAACGGATAACCCGAACTTTCAACTTCCATTGCATCTTCGAAATTGTTATATCCTTGATGAAATCAATGTGAAGCCATCTATTGCATAAGCCGTAAGTTTTCTTGAAATCTTGATAGCAGTAGGAAGATTAGAATTGAAGTACCGTGTATTAGTGAAAGAAATATAAGTTTGCAGTTTTGAGCAGTTGTTACCCAGTATAGTGGATTTCAATCGTGACTTTCAATCGTAATTTAGATAGTTGAGGATACTCTGACTATCGTGATTTTGCAGAGATAATTTAGGACAAGTGGAAGGTAAAAAGTTTTTACCTAATATTGTGGATTAAACGGTTTTCACATGTAAAATCATTTAATATTTAAAAAAATTAAAAAAATTTGAAAGTTCTACCGAATTTTGTACGACAGTTTTATTGCAAATAAAGTTTTAGTTCCTAATTAGTTGGAGCAATGTCTTAGAGTGCCAAGTGGCATATTGGAATGATGCCACTTGGCTTAATGATCGGAGTTTTTCTTTTGCTTTTAACTATAGATTATCAATCTCCGATAAGTAAAGGGCAAACCTTCAAGGCTAAGTCAAAAGTCTCGCCCAATGACCGGGAAAACTTGTTAAACTTTAAGTTTTGCCCATGGGACAAGCGGTATCAAAAGTTCAAGACCACCTAGTACCTTTTGTATACTTCACCCATTTTAACATGAATGAATGTATAAGGCAGGTCCACAACATATTTACATAATTGGGCTGACAAGCATCCAATATCAAGCCCAGAACACTAAGCCCGTTAAGTAGCAACCTTAATTTCTATATCATTTGAGGTGAACGATTTTTCACTTATACAAATAGCCGGTTAGATTCACTGTTTACTTTTTTTAGCTAGTGTATATTCATTATATATTGATTAAACATGATTATACATATATTATATATTTGCCGGCTATTTTTAGTTTAAATGGTTGGGTGGGTGACTATTTAGGTTAATTCTTCAAAATTTATTATAGGTCGAAATTAAAGATAGGAAAGAAAAGTTTAATAGTTTAAACTAAAATATGATGGAAAAGTTTACATAAATAACATGCTAAATAGGTTGATTACATAGAAAAATTGAGGAATATTCTGTAATTAAGTGGAGCAGCTTGCAAATAGCACTACGGTTTTGTTAAAGTAGGGATCAAGGTACTAAACATTATTGAATTTCAATTGGGATAAAGATGGTCGGACATATTAATGATGCGTCAAATTGGATAAAGGTGATGCCAAAAACATATATTACGTACACAATCAAATTATAGTAAATTGTCATAATTATGGCAACTATAAATATCATGACACGTAAAATTACACTTGTCGTATATAAATTCGATAGGATAGAATTTAAGTTTAACGCACTGACGGGGCAAAAAAGAATTACACAATCCGATCATTTATAAAGTAATTATAGATAAATTTCTTCAATAAATATTAACTATTACTATGTTAAAAATGGAAACTATACATCGATAATTATCGGAATTAAGCTAAGGAATTATAAAAAAGATTTACACAATTAGAAGGTATGTTATAGGTAATCTTTACGATAAACATGCATTAACTATTAATATGTTAAAAATGGAAACTATACCGTGCTATGACATGTAAAATAACACATTGATAGTTATCGGAATCGAGCTAAGGCATTATAATTTGCCTATATAAATAAACCATCCGTCTTTAACCAACATTATCATTACTCAAACCATATTATTTCACATATAATACCAAAGCTACCGAGCAAAACAGTGTTGTTACACTCATTCTCTCATGGCTAAACTGATTAGTTTAAGTGTGTATTTTCCTTTGCTCCCTATCTTTCTTTTGGAGTTTAGGTTAAAGCTACTGTGTTCTGCCGAACTCGTAGGCAGAACTGCAGCTCCCACCCTGCTTAGCGTAACCCTATCTCAAGCTGAAAATGCTCATAAGGAGATTTTAGCTATGAATATAAGTTCATTCAATGAGTTAGGGAAGTTGGCTTGGGCTGATTGCTTAAAGCTTTATGAAGATACTTTTTATCAACTTAACAAATCCATCAACAACTCTGGTAAGACAAATGATGTTCAAACATGGCTAAGTGCAGCTATGGCTAATCATCAAACATGCTTAAATGGATTCCATGATTTCCAATTATCATCACATTTGGAGAAATTTTCCTCTGTGTTAAATGATTTCTCCGAAAACCTTTGCAACTCTCTTGCCATAAACAAAGCCACGGCTATACCTTCAGCTTCACTATCAACAAATCCCCAACTTAAGGGCCGACGTTTACTTAGGGGCGGAGTTGCATGGTCTGAAGCGGGTTCAACTGAATCTCATACTGGTAAGAAAATGTGAATCCCCTTAAACATGGGGGAAATTGTTAGTATATTGGTAAATTGTTAGCACAGGGAGATTTGTGATATATGTGAAAAGAGGTAATTATACAGAATATGTGGAGATCGAGAATACTATGAATAATTTGATGTTCATTGGAGATGGGATTGATGCCACAATTATCAGTGGCAATAGAAGTAATGGTACTGGCTATTCAACTTTTGGTTCTGCAACTTTCGGTAAGTTTATTGTAATGTTTTTAGAGAAATTCTCAATGGGTTATTGAATTTATAATTAAACAATTAAATTTATTTAAATAAGAGATAAAAAAGAAGAACAAGAGTTAATTATTGCACTATATATATTCATTAGTTCCTCTCGCCTGCATGCATCAATTATATTTCCATGCACGTACACTTTAATACAACACTTTATATATAAGAAATTTAAGACAAGGGCTGATTGATTTTCTTATTCCAAATACAAAACAAATCCACTTAATTGGTCAATATATAGTACATCAATAAAAGAAACGTATTACGTACCAAAGTATACCAATTGCATGCATCTTGTCAAATTTTCATCAATAATATAATATGATCAATCTCACACACACACACACTCACACACACACATATATACATACATTCATACATACATATTTCAAATACCAACAAGAAATTAAGTATAATAAACAGTGTTTTATTTACATAAAGTCAATAAAAGGGTTTCTTAATTAGATTCTAAACCGTACTAATTTTTTTGACCTTTATTTTGTGTTTTCTATTTATGCCTTAGGTGTTTCTGGAGGTGGCTTCATTGCTAAGGATATAACCTTTGAAAATACAGCAGGACCTGAAAATGGCCAAGCAGTTGCTCTTCGTTCTGACTCAGATTTATCAGTATATTATCGTTGCAGTTTCAAAGGGTACCAAGACACCTTATATGTACATAAACAACGACAGTTTTATCGCGATTGTGACATATATGGGACAGTAGATTTCATATTTGGAGACGCAGCTGCAGTGTTCCAAAATTGCAATATTTACGTAAGAAAGCCAAAGAGTGGTCAGTCAAACACTATCACAGCGCAAGGAAAAACATATCCTTATGAAAATACTGAAATTATAATACATAATTCTCATATAACAGCAGCATCAGACCTAAGACCTGTGCAAGATTTGTTTAAGAGTTATCTTGGTAGGCCGTGGAAGAATTACTGAACAACAGTATTTATGAAGAGTAATATTGATGGCCTAATTGATGCAACTGGTTGGTTACCCTGGAGTGGAGATTTCCTACAAACTTTGTACTATGGTGAGTACAATAATACTGGAGCTGGTGCAGGAACTGGTGGTAGGGTAAATTGGCCAGGGTACCACGTGATAACGAACGTTACTGAAGCTGAAAAATTCTCTGTAGGGAACTTCTTGGCCGGAGACTCATGGCTTCCGGCCACTGGAGTTCCCTACACATCTAGCATCTGAATATATATATATATATATATATATATATATATATATATATATATATATATATATATATATATATATATATATATATATATTTCCTTTAGAAAGATATAGTATAGATTTCCTTTTTTTTAATTAGTATTTGGTTTAACATCATGTAAATTTGGTACTTAGGTGATGTCAATGAGAAGATGAATGCATATATAAATATAATTTTAGTTTATTGTTATTATTATAAGTCTGGCATTTTATTAATTTTTGTGTTTCAATTTATGTGTCTTACTTAATCTATTTAAAAATAACAATCATTTTTCTATATTTAATTAGTAGTATGTTTTCTAAACATTGGCATCGGATGAACTATAAATTTATATGAGGGGATTCAAAAGTATTATAAGATGTCACAGTTGGAATTTGAACCTATGACCTAAAGCGAATTTGAACTTTACTACGAAACTTGACTCTCTTTTTTTCATGTACAAGGGGAGTAAAAAGCTCACATATAACTGAATTTTTTGGGCGAAGGTGTTCGGTTGAATTCACTTCATACTACTTAGTTCTGACGTTGTTTCTAACATTCTCATTTTATCCTTAATGATATTTCAAATTTCACGGCGTGTTTACCACACGATTCAAATGATCTTTTTGATATGCTATACACATTTTATTTAAGATCGTAAAATTAAAAATATCTTTATAATATTCTTAAACTTTGAGTTCAGTTGTCAAAGTGTAAAATGACCGAATGAATTACTTGTCTTCGCAAAAATATAATCTGTTTTAAGAGAAGGCTGGTACAAGAATCCGCATTCCTGCTAAAAGTTGGCCTTAATTTCTTTCCCTAATGTATCATTTATGCTCAAAATTAAGAACTTTGAATCTCCAATTCGGAATCAAGCCGCATAAAGTGTAACAAAGGGAGTACGTACTATGCAACAAGTAACTCTCATGTCAATAGTCTTTTAACGATTTATGTTGATTAAGTCGTTTTCCATGCATGTCTTACTCTATCGGTCCTTATTTATGTGATATTTTTCATTTCTCGTAAGTCAATTTAACTAATCTTTAAAAAAGTTACATTAAATTAGATGAGTTTAATATTTTAAAATTAAAATTCAGATATTCAAAATTATATATAAAAACTATAAGTTATAATTTTTCTCATGTAAATATGATAAAAAAATTTATAGTTTAAAATATCAATTAAAGTTCATATAATTTAAATCTCAAGAAGCGAAATGGTCACATACATTGAGGTGGAAGGATCGTAAAAAAAAATTAGATATTCATTTTTCAGTTATGTTTGATGAGATGGACGAGGCAATGATAAAGGTTCTGTGCTCATGTCTCGTTAATGAAGTGTTTCTTAAATAATAAGGTTTTTGTGCTCATATCCTGTTAAATTTTTGAGTTTATAGTTATAGATTGACTGTGTGAAAATATTTATATAATCAATTCATTTTTAAAAAACCAAATGCAAGTTTATTTAATACAATATTGATTGGTAACCTAAATCCGATATTGTTCAACACTATTATTAATAGAAAAAGTTAGCAAGAAATTAAAAGAAGGAAAATTTCTTTTTTCCATCCTCAACGACGAATCTATTAGGACACTTATATGCTTGTATCTATCTCTTACACGAGATATATGCTTAATTTACTACTATTTAGCTTTTATATATACATTCGTCTTTCTTATACTTATAAGCAGACTGTTACTGATGACACACTCACGACTCATCATATAAAACGATGTACTTATCTCGTATACATATTTCTCACTATATATAGATGTTAGATCACAATTGACAAAAATAATACTCTTGGAAAAAGGTATAGCTACTATCGTTTCTCATGCATGCACAATAATTTCTTTATTTTTCATTGCATACAAAATATAGCAACTTTTTACTGTACGATTGTTCGTTTGAAGTTAGTTTTTTTTTTTTTTTTTTTTAATTCGTAGTACTGCCAAGGGTACGAGTCCAAATATTGCTACTTTAAGTTCTAAAAGCTTTGTTATAGTACTAAAAAACACATGCATGCCTTTATTATATAAAATTAAGGCCATTTCGTCCATCATTTTTCTTGTAAAGTTTTTTCTAAAGTTTAAAAGTTGTTCCTATTATTGACAATTTGGCATGTTAGTTCATTCCTAGAGAAGCTAATTTCTGTAAAGTTTAAAAGTTGTTCTAGTCCTCACTAGATTTTTTAAATTTCTTCTTATACAGTTAAATATTATTTCTATTCTGATAATTTTGAGAAATATATTTTTAAATTTGTTTTTTATAACTCCTTGAACTAACTTTTTTGGTCATGGTGCAGATAATCAGTAGTTTCAAATGTGTTCCTCTAATTCTTCATACACCATGGTAAATATTTTCTTGAAACTCATTATCTTCCTCTTTATTGCTTTTACTTTTCTCTCTCTTTTATTTTATTACTAAATAACCGCTGAAATTTTACATGATAGTATGCCTTAAATATATATTTTTTTGTTGAGGTGTTTATTTCTTTGCCATGCACGTTCATTAAATTTCTAACTTTCTGCATGCATATTCTGTTCTTTTTTTTTTCTTTTCCTTTTCCTTTTTTTGTAGAAAACTTTGGCCCTCTTGCTCATTCTTAGCTTAACAAATGCTAGCATATCATGTGCAAGATTAATTAGCAACGCAAACAGTTTTAATGTCCTTGATTATGGAGCTACTGCTGATGGAATTACTGACAATTCTAAAGTAAGTCTTGTTTAATTTATATGTTCTTTCCTTTTATTACCATTAACTATATATGTTCTACTTAATGCGACAAATTTACTCTTTGAAAAGTCAAAAAAAAATATATATTCTATTTTCGCTTTAGTATATTGATTAAAGAATTATTTTCGTTTATTTCCAGGCTTTCCTTAATGCATGGAACCATGCATGTTCGTCATCAGCTCGATCTCCTGAAGTGATTATTCCTCCTAATAAGATATTTTTACTTAATCCTGTAATGTTTAGTGGCCCCTGCAATTCTGGCAACATCAAATTTGTGGTATATTAAGAACTTGAATATATTCCTTTTTTTTTTTTTTTTGAAAAGAGTCGTAACAAATACTCCCTATATATGTTCTACTTAATGCGACAAATTTACTCTTTGAAAAGTCAAAAAAAAAAAAAAAATCTTTGAGCATGTTTTTCTTAAATGCTTTTTAAATATATTGAATAACAAACTATTGTGGCTTATTATATTTTTTATATAATTTTTAAATATGTAAATTTTATTTCAAAAGAAAAAGTTAAAAACTTTATGCTCAAATTCATACTGAAAATTAGTCTATTTAACTCACATTTCGAATTATGTCACATAAAGTGGAACGAAGGGAGTAGTATTAAATCATTAATATTTTCTTAATTCCTATTACTCCTCGTATATATAGATATCAGGGAGACTTGTTGCACCAAACTCACCTAGTATATGGAGTGGACAAGATGCTAGTCAATGGTTGGCTTTCAAATATGTTAGTGGTTTATATGTTGATGGCTTGGGAACCATTGATGGCCAAGGAAAAGAATGGTGGGATCAATCTTGTAGACACCATCCTAATTTGGTATGGTATTTTCTCGACTCTTTTTTTATCTTTTACTTTAGTGAAAAGTAAATTATATTTCAAATAATTTGTCGTGTTTAGAAAATCAAAAGTATATATGTATGAAAATTAATTCAAGTAAGACATAATACTAATCTTCCCTCATGATTAATGTTATTAGTTATGTATTCACAATTTTACACTCCTTTTGTTTTTCAGCAAGGATGCACAAAATTAGCTCCTACTGTAAGTTTTCTCTTGACACCCTCTAATTTTAAATTTTTAATTAACTCTAAAGACTCGTTTGGTACGAGGGATAATGGATAATTAATTTCGGGATTAATTTGATACGAGTTTATCTCACGTTTGGTTGGATAAAATCGCAGTATAACTAATCCTGAAATTAGTTATCCCTAGATTGTAGTGTTATTTTTATCCCTATAAGAGAGTGTGATAACAGTCCCAGATAACTAATCCCGAAATAATTACTCCTGGGATAACATGTTTCTGATCCCAACCAAACGACCCGTAAGAGAATTGATAAACTCCATTTAATTTCACTAATACGTAAATTATATTCCACAGGCCATGAAGTTCATTTCATGCAATAAAAGTTCCATAAGCAACATCAACTTTGTCAATAGTTCACAAACTCATATACTTGTTAGGGGTTGCAATGATTTTAAGGTCGATCATGTATTTATACAGTCTCCAGGATATTCTCCAAATACCGATGGCATTCATATTCAATCTTCTCAATCTGTGACCATTACCAATTCTAATATAAGTTCCGGTACGTGTTCTTAACCTATATTGCTCGCACTCTTCAAAATTATTGTCGCCATTGTGTTTGGGCTTGACTTGTTTAATTTGGCCTTGTGATGGACAGGGGATGATTGTATTTCGATTGGAGATCATAGCTCTTATGTTAATATATCCGATATCCATTGTGGACCAGGTCATGGTATAAGGTTGTTTCTGATTCTCTAAAGTACTTAATTACTTAATACGTATTTTTTTAATAAGTCAAGATTATATTCCAAAAGTCCTAATGTTAATTGTACTGCTTATATATTGATCACAGCATTGGAAGCTTAGGAAAAAGTGGTAATTTTGCTCAAGTAGAGAATATCAATGTGAGCAATTCTTTCTTCTCTGGAACAACAAATGGAGCTCGTATCAAGACATGGCAGGTACATATAATGTAGATATATATATCTACATTAGTTTGCTTACGACGCATTTTTACGTACGAAAATATAGGGTGTAACACCAGGTCATGGTATAACTCAACTGGGAAAAATCAGAACAAGAATAAAAAAATTGACTTCTTATTAAATATATGAATAGGTTGGCACAGGATATGTACGAGATGTCCGATTTGAGAATCTTGAATTCGACTCTGTGGACAACCCTATTATTATTGACCAAAACTATTGTGATGTTCGAGGAACCTGCAAGGAAATGGTAATACGAGTTAACTTTTTTTTTTTTTTTGCATAAGTATACATAGTTCGAATTAATATTGAACTCATGAGTGTTTTTTTTTTTTTCATCACAGCCAACAGGAGTACACATTAGTAATGTTGTTTATGAAAACATGAAAGGAACATCAAGTACAGATATAGCAATAAACTTGAACTGTAGTAATTCAGTGCCATGCACTGATATAACACTGCAACATATACAGCTAACATCAGCAACTCCTAAAGGGAAAGTTACAGCATATTGTAAGAATGCTCATGGCCAACAGTATGGAATTGAACCTGATGGTCCTTGTTTAATTACATCGTAGGTCTTTGTAGGAACCTGTAAACCTTAAATTATGGATCCGTTTCTGCACATTTAGCCTCTAAATATATGAAGTAGGAGTTCTAGTTAAAATTAGATATATATATATATATATATATATATATATATATATATATATATATATATATATATATATATATATATATAGTTTTCGTTTTTTTATAGTATTTGGTTTAATATGTAAAGTTGGTACGTAGGCGGAGTCAATGACAAGATGGATGCATATATAAAGTAATTTCATTTATTGTGATTATTATAAGTCTGGTATTTTAATTACTCTCTCTATTTCTTTGTTTCAATTTTATGTATCTTAATTCAATTTTAAGTAGGCGGAATCAATGAAATTATAAAATATTTTTGTGACGAACAAAGTCGCCAGTAACAGCCTTAACCGTGCTACTTAAAATCGGCATAGTAGGTCGCCGCTAATAGGCGCGACAAGCCGGGCCAACTTTTTGGGGCGACAGTAAGGCTTTTAGTGGCTACTCTGGGCGCTACAAAAACATTTTGTCCTTTCAAAAGCAAACTCTCTTTGCCACATTCCCCTTAGCTTTATGGCATTTTTAGTTGCCCAAATACTATTCTTTTTGAGATAACTCATATTTTATTTTCTTTAAATATATATCAAAAATCAAATTCAATAAATGTTTGTTTTGAGTTCCTAATTGAAAATATTATTTATGCGCATCTATTTAATATAAGATGTTTGTTTAATATTTCTTTTCTCCAAGAAGTATAGAGTATATTGCTCTTTTTGAATGTCGGAATAAATTACTGATTTGAGAACTAAACCAATGCATGTTTTTGTTCTGTGAGCATGCATGCCGTTTTGTGATGAACTTTGGTGCAATTATGGTTAATTTGAAGTATGGGGTATCATTCATAAAATTCATCGTGGAAAACTCTCTGCTTATGCCCGAGGATTAGGTTTAAATGCTTGTGTATTTTTTTTCTTATCTATTTGCTTTATGTATAATTGTATACGAGTTAACCCACGATTTTTCGCAACAGTATACATATAAAGAGAGAAAAGATATAATTTTTTCACAAAGTAGATAATTATATTTTCCCCACAGGCAATAAATCATAGTACAACAACTTATACTACGTACTAACTATTTTTTCTTAATCAAACCAACACTCAGGTTGATGGGGGATTTACCACTACAACAACAATGATGACCCAGTAAAAAATCTCACTAGTGGGGTCTCGGGAAGGTAGTGTGTCCGCTGTAATGACCCAACCGGTCATTTTGACTTTTAGTACCTCGTTCTCCTAAATAAAACTCCCTGTATGTGCTTTTATTAATTTATGACTTGCGGGGATGGTTGGTTCGAGATTTGGAGGTGTTCGGGTTGAAATCGGAACACTTGGTTCCTTAAGTTTGCCTTAAAATGCTGTCACGACCCCAAAACCTAGCGTGTCATGATGGCGCCTATCGGTGGTACTAGGCAAGCCGACCTTCCCAAAAATACTTTCAAACTAAATATAAAAGTAATGTAAAGCTTTCCATATCAGAAATTTTTCATAAAATCAAATTTAAACTCAAATTTGGAACAAAGTGCGGAAAAACGAGTCCCAATCATCGTGGTGTCACCAAATCATGAGCGTATAAGTATTTAAAACTATTACAACCAATGTCTAAATATCAGTACAAAACGGCAAGAAAAGTTTAATAGTTTAAACTAAAATATGATGGAAAAGTTTAAATAAATAACATGCTAAATAGGTTGATTACATAGAAAAATTGAGGAATATTCTGTAATTAAGTGGAGCAGCTTGCAAATAGCACTACGGTTTTGTTAAAGTAGGGATCAAGGTACTAAACATTATTGAATTTCAATTGGGATAAAGATGGTCGGACATATTAATGATGCGTCAAATTGGATAAAGGTAATGCCAAAAAAATATATTATGTACACAATCAAATTATAGTAAATTGTCGTAATTATGACAACTATAAATATCATGACACGTAAAATTACACTTACCGTATATAAATTCGATAGGATAGAATTTAAGTTTAACACAGTGACGGGGCAAAGAAAAAATTATACAATCCGATCACTTATAAAGTAATTATAGATAAATTTCTTTAATAAATATGAACTATTACTATGTTAAAAATGGAAACTATACCTCGATAATTATCGGAATCAAGCTAAGGAATTATAAAAAAGATTTACACAATTATAAGGTATGCTATAGGTAATCTTTACGATAAACATGCATTAACTATTTCTATGTTAAAATGGAAATATACCGTGCTATGACATGTAAAACAACACATTGATAGTTATCGGAATCGAGCTAAGGCATTATAATTTGCCTATACAAATAAACCATCCGTCTTTAACCAACATTATCATTACTCAAACCATATTATTTCACATATAATACCAAAGCTACCGAGCAAAACAGTTGTTACACTCATTCTCTCATGGCTAAACTGATTAGTTTAAGTGTGTATTTTCTTTTGTTCCCTATCTTTCTTTTGGAATTTAGGTTAAAGCTACTGTGTTCTGCCGAACTCGTAGGCAGAACTGCAGCTCCCACCCTGCTTAGCGTAACCCTATCTCAAGCTGAAAATGCTCATAAGGAGATTTTAGCTATGAATATAAGTTCATTCAATGAGTTAGGGAAGTTGGCTTGGGCTGATTGCTTAAAGCTTTATGAAGATACTTTTTATCAACTTAACAAATCCATCAACAACTCTGGTAAGACAAATGATGTTCAAACATGGCTAAGTGCAGCTATGGGTAATCATCAAATATGCTTAAATGGATTCCATGATTTTCAATTATCATCACATTTGGAGAAATTTCCCTCTGTGTTAAATGATTTCTCCGAAAACCTTTGCAACTCTCTTGCCATAAACAAAGCCACGGCTATACCTTCAGCTTCACTATCAACAAATCCCCAACTTAAGGGCCGACGTTTACTTAGGGGCGGAGTTGCATGGTCTGAAGCGGGTTCAACTGAATCTCATACTGGTAAGAAAATGTGAATCCCCTTAAACATGGGGGAAACTGTTAGTATATTGGTAAATAATGTGATTCTAAATTTCCTTTAAGTCGAAAGTTTGAATTCCAAGTGTTATATTCTTAGTTCTAACATAATTTATAAATTCCCTTATTAGGATTCCTGACTTCACCCGACAGGAAGCTTTTACAGCAAGGAACTCTAATAAAGGCCGATATCGTGGTGGCTCAAGATGGTTCTGGGAATTATCACACTATTTCTGAAGCTTTAGCTGCAGTAAATAGCATGAGGAATGGCACAGGGAGATTTGTGATATATGTGAAAAGAGGTAATTATACAGAATATGTGGAGATCGAGAATACTATGAATAATTTGATGTTCATTGGAGATGGGATTGATGCTACAATTATCAGTGGCAATAGAAGTAATGGTACTGGCTATTCAACTTTTGGTTCTGCAACTTTTGGTAAGTTTATTGTAATGTTTTTAGAGAAATTCTCAATGGGTTATTGAATTTATAATTAAACAATTAAATTTATTTAAATAAGAGATAAAAAAGAAGAACAAGAGTTAATTATTGCACTATATATATTCATTAGTTCCTCTCGCCTGCATGCATCAATTATATTTCCATGCACGTACACTTTAATACAACACTTTATATATAAGAAATTTAAGACAAGGGCTGATTGATTTTCTTATTCCAAATACAAAACAAATCCACTTAATTGGTCAATATATAGTACATCAATAAAAGAAACGTATTACGTACCAAAGTATACCAATTGCATGCATCTTGTCAAATTTTCATCAATAATATAATATGATCAATCTCACACACACACACACTCACACACACACATATATACATACATTCATACATACATATTTCAAATACCAACAAGAAATTAAGTATAATAAACAGTGTTTTATTTACATAAAGTCAATAAAAGGGTTTCTTAATTAGATTCTAAACCGTACTAATTTTTTTGACCTTTATTTTGTGTTTTCTATTTATGCCTTAGGTGTTTCTGGAGGTGGCTTCATTGCTAAGGATATAACCTTTGAAAATACAGCAGGACCTGAAAATGGCCAAGCAGTTGCTCTTCGTTCTGATTCAGATTTATCAGTATATTATCGTTGCAGTTTCAAAGGGTACCAAGACACCTTATATGTACACAAACAACGACAGTTTTATCGCGATTGTGACATATATGGGACAGTAGATTTCATATTTGGAGACGCAGCTGCAGTGTTCCAAAATTGCAATATTTACGTAAGAAAGCCAAAGAGTGGTCAGTCAAACACTATCACAGCGCAAGGAAAAACATATCCTTATGAAAATACTGGAATTATAATACATAATTCTCATATAACAGCAGCATCAGACCTAAGACCTGTGCAAGATTTGTTTAAGAGTTATCTTGGTAGGCCGTGGAAGAATTACTGAACAACAGTATTTATGAAGAGTAATATTGATGGCCTAATTGATGCAACTGGTTGGTTACCCTGGAGTGGAGATTTCCTACAAACTTTGTACTATGGTGAGTACAATAATACTGGAGCTGGTGCAGGAACTGGTGGTAGGGTAAATTGGCCAGGGTACCACGTGATAACGAACGTTACTGAAGCTGAAAAATTCTCTGTAGGGAACTTCTTGGCCGGAGACTCATGGCTTCCGGCCACTGGAGTTCCCTACACATCTAGCATCTGAATATATATATATATATATATTTCCTTTAGAAAGATATAGTATAGATTTCCTTTTTTTTAATTAGTATTTGGTTTAACATCATGTAAATTTGGTACTTAGGTGATGTCAATGAGAAGATGAATGCATATATAAATATAATTTTAGTTTATTGTTATTATTATAAGTCTGGCATTTTATTAATTTTTGTGTTTCAATTTATGTGTCTTACTTAATCTATTTAAAAATAACAATCATTTTTCTATATTTAATTAGTAGTATGTTTTCTAAACATTGGCATCGGATGAACTATAAATTTATATGAGGGGATTCAAAAGTATTATAAGATGTCACAGTTGGAATTTGAACCTATGACCTAAAGCGAATTTGAACTTTACTACGAAACTTGACTCTCTTTTTTTCATGTACAAGGGGAGTAAAAAGCTCACATATAACTGAATTTTTTGGGCGAAGGTGTTCGGTTGAATTCACTTCATACTACTTAGTTCTGACGTTGTTTCTAACATTCTCATTTTATCCTTAATGATATTTCAAATTTCACGACGTGTTTACCACACGATTCAAATGATCTTTTTGATATGCTATACACATTTTATTTAAGATCGTAAAATTAAAAATATCTTTATAATATTCTTAAACTTTGAGTTCAGTTGTCAAAGTGTAAAATGACCGAATGAATTACTTGTCTTCGCAAAAATATAATCTGTTTTAAGAGAAGGCTGGTACAAGAATCCGCATTCCTGCTAAAAGTTGGCCTTAATTTCTTTCCCTAATGTATCATTTATGCTCAAAATTAAGAACTTTGAATCTCCAATTCGGAATCAAGCCGCATAAAGTGTAACAAAGGGAGTACGTACTATGCAACAAGTAACTCTCATGTCAATAGTCTTTTAACGATTTATGTTGATTAAGTCGTTTTCCATGCATGTCTTACTCTATCGGTCCTTATTTATGTGATATTTTTCATTTCTCGTAAGTCAATTTAACTAATCTTTAAAAAAGTTACATTAAATTAGATGAGTTTAATATTTTAAAATTAAAATTCAGATATTCAAAATTATATATAAAAACTATAAGTTATAATTTTTCTTATGTAAATATGATAAAAAAATTTATAGTTTAAAATATCAATTAAAGTTCATATAATTTAAATCTCAAGAAGCGAAATGGTCACATACATTGAGGTGGAAGGATCGTAAAAAAAAATTAGATATTCATTTTTCAGTTATGTTTGATGAGATGGACGAGGCAATGATAAAGGTTCTGTGCTCATGTCTCGTTAATGAAGTGTTTCTTAAATAATAAGGTTTTTGTGCTCATATCCTGTTAAATTTTTGAGTTTATAGTTATAGATTGACTGTGTGAAAATATTTATATAATCAATTCATTTTTAAAAAACCAAATGCAAGTTTATTTAATACAATATTGATTGGTAACCTAAATCCGATATTGTTCAACACTATTATTAATAGAAAAAGTTAGCAAGAAATTAAAAGAAGGAAAATTTCTTCTTTCCATCCTCAACGACGAATCTATTAGGACACTTATATGCTTGTATCTATCTCTTACACGAGATATATGCTTAATTTACTACTATTTAGCTTTTATATATACATTCGTCTTTCTTATACTTATAAGCAGACTGTTACTGATGACACACTCACGACTCATCATATAAAACGATGTACTTATCTCGTATACATATTTCTCACTATATATAGATGTTAGATCACAATTGACAAAAATAATACTCTTGGAAAAAGGTATAGCTACTATCGTTTCTCATGCATGCACAATAATTTCTTTATTTTTCATTGCATACAAAATATAGCAACTTTTTACTGTACGATTGTTCGTTTGAAGTTAGTTTTTTTTTTTTTTTTTTTTAATTCGTAGTACTGCCAAGGGTACGAGTCCAAATATTGCTACTTTAAGTTCTAAAAGCTTTGTTATAGTACTAAAAAACACATGCATGCCTTTATTATATAAAATTAAGGCCATTTCGTCCATCATTTTTCTTGTAAAGTTTTTTCTAAAGTTTAAAAGTTGTTCCTATTATTGACAATTTGGCATGTTAGTTCATTCCTAGAGAAGCTAATTTCTGTAAAGTTTAAAAGTTGTTCTAGTCCTCACTAGATTTTTTAAATTTCTTCTTATACAGTTAAATATTATTTCTATTCTGATAATTTTGAGAAATATATTTTTAAATTTGTTTTTTATAACTCCTTGAACTAACTTTTTTGGTCATGGTGCAGATAATCAGTAGTTTCAAATGTGTTCCTCTAATTCTTCATACACCATGGTAAATATTTTCTTGAAACTCATTATCTTCCTCTTTATTGCTTTTACTTTTCTCTCTCTTTTATTTTATTACTAAATAACCGCTGAAATTTTACATGATAGTATGCCTTAAATATATATTTTTTTGTTGAGGTGTTTATTTCTTTGCCATGCACGTTCATTAAATTTCTAACTTTCTGCATGCATATTCTGTTCTTTTTTTTTTCTTTTCCTTTTCCTTTTTTTGTAGAAAACTTTGGCCCTCTTGCTCATTCTTAGCTTAACAAATGCTAGCATATCATGTGCAAGATTAATTAGCAACGCAAACAGTTTTAATGTCCTTGATTATGGAGCTACTGCTGATGGAATTACTGACAATTCTAAAGTAAGTCTTGTTTAATTTATATGTTCTTTCCTTTTATTACCATTAACTATATATGTTCTACTTAATGCGACAAATTTACTCTTTGAAAAGTCAAAAAAAAAAATTCTATTTTCGCTTTAGTATATTGATTAAAGAATTATTTTCGTTTATTTCCAGGCTTTCCTTAATGCATGGAACCATGCATGTTCGTCATCAGCTCGATCTCCTGAAGTGATTATTCCTCCTAATAAGATATTTTTACTTAATCCTGTAATGTTTAGTGGCCCCTGCAATTCTGGCAACATCAAATTTGTGGTATATTAAGAACTTGAATATATTCCTTTTTTTTTTTTTTTTGAAAAGAGTCGTAACAAATACTCCCTATATATGTTCTACTTAATGCGACAAATTTACTCTTTGAAAAGTCAAAAAAAAAAAAAAAACTTTGAGCATGTTTTTCTTAAATGCTTTTTAAATATATTGAATAACTAACTATTGTGGCTTATTATATTTTTTATATAATTTCTAAATATGTAAATTTTATTTCAAAAGAAAAAGTTAAAAACTTTATGCTCAAATTCATACTGAAAATTAGTCTATTTAACTCACATTTCGAATTATGTCACATAAAGTGGAACGAAGAGAGTAGTATTAAATCATTAATATTTTCTTAATTCCTATTACTCCTCGTATATATAGATATCAGGGAGACTTGTTGCACCAAACTCACCTAGTATATGGAGTGGACAAGATGCTAGTCAATGGTTGGCTTTCAAATATGTTAGTGGTTTATATGTTGATGGCTTGGGAACCATTGATGGCCAAGGAAAAGAATGGTGGGATCAATCTTGTAGACACCATCCTAATTTGGTATGGTATTTTCTCGACTCTTTTTTTATCTTTTACTTTAGTGAAAAGTAAATTATATTTCAAATAATTTGTCGTGTTTAGAAAATCAAAAGTATATATGTATGAAAATTAATTCAAGTAAGACATAATACTAATCTTCCCTCATGATTAATGTTATTAGTTATGTATTCACAATTTTACACTCCTTTTGTTTTTCAGCAAGGATGCACAAAATTAGCTCCTACTGTAAGTTTTCTCTTGACACCCTCTAATTTTAAATTTTTAATTAACTCTAAAGACTCGTTTGGTACGAGGGATAATGGATAATTAATTTCGGGATTAATTTGATACGAGTTTATCTCACGTTTGGTTGGATAAAATCGCAGTATAACTAATCCTGAAATTAGTTATCCCTAGATTGTAGTGTTATTTTTATCCCTATAAGAGAGTGTGATAACAGTCCCAGATAACTAATCCCGAAATAATTACTCCTGGGATAACATGTTTCTGATCCCAACCAAACGACCCGTAAGAGAATTGATAAACTCCATTTAATTTCACTAATACGTAAATTATATTCCACAGGCCATGAAGTTCATTTCATGCAATAAAAGTTCCATAAGCAACATCAACTTTGTCAATAGTTCACAAACTCATATACTTGTTAGGGGTTGCAATGATTTTAAGGTCGATCATGTATTTATACAGTCTCCAGGATATTCTCCAAATACCGATGGCATTCATATTCAATCTTCTCAATCTGTGACCATTACCAATTCTAATATAAGTTCCGGTACGTGTTCTTAACCTATATTGCTCGCACTCTTCAAAATTATTGTCGCCATTGTGTTTGGGCTTGACTTGTTTAATTTGGCCTTGTGATGGACAGGGGATGATTGTATTTCGATTGGAGATCATAGCTCTTATGTTAATATATCCGATATCCATTGTGGACCAGGTCATGGTATAAGGTTGTTTCTGATTCTCTAAAGTACTTAATTACTTAATACGTATTTTTTTAATAAGTCAAGATTATATTCCAAAAGTCCTAATGTTAATTGTACTGCTTATATATTGATCACAGCATTGGAAGCTTAGGAAAAAGTGGTAATTTTGCTCAAGTAGAGAATATCAATGTGAGCAATTCTTTCTTCTCTGGAACAACAAATGGAGCTCGTATCAAGACATGGCAGGTACATATAATGTACGACGCATTTTTACGTACGAAAATATAGGGTGTAACACCAGGTCATGGTATAACTCAACTGGGAAAAATCAGAACAAGAATAAAAAAATTGACTTCTTATTAAATATATGAATAGGTTGGCACAGGATATGTACGAGATGTCCGATTTGAGAATCTTGAATTCGACTCTGTGGACAACCCTATTATTATTGACCAAAACTATTGTGATGTTCGAGGAACCTGCAAGGAAATGGTAATACGAGTTAACTTTTTTTTTTTTTTTGCATAAGTATACATAGTTCGAATTAATATTGAACTCATGAGTGTTTTTTTTTTTTTCATCACAGCCAACAGGAGTACACATTAGTAATGTTGTTTATGAAAACATGAAAGGAACATCAAGTACAGATATAGCAATAAACTTGAACTGTAGTAATTCAGTGCCATGCACTGATATAACACTGCAACATATACAGCTAACATCAGCAACTCCTAAAGGGAAAGTTACAGCATATTGTAAGAATGCTCATGGCCAACAGTATGGAATTGAACCTGATGGTCCTTGTTTAATTACATCGTAGGTCTTTGTAGGAACCTGTAAACCTTAAATTATGGATCCGTTTCTGCACATTTAGCCTCTAAATATATGAAGTAGGAGTTCTAGTTAAAATTAGATATATATATATATATATATATATATATATATATATATATATATATATATAGTTTTCGTTTTTTTATAGTATTTGGTTTAATATGTAAAGTTGGTACGTGGGCGGAGTCAATGACAAGATGGATGCATATATAAAGTAATTTCATTTATTGTGATTATTATAAGTCTGGTATTTTAATTACTCTCTCTATTTCTTTGTTTCAATTTTATGTATCTTAATTCAATTTTAAGTAGGCGGAATCAATGAAATTATAAAATATTTTTGTGACGAACAAAGTCGCCAGTAACAGCCTTAACCGTGCTACTTAAAATCGGCATAGTAGGTCGCCGCTAATAGGCGCGACAAGCCGGGCCAACTTTTTGGGGCGACAGTAAGGCTTTTAGTGGCTACTCTGGGCGCTACAAAAACATTTTGTCCTTTCAAAAGCAAACTCTCTTTGCCACATTCCCCTTAGCTTTATGGCATTTTTAGTTGCCCAAATACTATTCTTTTTGAGATAACTCATATTTTATTTTCTTTAAATATATATCAAAAATCAAATTCAATAAATGTTTGTTTTGAGTTCCTAATTGAAAATATTATTTATGCGCATCTATTTAATATAAGATGTTTGTTTAATATTTCTTTTCTCCAAGAAGTATAGAGTATATTGCTCTTTTTGAATCTCGGAATAAATTACTGATTTGAGAACTAAACCAATGCATGTTTTTGTTCTGTGAGCATGCATGCCGTTTTGTGATGAACTTTGGTGCAATTATGGTTAATTTGAAGTATGGGTATCATTCATAAAATTCATCGTGGAAAACTCTCTGCTTATGCCCGAGGATTAGGTTTAAATGCTTGTGTATTTTTTTTCTTATCTATTTGCTTTATGTATAATTGTATACGAGTTAACCCACGATTTTTCGCAACAGTATACATATAAAGAGAGAAAAGATATAATTTTTTCACAAAGTAGATAATTATATTTTCCCCACAGGCAATAAATCATAGTACAACAACTTATACTGCGTACTAACTATTTTTTCTTAATCAAACCAACACTCAGGTTGATGGGGAATTTACCACTACAACAACAACGATGACCCAGTAAAAAATCTCACTAGTGGGGTCTCGGGAAGGTAGTGTGTCCGCTGTAATGACCCAACCGGTCATTTTGACTTTTAGTACCTCGTTCTCCTAAATAAAACTCCCTGTATGTGCTTTTATTAATTTATGACTTGCGGGGATGGTTTGTTCGGGATTTGGAGGTGTTCGGGTTGAAATCGGAACACTTGGTTCCTTAAGTTTGCCTTAAAATGCTGTCACGACCCCAAAACCTAGCGTGTCATGATGGCGCCTATCGGTGGTACTAGGCAAGCCGACCTTCCCAAAAATACTTTCAAACTAAATATAAAAGTAATGTAAAGCTTTCCATATCAGAAATTTTTCATAAAATCAAATTTAAACTCAAATTTGGAACAAAGTGCGGAAAAACGAGTCCCAATCATCGTGGTGTCACCAAATCATGAGCGTATAAGTATTTAAAACTATTACAACCAATGTCTAAATATCAGTACAAAACGGCAAGAAAAGTTTAATAGTTTAAACTAAAATATGATGGAAAAGTTTAAATAAATAACATGCTAAATAGGTTGATTACATAGAAAAATTGAGGAATATTCTGTAATTAAGTGGAGCGGCTTGCAAATAGCACTACGGTTTTGTTAAAGTAGGGATCAAGGTACTAAACATTATTGAATTTCAATTGGGATAAAGATGGTCGGACATATTAATGATGCGTCAAATTGGATAAAGGTAATGCCAAAAAAATATATTATGTACACAATCAAATTATAGTAAATTGTCGTAATTATGGCAACTATAAATATCATGACACGTAAAATTACACTTACCGTATATAAATTCGATAGGATAGAATTTAAGTTTAACACAGTAACGGGGCAAAGAAAAAATTACACAATCCGATCACTTATAAAGTAATTATAGATAAATTTCTTTAATAAATATGAACTATTACTATGTTAAAAATGGAAACTATACCTCGATAATTATCGGAATCAAGCTAAGGAATTATAAAAAAGATTTACACAATTATAAGGTATGCTATAGGTAATCTTTACGATAAACATGCATTAACTATTTCTATGTTAAAATGGAAATATACCGTGCTATGACATGTAAAACAACACATTGATAGTTATCGGAATCGAGCTAAGGCATTATAATTTGCCTATACAAATAAACCATCCGTCTTTAACCAACATTATCATTACTCAAACCATATTATTTCACATATAATACCAAAGCTACCGAGCAAAACAGTTGTTACACTCATTCTCTCATGGCTAAACTGATTAGTTTAAGTGTGTATTTTCTTTTGTTCCCTATCTTTCTTTTGGAATTTAGGTTAAAGCTACTGTGTTCTGCCGAACTCGTAGGCAGAACTGCAGCTCCCACCCTGCTTAGCGTAACCCTATCTCAAGCTGAAAATGCTCATAAGGAGATTTTAGCTATGAATATAAGTTCATTCAATGAGTTAGGGAAGTTGGCTTGGGCTGATTGCTTAAAGCTTTATGAAGATACTTTTTATCAACTTAACAAATCCATCAACAACTCTGGTAAGACAAATGATGTTCAAACATGGCTAAGTGCAGCTATGGGTAATCATCAAATATGCTTAAATGGATTCCATGATTTTCAATTATCATCACATTTGGAGAAATTTCCCTCTGTGTTAAATGATTTCTCCGAAAACCTTTGCAACTCTCTTGCCATAAACAAAGCCACGGCTATACCTTCAGCTTCACTATCAACAAATCCCCAACTTAAGGGCCGACGTTTACTTAGGGGCGGAGTTGCATGGTCTGAAGCGGGTTCAACTGAATCTCATACTGGTAAGAAAATGTGAATCCCCTTAAACATGGGGGAAACTGTTAGTATATTGGTAAATAATGTGATTCTAAATTTCCTTTAAGTCGAAAGTTTGAATTCCAAGTGTTATATTCTTAGTTCTAACATAATTTATAAATTCCCTTATTAGGATTCCTGACTTCACCCGACAGGAAGCTTTTACAGCAAGGAACTCCAATAAAGGCCGATATCGTGGTGGCTCAAGATGGTTCTGGGAATTATCACACTATTTCTGAAGCTTTAGCTGCAGTAAATAGCATGAGGAATGGCACAGGGAGATTTGTGATATATGTGAAAAGAGGTAATTATACATAATATGTGGAGATCGAGAATACTATGAATAATTTGATGTTCATTGGAGATGGGATTGATGCTACAATTATCAGTGGCAATAGAAGTAATGGTACTGGCTATTCAACTTTTGGTTCTGCAACTTTCGGTAAGTTTATTGTAATGTTTTTAGAGAAATTCTCAATGGGTTATTGAATTTATAATTAAACAATTAAATTTATTTAAATAAGAGATAAAAAAGAAGAACAAGAGTTAATTATTGCACTATATATATTCATTAGTTCCTCTCGCCTGCATGCATCAATTATATTTCCATGCACGTACACTTTAATACAACACTTTATATATAAGAAATTTAAGACAAGGGCTGATTGATTTTCTTATTCCAAATACAAAACAAATCCACTTAATTGGTCAATATATAGTACATCAATAAAAGAAACGTATTACGTACCAAAGTATACCAATTGCATGCATCTTGTCAAATTTTCATCAATAATATAATATGATCAATCTCACACACACACACACTCACACACACACATATATACATACGTTCATACATACATATTTCAAATACCAACAAGAAATTAAGTATAATAAACAGTGTTTTATTTACATAAAGTCAATAAAAGGGTTTCTTAATTAGATTCTAAACCGTACTAATTTTTTTGACCTTTATTTTGTGTTTTCTATTTATGCCTTAGGTGTTTCTGGAGGTGGCTTCATTGCTAAGGATATAACCTTTGAAAATACAGCAGGACCTGAAAATGGCCAAGCAGTTGCTCTTCGTTCTGATTCAGATTTATCAGTATATTATCGTTGCAGTTTCAAAGGGTACCAAGACACCTTATATGTACACAAACAACGACAGTTTTATCGCGATTGTGACATATATGGGACAGTAGATTTCATATTTGGAGACGCAGCTGCAGTGTTCCAAAATTGCAATATTTACGTAAGAAAGCCAAAGAGTGGTCAGTCAAACACTATCACAGCGCAAGGAAAAACATATCCTTATGAAAATACTGGAATTATAATACATAATTCTCATATAACAGCAGCATCAGACCTAAGACCTGTGCAAGATTTGTTTAAGAGTTATCTTGGTAGGCCGTGGAAGAATTACTCAACAACAGTGTTTATGAAGAGTAATATTGATGGCCTAATTGATGCAACTGGTTGGTTACCCTGGAGTGGAGATTTCCTACAAACTTTGTACTATGGTGAGTACAATAATACTGGAGCTGGTGCAGGAACTGGTGGTAGGGTAAATTGGCCAGGGTACCACGTGATAACGAACGTTACTGAAGCTGAAAAATTCTCTGTAGGGAACTTCTTGGCCGGAGACTCATGGCTTCCGGCCACTGGAGTTCCCTACACATCTAGCATCCGAATATATATATATATATATATATATATATATATATATATATATATATATATATATATATTTCCTTTAGAAAGATATAGTATAGATTTCCTTTTTTTTAATTAGTATTTGGTTTAACATCATGTAAATTTGGTACTTAGGTGATGTCAATGAGAAGATGAATGCATATATAAATATAATTTTAGTTTATTGTTATTATTATAAGTCTGGCATTTTATTAATTTTTGTGTTTCAATTTATGTGTCTTACTTAATCTATTTAAAAATAACAATCATTTTTCTATATTTAATTAGTAGTATGTTTTCTAAACATTGGCATCGGATGAACTATAAATTTATATGAGGGGATTCAAAAGTATTATAAGATGTCACAGTTGGAATTTGAACCTATGACCTAAAGCGAATTTGAACTTTACTACGAAACTTGACTCTCTTTTTTTCATGTACAAGGGGAGTAAAAAGCTCACATATAACTGAATTTTTTGGGCGAAGGTGTTCGGTTGAATTCACTTCATACTACTTAGGTCTGACGTTGTTTCTAACATTCTCATTTTATCCTTAATGATATTTCAAATTTCACGACGTGTTTACCACACGATTCAAATGATCTTTTTGATATGCTATACACATTTTATTTAAGATCGTAAAATTAAAAATATCTTTATAATATTCTTAAACTTTGAGTTCAGTTGTCAAAGTGTAAAATGACCGAATAAATTACTTGTCTTCGCAAAAATATAATCTGTTTTAAGAGAAGGCTGGTACAAGAATCCGCATTCCTGCTAAAAGTTGGCCTTAATTTCTTTCCCTAATGTATCATTTATGCTCAAAATTAAGAACTTTGAATCTCCAATTCGGAATCAAGCCGCATAAAGTGTAACAAAGGGAGTACGTACTATGCAACAAGTAACTCTCATGTCAATAGTCTTTTAACGATTTATGTTGATTAAGTCGTTTTCCATGCATGTCTTACTCCATCGGTCCTTATTTATGTGATATTTTTCATTTCTCGTAAGTCAATTTAACTAATCTTTAAAAAAGTTACATTAAATTAGATCAGTTTAATATTTTAAAATTAAAATTTAGATACTCAAAACTATATATAAACACTATAAGTTATAATTTTTCTTATGTAAATATGATAAAAAAAAATTATAGTTTAAAATATCAATTAAAGATCATATAATTTAAATCTCAAGAAGCGAAATGGTCACATACATTGAGGCGGAAGGATCGTAAAAAAAAATTAGATATTCATTTTTCAGTTATGTTTGATGAGATGGACGAGGCAATGATAAAGGTTCTGTGCTCATGTCTCGTTAATGAAGTGTTTCTTAAATAATAAGGTTTTTGTGCTCATATCCTGTTAAATTTTTGAGTTTATAGTTATAGATTGACTGTGTGAAAATATTTATATAATCAATTCATTTTTAAAAAACCAAATGCAAGTTTATTTAATACAATATTGATTGGTAACCTAAATCCGATATTGTTCAACATTATTATTAATAGAAAAAGTTAGCAAGAAATTAAAAGAAGGAAAATTTCTTCTTTCCATCCTCAACGACGAATCTATTAGGACACTTATATGCTTGTATCTATCTCTTACACGAGATATATGCTTAATTTACTACTATTTAGCTTTTATATATACATTCGTCTTTCTTATACTTATAAGCAGACTGTTACTAATGACACACTCAGGACTCATCATATAAAACGATGTACTTATCTCGTATACATATTTCTCACTATATATAGATGTTAGATCACAATTGACAAAAATAATACTCTTGGAAAAAGGTATAGCTACTATCGTTTCTCATGCATGCACAATAATTTCTTTATTTTTCATTGCATACAAAATATAGCAACTTCTTACTGTACGATTGTTCGTTTGAAGTTAGTTTTTTTTTTTTTTTAATTCGTAGTAATGCCAAGGGTACGAGTCCAAATATTGCTACTTTAAGTTCTAAAAGCTTTGTTATAGTACTAAAAAACACATGCATGCCTTTATTATATAAAATTAAGGCCATTTCGTCCATCATTTTTCTTGTAAAGTTTTTTCTAAAGTTTAAAAGTTGTTCCTATTATTGACAATTTGGCATGTTAGTTCATTCCTAGAGAAGCTAATTTCTGTAAAGTTTAAAAGTTGTTCTAGTCCTCACTAGATTTTTTAAATTTCTTCTTATACAGTTAAATATTATTTCTATTCTGATAATTTTGAGAAATATTTTTTTAAATTTGTTTTTTATAACACCTTGAACTAACTTTTTTGGTCATGGTGCAGACAATCAGTAGTTTCAAATGTGTTCCTCTAATTCTTCATACACCATGGTAAATATTTTCTTGAAACTCATTATCTTCCTCTTTATTGCTTTTACTTTTCTCTCTCTTTTATTTTATTACTAAATAACCGCTGAAATTTTACATGATAGTATGCCTTAAATATATTTTTTTTTGTTGAGGTGTTTATTTCTTTGCCATGCACGTTCATTAACAAATGCTAGCATATCATGTGCAAGATTAATTAACAACGCAAACAGTTTTAATGTCCTTGATTATGGAGCTACTGCTGATGGAATTACTGACAATTCTAAAGTAAGTCTTGTTTAATTTATATGTTCTTTCCTTTTATTACCATTAACTATATATGTTCTACTTAATGCGACAAATTTACTCTTTGAAAAGTCAAAAAAAAAAAAAAAACTTTGAGCATGTTTTTCTTAAATGCTTTTTAAATATATTGAATAACTAACTATTGTGGCTTATTATATTTTTTATATAATTTCTAAATATGTAAATTTTATTTCAAAAGAAAAAGTTAAAAACTTTATGCTCAAATTTATACTGAAAATTAGTCTATTTAACTCACATTTCGAATTATGTCACATAAAGTGGAACGAAGAGAGTAGTATTAAATCATTAATATTTTCTTAATTCCTATTACTCCTCGTATATATAGATATCAGGGAGACTTATTGCACCAAACTCACCTAGTATATGGAGTGGACAAGATGCTAGTCAATGGTTGGCTTTCAAATATGTTAGTGGTTTATATGTTGATGGCTTGGGAACCATTGATGGCCAAGGAAAAGAATGGTGGGATCAATCTTGTAGACACCATCCTAATTTGGTATGGTATTTTCTCGACTCTTTTTTTATCTTTTACTTTAGTGAAAAGTAAATTATATTTCAAATAATTTGTCGTGTTTAGAAAATCAAAAGTATATATGTATGAAAATTAATTCAAGTAAGACATAATACTAATCTTCCCTCATGATTAATGTTATTAGTTATGTATTCACAATTTTACACTCCTTTTGTTTTTCAGCAAGGATGCACAAAATTAGCTCCTACTGTAAGTTTTCTCTTGACACCCTCTAATTTTAAATTTTTAATTAACTCTAAAGGCTCGTTTGGTACGAGGGATAATGGATAATTAATTTCGGGATTAATTTGATACGAGTTTATCTCAGGTTTAGTTGGATAAAATCGCAGTATAACTAATCCTGAAATTAGTTATCCCTAGATTGTAGTGTTATTTTTATCCCTATAAGAGAGTGTGATAACAGTCCCAGATAACTAATCCCGAAATAATTACTACTGGGATAACTTGTTTCCGATCTCAACCAAACGACCCCTAAGAGAATTGATAAACTCTATTTAATTTCACTAATACGTAAATTATATTCCACAGGCCATGAAGTTCATTTCATGCAATAAAAGTTCCATAAGCAACATCAACTTTGTCAATAGTTCACAAACTCATATACTTGTTAGGGGTTGCAATGATTTTAAGGTCGATCATGTATTTATACAGTCTCCAGGATATTCTCCAAATACCGATGGCATTCATATTCAATCTTCTCAATCTGTGACCATTACCAATTCTAATATAAGTTCCGGTACGTGTTCTTAACCTATATTGCTCGCACTCTTCAAAATTATTGTCGCCATTGTGTTTGGGCTTGACTTGTTTAATTTGGCCTTGTGATGGACAAAACACGTTTAATTTTAAAATCTAAAATATTAAGAGAAATTACTAGGGCATTGTTGTACGACAGTAGGTGTCACGCCCCGAACCTAGGAGCGAGACAAGCACCCGGTGCCTCACCTAACCTGGCGTACCAAATTGCGACTAAGGGACTCTGAACACATAATGTCATACTTTGGCCATGGGGCCACCTTGCAAGACAATTTGCGAAGCAAAATATAAAACTGAATGGAAACTAGCACTAACTAAACATCAATATAAAGCTAGGCTGAAAAGGCCGTCATAGCTACTACAGCTGACAAACCACCAAATTATACATACCAGGCCTACAAACCCAACATACTGCACTAACCAACAGGATATGTCTACAAGCCTCTACTGATAGATGTACTATGATCGGAACAGGGCCCCGACCTACCCATAACATATATACAGATATACATAAGATGTACACAATACTCTAGACCTGGAAACTCCGAAAGGCGTGGAGCTTACCGATCAGGCTGAACTCGGGAAACACCTACTGAGGAGATCTACTCGTCTGTCTATCTGAACCTGCATGCATGAAATGCAGCGTCCCCGGAAAAGGGACGTCAGTACGAAATAATGTACCGAGTATGTAAGGCAATAACATAACTGAAAATCGAAACTGAACTGATAATATAATAACTGGAAGTAACTGGGAGTCAAAGATGATCTGAAGATATACTTACCTGCTGATACTGACTCAACTCCTTCAATGTAGTAAGTAAAATAATTGTACGGCCTTATAAGGCTCGGTATATATAACTGTTGTGCCATAGTAGGCTCGCTCATAGGCGCTCGGCCATACTAGGCTATGTATCTTGACCATGCTGGGCTCGCTCATAGGTGCTCGGCCACAGTAGGCTCGGTATATAACTTTCCATCTGATCAGAGGTTGCCCAATAGGGGCCTGCCCATCGATTATAGCTCGATGGTAATGAAAATACTGTAATACTGTATATATAGGCTTGTTGCTCTCTTGACTAGAAGAAGACAATACTAAATTGAATATAGAAAGTCTCGATAAGGAATAATATTGTAACTTATGAGACTAGAATAGTGTGAATAAATTCATGAATATGAACTTCTCTTTTGTCTCATTACTAACACATGTAGCTACGAGATCATGCCAAAATGAAGGAAGGCTTAGCCTTAACATACCTTATCACAATCTTTCCAATCACCAAGTTGAACTCACCTCTTTGCACCTTAATCTACAAGAACGATAATAATACTATCGTTAAGTTACGAAAGGTACAACTATCGCACAACGAACGACAAACTTATTTTGTATTAAAACGGGCAGCATCTCCCCTATAATCCTTACTTCCTCCAAATTCAAGATAACACCAACAATACAAGAACAGAACAATAACAACATATATACATCATTTTCCAGCCCTATATACACCATCAAATACTACAAAACAGCCCAACACACCCCAATCTCTTCGTACACAAAACGACAACCGTAGTAGTGTCAAACGACCCGAAAATGTTATGACGAACGACCAGCCAACCACCCTACATTTATATAGTGTTTATAAAACCCCTTCCTCCTCCAAAACTCCACAAAATAGTAGTAAAACATGCAGCCCAACAGCAACACAAAATAGTCCACAAAACAGTCCGCTACAAGTGAATAACTCGAACTCACGGCTTCCGATCACCGTCCCGTGAGTTCTTACAAGTATAGAACGACTTACCATGAATTTACAAAAGAAAAATTAGATGAAAGAGAGAAGTAAACTCACCTTATTTGTTGGATAACTCAGCTCTTATCTTGGTTCTTCAAACTCTAGGTTTTACCTCCAATTGGAACTTGAAAGGGAGAGAAAATCAATTAGGGTTTGTAGAAAATTTTTGGGAGGATTCTTTGCAGAGCTTATGTCTGGTTATTATGCTCTATTTTAAGTCTAATATATGAAGAAAATAGGCCCTTAAAAGGCCTCTTTGGATGACCCGAAATGGCCCATTTTTGGGCTTTCATTTAAGCAAGTAGGTGACACACCTACTTGTCACCTAGCAGCTTGCGCAGTATCGCACAAATGCCCATATCTTTCTACTCCAATGTCATATTGACAAACGGTTTAGTGCATTGGAAAATAGACTCATAGATCTTTAATTTGATGTGTGGAACACCCCATAACTCTAAGTATATTGGGAGAAAATCGCAGTTACATTTGACCCAAAATTTCAGTAAAACGTATGAGTGTAACTTGTGATGACTTTCATCGACTTTTGTTCCACAACTCGCTTGACATTAAAACATAACACACAGATGTCATACGACTAATATAAATCATAACATAATCTCCTTATCATGTTAATCACCCTAGTCTCACCCCAAAGGTACATGTTATAACATTCCCAACTTGTCGACTTTCGACGAAACATTGTTTTATTTAATTGCTTTAGCTTCTGAACTGTCCAACCCTCTTTGTACTTGTTGTTCATGATCTTCAATATTTGTAACCTCAGAGGTAACATGATTAACTTACTTTATATACTTTTAAATATTATCTCATTTTTGGTCCTACATTAGTTTGCTTACGACGCATTTTTACGTACGAAAATATAGGGTGTAACATCACTCCCCCCTTGGGAACATTCGGCCTCAAATGTTTACTCTTAGAGACTTTGGAAAATTTTGCCAAAGTATCCTTCATACACTAGGTTAAAACCAACCTGCACGTAGCCAGAAACATACTATGCATGCCACATATGGCCAATCTTTATAAATAGCAGCAATTTGCCTCACCGACCGTAAATCATAAATATTGAAAGTGAAAAATAAAAGCTTACCTGATGACCTGCTAGCCTACATAGAGCTATGTTGTAGCATCCCATCTCGAACCATATCTTCAGTTTGAAATAGGTGGGGGTATTTAGACTTCATTTCTTCCTCCGATTCCCACGTCATCTCTTCTACATTCTTGCTCCTCCATAAAACCTTTACGGAAGCTACCTCCTTATTTCGTAGATTGCGGATTTGTCGGTCTAGGATGGCAACTGAAATTTCCTCGTATGACAAGTCCTCTGTAATCTGTACATCATCCGTGGGCACCACTCGGGTAGGATCGCCAATGCACTTCCGTAGCATAGATACGTGAAAAACCGGATGGACAGACTCCAATTCTGAGGGCAACTCTAACTCATAAGCTACTTGGCCCACTCTCCGAATGATCCTATAAGGCCCAATATACCGTGGGCTAAGCTTGCCTTTCTTGCCAAACCTCATCACGCCCTTCATAGGTGATACCTTTAAGAATACCCAGTCATTAATCCTGAACTCTAAGTCTCGTCGCTGCACGTCAGAATATGACTTCTGACGACTCTGAGCTGTCAACAGTCGCTCCCGGATAAGCTTTACTTTCTCTATGGCCTGTTAAACCAGGTCTGGCCCATATAACCCAGATTCCCCAACATCAAACCACCCTATAGGAGATCTGCACTTACGCCCATACAAAGCCTCGTATGGAGCCATCTGAATACTGGAGTGGTAACTATTATTATATGCAAACTCGACAAGAGGTAGATGTTCATCCCAACTTCTTTTAAAATCCAACACACATACTCGTAACATATCCTTGAGCGTCTGAATTGTGCGCTCGGCTTGTCCATCAGTCTGTGGATGAAAAGCTGTGCTGAGATTCACCTGAGTCCCTAGACCTCTCTGAAATGACCTCCAAAAATGTGCTGTAAACTGAGCCCCACGGTCAGATATAATAGAAACTGGTACTCCGTGTAGCCGCACTATCTCCTTAATATATAACTTGGCATAATCTTCTGCTGTATATGTAGATCTGACCGGTAGGAAGTGAGCTGATTTCGTGAGCCTATCGACTATCACCCATATGGAATCGAACTTACGATTAGAACAAGGTAAACCCGTGATAAAGTCCATGTTTATCGCCTCCCATTTCCATGTCGGGATCTCTATAGTCTGCATTAGCCCTCCAGGCTTCTGGTGCTCTATCTTCACTTGCTGGCAACTAGTACATTGGGTGACAAACTCAGCAATGTTCTTCTTCATATCATTCCACCAGTACACATCCTTAATGTCATGATACATCTTCGTCGACCCAGGATGGATGGAATACCATGAATAATGTGCCTCTGACATAATCCTGTCTCGTAGCCCTGCTACATCTGGAACACACAAACGACCCCTATATCTGAGAACCCCATCTCCCTTTAGCTCTAACAGTGGTTTCTTCTGCTGCGGAACTCGCTCTCTCAGCTCGACCAACTCTGGGTCCTCGTACTGCCTTTCCTTGACTTCCGCTATGAGGGATGATTTTGTAGTGTTTTGGAGTACAACTCCACCATCCTCAGAATCTACTAACCGAACCCCCAACGAAGACAATTGATGAATCTCTCTAGCTAATTGTCTTTTCTCGGGATCTACATGTGCTAAGCTACCCATAGATCGACGACTTAATGCATCTGCTACAACATTAGCTTTCCCTGGATGGTAGAGAATGTTAACATCATAATCTTTTAATAACTCAAGCCATCGCCTCTGTCGCAAATTCAACTCTTTTTGCTTGAAGATATATTGTAGGCTTTTATGATCAGTAAATACATCAACATGAACACCATATAAATAATGCCGCCATATCTTAAGTGCATGGACAACCGCAGCTAACTCGAGGTCGTGGGTCGGATAATTCCTCTCGTGCTTCCTCAACTGCCTTGAAGCATACGCAATTACCTTCCCATGTTGCATCAGGACACATCCTAACCCGACACCTGATGCATCACAATACACGGCATAACCCTCTAGACCCTCTGGAAGTGTTAGAACTGGAGCTGAGGTCAACCTGTTCTTAAGCTCTTGGAAACTCCGCTCACAAGCCTCTGTCCATTGAAACTTAGTTTCTTTCTGTGTCAACTTCGTCAATGGTGCCGAAAAGGAAGAAAAACCCTCTACGAACCTCCGATAGTATCCTGCTAAGCCTAGAAAGCTACGAACCTCTGTCGGAGTGGTAGGTCTAGGCCAATATTTCACGGCCTCAATCTTCTGAGTGTCCACCTTTATCCCTTCATCTGATACAATATGCCCCAAGAATGCTACAGACTTCAACCAGAACTCACATTTAGAAAACTTAGCATACAACTTACGATCACGGAGGGTTTGGAGTACCGCTCGCAGGTGGTCCGCATGCTCATCCTCTGAACAGGAATAAACCAGAATATCATCAATAAATACTATCACGAACAGATCTAAAAATGGCCGGAATAGGCTATTCATCAAGTCCATAAATACAGCGGGTGCATTAGTCAACCCGAAGGACATGATAAGGAACTCGAAGTGGCCATATCGGGTCCTGAAGGCTGTCTTTGGAATATCTTTTTCCCGAACCCTGACCTGGTGGTACCCCGACCTCAAATCTATCTTTGAAAAGCATCTAGCCCCCTGCAACTGATCAAACAAGTCATCGATCCTTGGAAGTGGATACTTATTCTTAATAGTTACCTTGTTCAGCTGCCTATAATCGATACACATCCTCAGCGAGCCATCTTTCTTCCGCACAAATAGTACTGGTGCACCCCAAGGTGAGGTACTGGGCCTGATGTAACCTTTCTCCAGCAAATCTTTTAACTGCTCCTTCAACTCCTTCAATTCGCCAGGTGCCATTCTATACGGAGGGACGGATATTGGTTGAGTTCCTGGAAGCAAATCGATGCTAAAATCAATCTCTCGCTCTGGAGGAATACCTGGAAGCTCATCTGGAAACACATTTGCATACTCTTTGACTACGGGAATAGACTGAAGTGTAGGTATCTCAGCATCTGCATCTCTAACTCGCACAATATGATAAATGCACCCTTTTGCGATCATTTTCCTCGCCTTCAGATAGGAAATAAACCTACCTCTGGGTGTTGGTGTATTACCTACCCATTCAAGGACTGGCTCACCCGGAAAATGAAATCTGGCTGCCTTTGCTCGGCAATCAACTGTGGCATAGCAAGCTGCCAACCAGTCCATGCCCTTGATAGCATCAAAAACCATCATCTCTAGCTCAACTAGGTCAGTTGAGGTCTGACGACTACAAATTGTCACCGTACAACCTCGGTAAACCCGTCTAGCAATAATCGATTCTCCGACCGGTGTAGATACCGCAAAAGGATCACTTAGTATTTCAGGCACTATACCAAAATTCCTCTCGACAAATGGGGTAATATACGATAAAGTAGATCCTGGGTCTATCAAAGCATAAGCATCGTGAGAGCAAATGGTTAATATACCTGTCACAACGTCTGGTGAAGACTCCTGGTCCTGTCGACCCGCTAAAGCATAGATACGATTCTGATTACCACTTGAACTGGAACCTCTACCTCTGCCCCGACCTCTACCAGCTGAAGACTGAGACTCGCGCCCTGAAGGATGCACTGACATAGATGATCCTATTGCTGAACTCGCTAGTTGTGCCATTCCCCCCGAATATCTATTTGGGCAATCTCGCATCATATGCCCTGGACGCCCACATGTATAACAAGCATCAGAACTTGCTCGGCATTGGCCCAAGTGTCCTCTACCACAGATGTCACACCATGGAGGAAATGACCATGTCTGCGCAGATCCTCGCTGTCGCTGCAAACCCGACGCCCGTGAGCTCTCACCTGGTCCTGACTTAGTATAACGGTCATACCTGTAACCCTGTAACTGAGGTAGCAGAGGCCTAGGTGGCCGTCCGAAGTACTGGGTCCTATAACTACCCTGATATTGCTCCTGAGACCTGGGAAATCTCATCCTCTTACATTGCCCTTGCTCAGCCCTCTCTGTACCCTGCTGCCGATGCCTACCCCTTTCTATATTCTGGGCGAATGCCTGAATCCGGGAGATATCCATACTATCTTGCAATGCAGCGGTGGCACATGCCTCGGTTAACTCTGGGGCTAACCCTGCTATAAACCTGTGAATCCTGTCCCGCATAGTAGCAACTATGGATGGTGCATATCTGGCCAATGAGTCAAAACGGAGACTATACTCTCGAACACTCATATTACCCTGCTTGAGGGCTAGAAACTGATCGAATCGAGCCTGTCGGATCTCCCGTGGTAAGTACTGGTCAAGGAAAGCATCTGAAAAATTCTCCCAAATAGCTGGAGGTGCATCACGTCCCCTGGACCTCTCCCATCCCTCATACTAAAGGATGGCTATATCTCGGAGTCGAAAAGCTGCTAGCTCAACTGCCTCTTTCTACACGGCTTGTAGACTTCCTAGGACAGAACTGCTATGATACCAAGTTTGTCACGCCCTGAACCTAGGAGCGAGACAAGCACCCGGTGCCTCACCTAACCTGGCGTACCAAATTGCGACTAAGGGACTCTGAACACATAATGTCATACTTTGGCCATGGGGCCACCTTGCAAGACAATTTGCGAAGCAAAATATAAAACTGAATGGAAACTAGCACTAACTAAACATCAATATAAAGCTAGGCTGAAAAGGCCGTCATAGCTACTACAGCTGACAAACCACCAAATTATACATACCAGGCCTACAAACCCAACATACTGCACTAACCAACAGGATATGTCTACAAGCCTCTACTGATAGATGTACTATGATCAGAACAGGGCCCCGACCTACCCATAACATATATACAGATATACATAAGATGTACACAATACTCTAGACCTGGCAACTCCGAAAGGCGTGGAGCTTACCGATCAGGCTGAACTCGGGAAACACCTACTAAGGAGATCTACTTGTCTGTCTATCTGAACCTGCATGCATGAAATGCAGCGTCCCCGGAAAAGGGACGTCAGTACGAAATAATATACCGAGTATGTAAGGCAATAACATAACTGAAAATCGAAACTGAACTGATAATATAATAACTGGAAGTAACTGGGAGTCAAAGATGATCTGAAGATATACTTACCTGCTGATACTGACTCAACTCCTTCAATGTAGTAAGTAAAATAATTGTACGGCCTTATAAGGCTCGGTATATATAACTGATGTGCCATAGTAGGCTCGCTCATAGGCGCTCGGCCATACTAGGCTATGTATCTCGACCATGCTGGGCTCGCTCATAGGCGCTCGGCCACAGTAGGCTCGGTATATAACTTTCCATCTGATCATAGGTTGCCCAATAGGGGCCTGCCCATCGATTATAGCTCGATGGTAATGAAAATACTATAATACTGTATATATAGGCTTGTTGCTCTCTTGACTGGAAGAAGACAATACTAAATTGAATATAGAATCTCGATAAGGAATAATATTGTAACTTATGAGACTAGAATAGTGTGAATAAATTCATGAATATGAACTTCTCTTTTTGTCTTATTACTAACACATGTAGCTACGAGATCATGCCAAAATGAAGGAAGGCTTAGCCTTAACATACCTTATCACAATCTTTCCAATCACCAATTTGAACTCACCTCTTTGCACCTTAATCTACAAGAACGATAATAATACTATCGTTAAGTTACGAAAGGTACAACTATCGCACAACGAACGACAAACTTATTTTGTATTAAAACGGGCAGCATCTCCCCTATAATCCTTACTTCCTCCAAATTCAAGATAACACCAACAATACAAGAACAGAACAATAACAACATATATACATCATTTTCCAGCCCTATATACACCATCAAATACTACAAAACAGCCCAACACACCCCAATCTCTTCGTACACAAAACGACCACCGTAGTAGTGTCAAACGACCCGAAAATGTTATGACGAACGACCAGCCAACCACCCTACATTTATATGGTGTTTATAAACCCCCTTCCTCCTCCAAAACTCCACAAAATAGTAGTAAAACACGCAGCACAACAGCAACACAAAACAGTCCACAAAACAGTCCGCTACAAGTGAATAACTCGAACTCACGGCTTCCGATCACCGTCCCGTGAGTTCTTACAAGTATAGAATGACTTACCATGAATTTATACAAGAAAAATTGGATGAAAGAGGGAAGGAAACTCACCTTATTTGTTGGATAACTCAGCTCTTATCTTGGTTCTTCAAACTCTAGGTTTTACCTCCAATTGGAACTTGAAAGGGAGAGAAAATCAATTAGGGTTTGTGGGAAATTTTTGAGAGGATTCTTTGCAGAGCTTATGTCTGGTTATTATGCTCTATTTTAAGTCTAATATATGAAGAAAATAGGTCCTTAAAAGGCCTCTTTGGACGACCCGAAATGGCCCATTTTTGGGCTTTCATTTAAGCAAGTAGGTGACACACCTACTTGTCACCTAGCAGCTTGCGCAGTATCGCACAAATGCCCATATCTTTCTACTCCAATGTCGTATTGACAAACGGTTTAATGCGTTGGAAAATAGACTCATAGATCTTTAATTTGATGGGTGGAACACCCCATAACTCTAAGTATATTGGGAGAAAATCGCAGTTACATTTGACCCAAAATTTCAGTAAAACTTATGAGTGTAACTTGTGATGACTTTCATCGACTTTTGTTCCACAACTCGCTTGACATTAAAACATAACACACAGATGTCATACGACTAATATAAATCATAACATAATCTCCTTATCATGTTAATCACCCTAGTCTCACCCCAAAGGTACATGTTATAACATTCCCAACTTGTCGACTTTCAACGAAACATTATTTTATTTAATTGCTTTAGCTTCTGAACTGTCCAACCCTCTTTGTACTTGTTGTTCATGATCTTCAATATTTGTAACCTCAGAGGTAACATTATTAACTTACTTTATATACTTTTAAATATTATCTCATTTTTGGTCCTACATTAGTTTGCTTACGACGCATTTTTACGTACGAAAATATAGGGTGTAACACCAGGTCATGGTATAACTCAACTGGGAAAAATCAGAACAAGAATAAAAAAATTGACTTCTTATTAAATATATGAATAGGTTGGCACAGGATATGTACGAGATGTCCGATTTGAGAATCTTGAATTCGACTCTGTGGACAACCCTATTATTATTGACCAAAACTATTGTGATGTTCGAGGAACCTGCAAGGAAATGGTAATATAGCAATAAACTTGAACTGTAGTAATTCAGTGCCATGCACTGATATAACACTGCAACTCCTAAAGGGAAAGTTACAGCATATTGTAAGAATGCTCATGGCCAACAGTATGGTATTGAACCTGATGGTCCTTGTTTAATTACACCGTAGGTCTTTGTAGGAACCTGTAAACTTTAAATTATGGATCCGTTTCTGCACATTTAGCCTCTAAATATATGAAGTTGGAGTTCTAGTTAAAATTAGAAAGATATATATATAGATTTCATTTTTTATAGTATTTGGTTTAATATGTAGAGTTGGTACGTAGGCGGAGTCAATGACAAGATGAATGCATATATAAAGTAATTTCATTTATTATGATTATTATAAGTCTGGTATTTTAATTACTCTCTCTATTTCTTTGTTTCAATGTTATGTATCTTAATTTCAATTTTAAGTAAGCGGAATGAATGAAATTATAAAATGTTTTAGTGACGAACAGAGTCGCCAGTAACAGCCTTAACCGTGCTACTTAAAATTAGCATAGTAGGTCACCGCTAAAAGGCGCGACAAGCCAGACCAACTTTTTGGGGCGACAGTAAGGCTTTTAGTGGCGACTTTGGGCGCTGTGAGCACCTAATTTTTTACCGTGCTTGAATATTTCCCGCTCCCATCTTCCCAGGTATGTCCCCACTCCACTTTTCTTTGTCCCCCATGCTTGTCCCCCATACTTGTCCCCCATATTTTGTCCCCCATGCTTTGTCCCCCCATGCTTTGTCCCCCACACTTGGTCCCCTCTTCACTTTCGCTTGCCCCCCATGCTTGTCCCCTCACTCACAAACTCCATACCACTCTCCCTACCCATTTAAAACAGCCCAATTCCTTTCTTCTGAAAAGAGGGAAAAATCACAGGACCCTCCCGTTTTGAAAACTAGCATCTGCTCACCTTCATCTCCCTACTGCCACCTTCAACCAGCGGAGAACCACCCCAAAAACAACTTCCAAAACTCAGCAGAATTCTAGCTCCAAAACACACTCTAACACACTTAGCCATCATCCTTTACACTCTAAAGAAAAACACAACATCAGAGAGAAACAAAACAGTAGCTAAAATAGCTTTCAGTTCTCTCTTTGTACGTTCCAAAAATAAAACGAGTCTCATTTGGTGTTTAGCTTCTATTTTTTTTGTCTGTTGGCTCAAGCATTATCTGGGTTATTGAAGTTTTTGATATTCGATGCTGCTGGGGTATTTGATTTGAATTGTTCTGCTGGCTTCTCGTCGTTGTTGCTCTAGCATTTCAACATTTAGGTATTTCTTCTTCTATTGTAGCTTTTGAATTGTTTCATATGAATAAAGAATGCATGGTTTTGGAGTCTTTATTTGAAATTATTCAACAGTCTTGATTCGTCCTTGTTTGTCATATATGAACAATTTGAGCTGTGGTAGTAAATATGGATGGCTGAAGCAATGAAGTACGTATATAGTTTTGAGTTCATACTTGTCAAGTTTTTTTTTTAGTGTAGGTGCAGCAGTCCCTATTAAGGAAAGAATTGATTTTACTTCATTAGAAATCTTGATAAAAATCTCCCATGATTGAACTTTACTTGAATATTTTCGTATATGGTTTATTGTTTCCTCGTAATGTTCATGTATACAAGGTTTGGTGGAAGTTGATACATTTCATGTCTACAGGCATAATTAGCTTAAAGATAATTGTGAAGTATTTTTTTTTTGTAAGAATCTACTGCCTAAATTCTTGTCATGGAAATAATTTGTTCATATCTTCCTGTATGCATATTTAGGCTAGTTTATTTTATATTAATAGGTTACTTCTTTTAAATACTTATTATTAGTTATAAAAATATGATTTTTGTCTTCAATCAACCATCAATGGCCAGTAAGGGATAGCAATTGACCTTTGAATAAGTGCTGGAATTTAGGAAAATATAAAGGGACATGAGACTCAAATAGTCTGTTTTGGTGGTGATCAATTAAAGAAGAGAGTTGGGCCAAGTAAATTTCAGCAGCTACCCATTTTCTTTTAGTAATAAAGGTTAGCCCAAGTTTAACACCATGGTTGTTCACATAATTACTTTTCAATAGAAAAAATAAATTTGTTCTGTAATTAGAATAACTCATTAACTTAATCACCTTAATAATTAATTCATGCTACTAGGCAACTAGTAGGCGTGCTTTAACCTCTTTTTTTTATTCACGAACTCGCTTGTGTAGCGTGATGTTTAACTTACATTAAATTAGTTTCAATAATCTCATACCATACCCATTAGTTTTAGTTAAAAAATTTTTAATTTAATTAATCCTTTGCTAAAATCACAGATTCGCTTGCGTAGCGCGATAGTTGATAAAAATAATTTTCAAGAATTAATTTGCTCAAATGTAGTAATTTCTTTAAAGTATTATAAATAATTGATTGTCATAATTTCGGATTCGCTTGCGAGTCACAATTATGATAGTTTAATTAATTTTGTTATTCGATCATGCATTCGCCTGCGTAGCGTAGTTATGTCAACACGTTTTTTTAAAAAAAAAAAAAATTAATAAAAAAAATAAATAAAAAGCGATTAGGTAAAAATATGAAAACCAATAAATCACAGTTTATTCCAAATTAATTCAAGCCAAATTATAGTCAATAAAGCGACCGTGCTAGAACTACGGGACTCGGGGAATGCCTTACACCTTCTCCCTGGTCAACAAAATTCCTTACCCGGACTTTATTTTCGCAGACTAATAATAGAGTCAAACCTCCTTTGACTAGGGATTCAAATAAAAGGTGACTTGGAACACCCCAAAACTCAATTCCAAGTGGCGACTCTGTAAGTAAAATAATCCCTACTCAAGTTTGTCACTTTAATTGGAAAAACTCTTTAACCCAATCCATATGACACACCATTATCGTTTTGGGGGTAGAAAAGGGGTGTGACAGCTCTGGCGACTCTGCTGGGGAACTTTCAAGAATTCGAGCTTGTACATTGACTTTATTTGGCTTTATTAATTTTTGTATATATTGTGATTTATTTGAGCCTAATGTGTTACTTGTCGAGTTTTTACCGTTTTGATATTGTTGAACTGTACATATAAATTGTATCTTTCCTCGCATCCCTCTGAGTCTTTTGATAATTAGTTATGTTGTGTTTGCCTACCAGCATCACAAAATTTCTATCTTGAGATAAAGCCAGTTAGCCTACCAGCTTCTGGTGAAGGATTTAGTCACACATGTTTAGGCAGGAGAGCCGTTAGCTAGCCAGTGCTGTTCTACTACTGGTAATGCTTGACGCTCCTCGGCTCGGGTTGTCTGTCCGGGTAAGCCAGGTCTAGATACCATCTCCTTTAGGATTTACAAACTTAGAAGAACAAGCCACAAACAATGAATATCCCTAGTAGGTTACGCTTTATTTGCATCATGTGCATTTGACTTAGCAGCTTTTAACACAAGGGTCGAGTTCTATTTTAGGACAAGTACCTTGTTGAGACCATTATGTCATGTTATGTGCTACTTGCCCATCTTGGTGCGATATGGCTGTGCTACAGGCACATATACTGCACACCCAAAAATTCTTAAACATGATATATTAGGCTTATGAGCCGAAACTAATTGCAACGGAAATATTTATGATAATTTATCGGTCTGAGACGAACTAGCATTGCTACATGTAAAATGACACGACCCCAAACAGAAGTGGGCAACCTTTTTTTCATGAGTAATTGTCTTGCTATCAATTGAAGACGTTTAATCAAATACTTTACAATGCCATTTTGAGTGTGAACGTGAGCTACAGGATGTTCCACTTTTATCCCAATTAATAAACAATAATCATTAAATGCTTGGAATAAAAACTCAGCAGTATTATCATGTCACACCCCAACCTTGGGAGATACGACCGGCACACGACGCCCGAAGGCCCGTGCGAACTGACGTCTGTACTTACCTTTCTCACCATGATTTTGGGCCAATCAGGCCTCCATGTATAATAATGAAAAATTAATAAGGGTTTATAAGTGACTGTAGAAGAAATCTCAACATTGCAAATGTATGTGTGTGTGTGTGTGTGTGTGTGTGTGTGTGTGTGTGTGTGTGTCTATATATATATATATATATATATATATATATATATATATATATATATAACCTAGGCCAACTAGCCTACAAGCCTCTAAGAGTACCTTTATATACAATGTGGCCGGGACAGGGCCCCACCATACCCAAAATAATAGGAAATACACAATTTAGTACCTATCGATTCCCATACAACTACGCTAAAGAAGTGGAGTATGACAACCAATCGCTGAAATAAGCACCCCTCTGTGGAGGAATGCCACCAAGTCTACAAGTACATGTGGGCATGAACACAACGCCCAAAGAAAAAGGCGTCAGTACGAAAGATGTACTGAGTATGTAAAGCTGATAATATACTTGTAAACCGGGGGTTACCCCGACCCGGCTACTGCACCCGGTGGGGCAGCTGGCACAAATCTAATGAAGCATAATCATAACCTTGTCCCCATGAGGTGCCTCCGGCTGATTGGTTGTACTAAATATGTTTATTCTTTTCCCATTTTTTTTAGTTTCATAAATGAGTAAAAAGGTGCAGGGTGTAACATCATTCCCCCTTTGGAACATCTGTCCTCGAATGTTGAATTGCAATCAATCTCTCGTAATTCTTTTCTTCTCTTCAATCATCCCTGGTGGTACTGGATCTATAAAAGCATACACATTAATGAAAAATATGAATAGTATACATGTAACCATATCCGGTGGTAATTCTAAGTTCTGTTGTCCTGACAATGCATAGATACTGTTTTGTGGTCCATCCGAATTAGATGCTTCGCTTCTATCTCTACCTCTACCAACCGATAGCTACATGCCTTGATCATGAGGGTGTACGGATGATTAAGAAGCTGCAACAGATCCCGTTGGTTGCATCACATTTCTCCTACCTCTTACTAAAAACGCATGATATGTCCCATTTGCCCGCATAAATCTGAACCTTGGCGACATGGCCCAAAATGATTCTTACCACATCAGTCACAATATAGCATCGGGGGTATCTCCTTACTACAATCCCCACTATAGTGCGAGCTCTATCCCCGGAAACTCCGGCCTTGATCGGAATAAGCGGTATGATCACGATTCTGGCCCTGGAACTGTGACGGTACATTAATTACCAAATAAGATGGGGAGCTAAGGAATTGGAGGTTTAAATTCACCTCGAGACCCTCATGTATCATTTGTGGACCTAATTCTCTTATTCTAACCCGGATCATGCTCTCGGACGGTCTGTTTCTGCCTCTTTCGGTCCTCCAAGGTCTGCGCGTACATTTGTATACGAGTAATGTCCATAATTAGATTCAAAGAAGCAATATTACACTCATTAATCAAATGTGGCCCCAAACCTCCCGCAAATCTATGTACTCGATCATTCATGTCAGCCACAATCGAAGGAGCATACCTAGCGAAAGAGTTATATTGCATGCAATTCCCTCAAACACTCATATTAGCTTGTTCCAACCGTAGAAATCCATCTTGCCTGGCTCGACGAAGCTCAACAGGTAAATACTGCTACATAAATGCCTTAGATAACTCCCTCCATCCTGCTGGGGGTGCAAGAGGTCCCCTAGATTATTCCCAAGTTTCATACCATACTATAGAAACATCCTGCAATCTACAAGAAGCAATCTCTACAGACTTAGTATCTGAGAAATGCATAACTCGTAAGGTTTGCTGCATCTGATCTAAAAAAATTTGGGGATCTGCTTTCGAATATGTTCTTGTGAATACCGGGGGGTCCAAATTAATGAAGCCTCTAACCCTTTCATTGACCGTTCTATCTGAAATTCCATGGGCCTGATGCTGAGCATGGGAAGCTACTAATCGAGTCAATAACTGTACCATACTCCTCATATCTAAATCCTGCTCAGGAGAAACCGGGGGAGGGATATGAGGTACACTAGTTTCTCTTTGCTGTTCCGGGGAGAGTGGTGTCGTCCCCGAAATCTGAGTATCAGCCTCCTTATGAGATTCACGTTGATCCATAAAGGCAGGTGACACCCGGCTAGTACCCTTTCCTGCATCCTCACCTAATGCTGAACAACTATCTGATGTCTCATAATAGGAAAATTATAAATATAAATAAGACGGGGATAAGAAGTAAAAACTTATGACTCAGCTTTATCGCACGATTTAGATCGGAAAGAAAGATATTCACCCTAAATATCATGTAGCCTCATGTCTATAAGTATGGTACACAATATACCTATAAACAAGACTCTACTAGATACGGCTTGCAGACTCCCTAGGACAAACCTGCTCTGATACCAAGTTTGTCACACCCCAACCTTGAGAGGTGCGACCGGCACACAACACCCAAAGGCCCGTGCGAGCTGACATTCGTACTTACCTTTCTCACCATGATTTTGGGTCAATCAGGCCTCCATGTATGATAATAAAAAATTAATAAGGGTCTATAAGTGACTGTAGAAGAAATCTCAACATTGAAAGTGTGTGTGTGTGTATATATGTACATCTATCATCGACAAAGTCATAACCATACAACCCAGACACTAACCTGCAAGCCTCTAAGAGTACCTTGATATACAACTTGGTCGGGACAGGGCCTCACCATACCCAAAAAAAATAGGAAATACACACTTTAGTACCTATCGACTCCCATACAACTACTATGAAGAAGTGGAGTACGACAACCAACCATTGAAATTAGCGCCCTACTATGGAGGAACGTCACCAAGTCTACTTGTACTTGTGGGCATGAACACAACGCCCAAAGGAAAAGGCGTCAGTACAAAAGATGTACTGAGTATGTAAAGCTGATAATATACTTGTAAACCGAGAATTTAACAATAACATAAGAGGTACGAGGACACAACTTTAACCGGAGAATCGAAGACAAGCCACCGAGGAAGTACACTATGGTAACCCCAAATCATACATGCATGCAATTTTTATAGAAAATAAAACCTCTCTTTGGGGAATATCATATCATATTGTGTCACATCATACTCGACATCATAGAAGACTCGGTAAAATATTATACTTTCATCCTATTGTACCCGGCCTCAAAATGTCTCGGTTATCCTCAGTTTTAAGAGCATTTAGTAATATCACGTTAACATATCATTTTGTACCCGGCCACATCGGGGTTCCGTGATACCACATATCATAGTATTCGTACCTGGCCTCCTCAGGGCTCGATGACGTTGGCCAACTCATCATTTCATACTCGGTCCTATCGCGGACTCGGTTATAATATTTAAGACATCATCCATACCCGGTCTCATCGGGGACCCGATTAACTAAAATAAATACATAATATGAAAGCATAATACTCAGTCGATTATGAGGCACACCAAAATTAGACTTAGAATGAACGACATCTCACAACTTTACGACATTATCTGGAGTCATCTTAAACTGGGCAAGAAATGTCACCGGTGAAGAACATACATGAACATGAATAGTATTTCAAGAATACTTAGACCAACCCAGACTTACACCATAAGGATCAAATAGAAAGATACACTTATATCAAATCATGCCACGAAAGAAGATTGCCTTACATCTTGACGAATTACCTACGCTTCTAAATTCTTCACCTCTATTGTGATTTATCTTTACTTCCAAGAAAATCTTCAAAATCAGTATCACAAGAATATAGATGATAGTACAAAGATGATCACGAGTCCTTTTTCTTAAATTTCGCTAGGTTCACTTTGAATTTTTCCCATAAATTGTTCAGAGAATTTCTTATAAAGCTTGAAAGAGTTTCTAGAGTGAGCTAAAACTGGTGATACCACCTAGAATGTAAGAGAATAAAGCTACACGCCCTTATAATACCAAGTCTAGAAATTCCACCGCCCTAAGTTCCAAATGTGTTGCCCCTACCCGGCCACTGCACCCGATTGGGCAGCTGGCACAAATCTAATAAAGCGTAATCATACCATTGTCCCCATGAGATGCGCCGACTTATTGGTTGTACTAAAAACGTTTATCCATTACCCATATTTTTTTCAATTTCATAAATGGGTAAAAAGCTGCGGGCTGTAACATATCAAGTCGAATAGATTTAATTGGATTATCAGGAACTGTGTCTGTAATCGAATTATCGAATTATTTATGCCATTAATTTTGTAAATGTCAGGTTGCGAGATGATAATAGATACGCATGAGACTATCCAAAAGATGAATCTATTAGTACCATAAAATATCTAAATGACCCACTAGGTGGGTGAATAGATTCACAAATATCCCCTTATATGTTCCAAAAACACAGGAGATTCAATCACAACCTTTGTTGGTGATGGTCTAGTAATTAACTTGCCTTGATAACAAGAAGTGCAAGAAAATTCATTGTTTAAACAAACCTTTAAATTCTTTAATGGATGCCTATTTGATTTTTCTATAATTCATCTCATCATAATTGATACAGGATATCCCAATCGATCATGCCAAAGTACAAAAGTATTGGAACCAGTACCTTTTGGTTTATGATAGAATGTGCCTCAATTGCACAAATTCTTGTCAAATATAGGCCAAAAGACAAAGATAAGAACTTCTCAATAACCCTTTTTTGGCCAGTGACATTCTTGGTAACGATGAGATACTCAAGATTATTCTCATCTATAATCTCAATATGATATTCATTTCGGCGGATAACTTTAAAACTCAATAAGTTCCTTCCGGACTTGGAGGAGAACATTATATTATCTATGATAAGTATTGTTTCCCTAGGTAGAGTTATAGTAGCTCCTACAAAGCCTTCAATTAAATTACTATTACCAGAATTGTAGCAACATCTGTCTTACACATACTTAAATGAGAGAAATATTTTAGCTTTTTGAATATTATATGTGTCGTACATGAATCGATTAAATAAATATTTTTACAATTGAATTTTGATCCAAGTTTGCTTTGAGAGACATCCATTTTACTTCCCATGGTTTGACATACAAAATAAAATATATGAATAAACATTAATATTTTAAGAGAAAAAGAAAAAAATAAAGTTAAATCAATAATTCAATAATGACTTTTTAATACAATTTCGAGCAAACTCTAATCATAATACAAATAATTATGTAGCTAAAAATAATGCAATTATGATTTACATTGAATGCCACATAGAGAAGATTGGATCCCTTAAAAATATACTCAATCACTTATTCAACTAATGTGCCGATAATTACTCCTTCGAACTTTCCGTAAGACACTTTCTTTAATTGAACAATTTAATTTTTTATTAGAAAACAAACACCAAAATTTCAGTTTGACATGCAAGTGCTTGAAAGTGTTATCATATCAGGATACAACACATCAAAATGGTTTTCACTTGAAAGGATCCGCATACTAAAATAACGCTTCATAATGAGTCCTATCAGACAGGTATTTAAAGATTAATATGGTCAATTTAAAGATATGCATTCGTACCCTTTCTATCCAAAACCAGTAACTAAATGTTCTTTTCACATCACAACGTTACTTTAATAAAAAAAATTGTTAATCCTTGAAAACTAAGCAAACTGAAACACTGTTTAAAGTGAATACTATAACTACATTTAATCAAAACGAACTAATACTATTTCATAAAATAAATAATACTAATTGATACTAATGACTACTACTCATTTAAAGCACTGTGATTACATGATGTTTATTCGCTATCTACTACGAATAGGAAAAAATAAAAATCAAACTACTCAATCATCTTTAACCACGGATTCATCATCGATCAGTGGTCTATTTTTCGATTAGGGTGCTCAAAGAAGTCTGTCACATCCAAGTGCGTGATGTCAAATTCATTGTTAGAGACAAAATTAACATCAGGGCCTTTATTTTTTTGAGATGCTTGATAAAGCTCAACCAAATATCTTGGTGTACGATAAATATTTGTCCAATGCCCTTTTCCACCGCGACGATAACATCTAGTTTCTGAACTCTTTGTTTTTGGCTTCTTATCTTTCCCTTTCCACTTTTGGTGGTTATTTTTCTTAGGGTATGATTAATACTAGAAAAATTTCTTCTTTGGCCACGGCTATGAACAAGGCCATGAAATTTTCCACGCTTAGCATAATGGGAATATATCTCATTCACTTCGAGTAATAGTATAGACCTAGTGGGTCGATTCTCGTGATTTCTCATGAGCAACTCATTATTTTGTTCAGCCACAAGGAGAAAAAAAATCAACTCAAAGTACTTCTCAAAACCTTTCTCTCGATAATGTTGTTGCAGGAGGCATAAAACACTGCGAACGTTTTTTCAAGCGTATCATAGTGAGTGATATTATCCCCACAAAACTTCATTTGAGAAGCAACTCTGAACACCGCATAATTGCATTCAGAAACAGACTTAAAGTCTTGGAGCCTCAGATGAGCCCAATCATATCGTTCTTATGGAAGTGTGACCAGCTTTAGGTTGTCATATCTTTCCTTTAAACCATTCCACAAAACAAGTGAATCTTTGACTGTGAGATATTCTATTTTTAACCATTCATCAAGGTGATGGCGCAAGAAAATCAAGACCTTAGCACATTCTTGGGTAGATGCTTTATTTTTATCTTTAATAGCATCACCAAGACCCATTGCATCTAAATAAATTTTAGCATCCAATACCCATGACATATAGTTCTTGTTTGAAATTTTAAGGACAACGAACTTTCGTTTCATAATATCAGTTATAATTAAAAAGAGGAGATAAATTATACCTTAGTCTTCTGTCAAGACCTAAAATCTAACCATGGTCGTGATGGAGCCTATCGTGTTATAAGGCAAGCCTATTTCCCAAAATATTACTACTAAATCAATTATAAGAATTTAATAAAACAATACCAATATTTGAATTTCTCATAAACTAAATCAACTCTAAATATAATATAAAAAATACGGAAACGAGCCCCAAACATCGGGGTGTCACTAAGTCATGAGCATTTAAAACTATGAACTAAGATATATAAGCTATCTAACTGTCCAAAAGAAGAAATGACAAGAGGAGTAACAAGGTCTTGCGGACGCTAACAACTACCTTGCAGTCTCCAAAGATAGCCGGCATGAACTCAACGATCGCCGCGCTCTAACTCACCTGGATCTGCACATAAAATGCAGGGTATAGTATGAGTACAACCACCTCAGCAAGTAACAGAAATAACTAAGGAACTGAGCAGTAGTGACGAGCTAAGTAAAACAGTTCAATTATTTATTTCCACAATTAAGTACAAACAGGAGTAGACAGGTAATTTCATAAATCAGTAAGACTACAAGGAAAATTAACAGGTAAATGCAGCAACAGCATAAATAAATACAACCTCACAGCAGTGTCACTCCATCACTCATCACTCATCACTCGTACTCAGCACTCAACACTCAACACTCAAAACACTCAACACTCTGCGCTCACTGGGGGTGTGTACAGACTCCGGAGGGGCTCCCAAAGCCCAAGCGCTAAGCACGGACAACTCACGTGCCATCATATCAATACCTAGATCCGCACGGTCAACTCACGTACTACGCGGACAACTCACGCGCTATGGTATCAATACCTGGACCCGCACGGTCAACTTACATGCTACGCAGACAACTCACGCGCTATGGTATCAATATCCTCACAACTAGGCCCTCGGCCTCACTCAATCATGTACCTCACTAGCCTCACCATCATCAACAAAAAAGGGAACACAACTCACATCAAGTATCACAGCATATTAGCAAATAATAGAGACTGAGGTAAATATGTACAATAATTTCTATGACTGAGTACAAATAATGTGAGCATGAATAAAGCCTGAGCATGATCTCTAACATGAAGGCAGACAAGTTCAACAACAAGTAACTATGTAAATACAGATGATGGCCATGAGGCCTCACGGGACGGACCAAGTCTCAATCCCTCGCGGTGCAAACCCACACGCCCGTCACCTAGCGTAGGTATCACTTCTAAACAATCACGTGATATCAAATCTTCGGGTTTATACCCTCAAAGCTAGAGTTAAAACTCTTACTTACCTTAACAACGTAAAATCCTACTCCGGGATGCCCTTGTCTCTAGACTCGGTCTCCAAAATCTCCAAATCTAACCATAATCAGATTAATACCATCAACATAGGATAACGAATCGAATTCCACAATAAAAATTATAAAATATGCCAAAAATCCGAAATTGGCCAAAATCCGCCCCCGGGCCCACATCTAGGAACCAGTCAATAATGGCAGAATCAAAACCCTCGTCCCCTCCCGAGTCTAACCATATAAAATTTATCAAAATTGAACTCCGTTTGGTCCCTCAAATCCCTACCTAAAATTCTCCAAAACCCAAGCTCTAACTCCCTCAATTTCACTTTGAAATCATCAATCAAATCCCACAAACGAAGAAGGATTCATGAAATATAACCAGAACTGAGTAGAGAACACTTACCCAATCCCTATGGTGAAAATCGCCTCCAAAATTGCCCCAATCCGAGCTCCCCAACTCAAAATATGACCGAATGAACAAACTATTATTTTATATATTTTTCTGGCCAACTATTCTGCCTCGTTTCTTGTGCCAAACGACCCCAAAACTCGCTTTTTATGCCTTCAATGGATTTCAAACGATCCCGAAACTCGCCTTTTATGCCTTCAATGGATTCCTTGTATAATTCTAGTCAAGTTAGGCTTTTGAATCACTCAATTTGACCATATAATGAAGGAGATATGTTGGTTTCAATATTCGCAAATAGTGCAGATTTTCAAATACGCCGTCAGTGGCAATTTCGCAAGTAATCTGAAAAATATGGCAATCCAATATTTAGTAAAATGACCATAAAATCCTCATACGATGTCCAAATTCGATGATTCTTTTTGCTACGAGTCCGTAATTACGATACGGATCTAATGCTTCAATCAAAAAAGAAATCAGAGCACATTGTTTCAATATGATATCATTTATGCTTGAAGAAACAGCTTCGAAACATAAGAAAAACGAGTGCAACACAACCCAAATCTACCAACTCGATGCAACTCAACATAGCTGAACAACACATAAAGAAGCGAAAATGGGAAAACATGGCTATAACTCTCGGAACGACTGGCCGGGTCGTTACATCCTCCCCCTCTTAAACAAACGTTCGTCTTCGAACGTGCCAAGAGTTGTTCTCAAAACCATCAAGAACTCTCTCCGAACCCCAATGGCACAAAACTAATCCGTCAGGACTGAATCCTTCTAACTCAGCCAAGCTTCGCATACCGCCAAAAACCCAAGGACATTGCCACAAAATACTTGTAGAGCTCATTACCTCATACACACCCAAAGAACTAATTATACCCATTACCATACCGATCCAACCTACTACCAAGATGTCCTATCTATCCGAGTTCCTTCTGAATTACCTTCAAATTGATACTTTGTCCCGTCATAACACCACAATCCTCAACCCAGACTCACCACACGAGACCCAAGCATAAAACCACATCGCCCTAAGGCTCATAAGCCGCTGAATACTCTCTTAAATATCCCCAAAAGTACCACAAGCACGCGCTCACACAATCAACAGCTCAGTGCTCAAGCTACAGTCAAAACCCAGCCTCATGTCCTCGAGACTGGCCCGACATCAACACACAAAAATTACATCTCGCACCTCATCCAGGGAATCACAAGTCGTCGATGCACAACTGATACCGAGCGCCCATGTGCGCATACGAATGCGTGGAAGAAATTCAAAGAGTTACACGTCAAGCTGAATCAATACCGCACGAAAAGAATTCAAGAATGTGAAGTTTTCCTAAAGGTTCTGCAGCCTCTCAAAGATAAGTACAGACGTCTCCGTACCGATCCGCAAGACTTTACTAAACCCGCTCATGACTCGTGAGACCTATGTAACCTAGGCTCTGATACCAACTTGTCACGACCCAAAATCTAACCATGGTCGTGATGTCGCTACCATGTTACAAGGCAAGCCTATTTCCCAAAATATTACTACTAAATCGATTATAAGAATTTAATAAAATAATACCAATATTTGAATTTCTCATAAACTAAATCAACTCTAAATATAATATAGAAAATACGGAAACGAGCCCAAAACATCGGAGTGGCACTAAGTCATGAGCATCTAAAACTATGAACTAAGATATATAAGCTGTCTAACTGTCCAAAAGAAGAAATGACAAGAGGAGTAACAAGGTCTTGCGGACGCTAACAACTACCTTGCAGTCTCCAAAGATAGCCGGCTTGAACTCAACGATCGCCGCGCTCTAACTCACATGGATCTGCACATAAAGTGCAGGGTGTAGTATGAGTACAACCACCTCAACAAGTAACAGAAATAACTAAGGAACTGAGTAGTAGTGACGAGCTAAGTAAAACAGTCCAATTATTTATTTCCACAATTAAGTACAAACAGGAGTAGACGGGTAATTTCATAAATTAGTAAGACTACAAGGAAAATTAACAAGTAAATGCAACAATAGCACAAATAAATACAACCTCACAACGGTGTAACTCCATCACTCATCACTCGCACTTAGCACCCAACACTCAAAATACTCAATACTCTACGCTTACTGGGGGTGTGTACAGACTCAGGAGGGGCTCCCAAAGCCCAAGCGCTAAGCACGGACAACTCATGTGCCATCATATCAATACCTGGATCCGCATGGTCAACTCACGTGCTATGCGGACAACTCATGCGCTATGGTATCAATACCTAAACCCGTACGGTCAACTCACATACTACGCAAACAACTCACGCGCTATGGTATTAATATCCTCACAACCAGGCCCTCGGCCTCACTCAATCATGTACCTTACTATCCTCACCATCATCAAAAAATAAGGGAACACAACCCACATCAAGTATCACAATATATTAGCAAATAGTAGAGACTGAGGTAAACATGTACGATAATTTCTATGACTGAGTACAAATAATGTGAGCATGAATAAAGCCTAAGTATGATCTCTAACATGAAGGCAGACAAGTTCAACAACAAGTAACTACGTAAATACAGATGATGGCCATGAGGCCTCACGGGACAGACCAAGTCTCAATCCCTCCCGATGCAAACCCACACGCCCGTCACCTAGCGTGGGTATCACCTCCAGATAATCACGTGATATCAAATCTCCGGGTTTATACCCTCAAAGCCAGAATTAAAACTGTTACTTACCTTAACAACGTAAAATCCTACTCTGGGATGCCCTTGTCTCTGGACTCGGTCTCCAAAATCTCCAAATCTAACCATAATCAGATTAATACCATCAACATAGGCTAACGAATCGAATTTCACAATAAAAACTATAAAATATGCCAAAAAATCCGAAACCGGCCAAAATCCGGCCCCCGGGCCCACATCTCGGAACCAACCAACAATGGCAGAATCAAAATTTTCGTCCTCTCCCGAGTCTAACCATATAAAATTTATCAAAATCGGACTCCATTTGGCCCCTCAAATCCCTACCTAAAACTCTCCAAAACTCAAGCTCTAACTCCCTCAATTTCATTTTGAAATCATCGATCAAATTCCAAAAACGGAGATGGATTTATGAAATATAACCAAAACCGAGTAGAGAACACTTACCCCAATCCCTATGGTGAAAAGCGCCTCCAAAATCGTCCCAATCCGAGCTCTCCAACTCAAAATATGACCGAATGAACAAATCCTTGTTATATATATTTTTCTTCCAGCTATTCTACCTCGTTTCTCATGCCAAACGATCCCTAAACTCTCTTTTTATGCCTCCAATGGATTCCTTGTGAAATTCTAGTCAAGTTAGGCTTTTGAATCACTCAATTTGACCTTATAATGAAGGAGATATGTTGGTTTCAATATTTGCAAATAGTGCAGATTTTTAAATACGCCGTCAGTGGCAATTTCGTAATATTTGAAAAATCTAGCAACCCAATTTTTAGTAAAATGACCATAAAATTCTCATACGATGTCCAAATTCGACGATTATTTTTCCTACGAGTCCGTAATTAGGATACGGATCTAATGCTTCTATCAAAAAAGAAATCAGAGCTCATTGTTTCAATATGATATCATTTATGCTTGAAGAAACGGCGTCGAAAGATAAGAAAAACGAGCGCAACACAACCCAAACCTACTAACTCGATGCAACTCAACACAGCTGAACAACACATAAAGAAGCAAAAATAGAGAAACATGGCTATAACTCTCGGAACGACTTGCCGAGTCGTTACATCTTCTCAAAAGTTTTCTTGAAACAATAAAGTCTTGTGGTGATAACGTAAAATAAAATAATAAAATATTATAGAGAAAAGATAGAATTCTTATTATTTTGGGATGAATTACACAATAGAACATATCTATTTATATGGGAAAATATAGCCACAAAGTAATAAATTGTGAAATCTATCTAAAATAGACATTCGAATACAATATTGCTTATAATAGTGTGCTATTTTTTCAACGAAATTTATTTTGTTGATAATAACGTAATTGCAATATCACTTTAGCTTGCTTGCCAAATCCTCATTCCCAAATTCCAACTGCCACGCCAAAAGACCGCTAAAGATCACCATTTACCTCCCAAATAAGAGCACAACAATCAACAAAATACAGCGAAAAATTGAACAAAACTAGCTCGGTAAATTGAACAAAAGCTCCGGTAAGACGAAAACTAGCTCGGTGGCTTCAACAGCACCATGTTTGCTAAAATCTTTGAAAAGCTCAATCCTACGCCACCGGTAAATTGCTCGATTTCACGATTTTTTTTGAATTGTGAATTTTGCGTATTACTCTGTTTTCTCATTTTACCACCACCTACTTTACTTTCCCGATCTGTTCTTTTTTTTGGGGTGGGGTGGGGGGGAGGGTGGTGGTAAAGTTGCAATGATACGATTATTCTATTATGAGTTCTGCTGAATTCGTTCCTTATGTCATTTTCAATTAGTGTTTGATCGTTTGATTCTTATAGATTCTATATTACCATTTATGTAGTCTGTCAATCTTACAGAAATCTGGAAAAAAGAAAGAAAGAAAGAGGAAAATCTGTTTTACTTTTAAAAGGCATGGATTAGAATTATGCATAACTTAATTGTTATTGCTGCAAGAGAAAAGAGATACACCTCAACCTAAAGAATGAGATTTTATGGTAGTCTTAGCATGGATATTGACATAAGAGTATTTGGCGCGAGTTTATATCTGTTATGTTTAGTTACATAAAATTGTGAACAAGGGTAAGAACTAGAATGATAGAGAGACCTATTGATTTACTTCCTTAAGTAAAGTAACACTTACTAGTTTTGGTTGTGTCAGACAGAAAAGATCCATTTCGTCCATAAAATATATAAACTTGCAATTATATCACATGATCAAAAACGATTATTAATCATCACCGATTACAATGTATGGTGCAAGACACTATGTGATTGTTAATGACAGTTCCAAGATCAATATATGCTGCCTAAACTGATTTTCAGTGCATGACAGGACCAGAGTTGCATTCATTCAGCTCCCCGAAACCCTATATCCATGCCCTTCTCTTCCTTTTTGCTGTGAAAAGAAAATCTAAGAGAAGTCATCAGCAATGATTTCTGCTCAAACTGCAGGAAAGCAGGGGCGGAAGGGGGTTCACCCGAACCCCCTTCGCCGAAAAATTACACGGTATATATAAGGCAAAATCTGTTTTTTACCTCTATATATTAAGTTTTGAACCCCTTTGACACAGCCCAAAAGTGTAGCTTAGTGGTCAAGGGGGTTCAAAATCTTTGTAAGGTCATAGGTTCAATTCCCACTAGCTACGATATTTTTTTTCTTGAACCCCCTTCGCGGAGATCCTGGCTCTGCCACTGCAGGAATGATATGAAGCATTACACAGAAGAATTAATATCCTGTGTTTGACAATCTAAAGTAAAAGAGTTATCATTTCTTGTCAGCTCATAAGCAATAGCTAGAGCCAATTGTTTCTATTGGAGCATTTTTGCATTTCTTATAGTCAGGTCTAGGGCTAGGCACATTCCAAAATGTAAATGTGTTGAACTTGTCTTTTTTTTTTTAAACCTCTCCCAAATAATAAATAAAAAAAAAAAGACAAGTTGAACTTGTCAATATGTCTTTGTCGAACTCTTTCAGTCTTTAAACTGAAGACCTGAAATATGAGGTAACATTATCTGGGCCTTCTTTCATGTCCTGTGAAAAGGGGGGCTATGGATTGGATTTCAGGCTGCGGAAGAAATTAGACAGAAATAAGCAAAAGTATGATTAAAATGAAATCAACAATTTTCTTTTTGAGTCAATACCAAATTCTTAGAAGTTTGGTTTGCGATATTGTGAAGGGTAACTCTATATATTAGGTTCAACTAATTGTTTTTCTTACATCACTCCAATACAAATACAATAGACTGGGACAGGGGCTGTACCAAGTAAAATGCAACACAATGTAAGAGCTCCTCCATAGGATAAGATCCTTAATTCAAGTGCGGGTACTATCTGTAGTCTATCTTTTATCTCTTCCTCGCTCATGAAGGGGGGTCAAAGATAGTTAACTTACTTCTCTCCTGAGCAAATGTCTATTTATGTCGTGGTCGGCCTTCCTACTTGATGCAAGATCAAGAAAGCCAAGAATCCAAGAAACTCAAGAAAGTCCAAGAATACATTCAAGATTAGGATTTCTTTTCCTTAAAAACTAGGATTTCTTTTTTCTTTTTTCCTAGTAATTTGATTCTTGTTTAAGTAACTAGGATTGTTAGTTGGTACCCCATTCCTACTAGAATTCTTTTTTCTATTTTAGTTAGGATAGGTATTTCTTAACCTTATTCTTGTTCTAGTTTAATTAGGATTAGTTTTCCTTAACCTCATCATTTTTACTCATTATAATACCTATTTAAAGAGCTCAATATGCTGAAAATAGAGATTAGTGATTAATTTTTCTAAGCTCTTGCTTCGAAAACGTAATTTATTCTTTTATTCATTCTTCTTCCTTTATTCAACACTCGTGCAATCTTGGAGGATTGAGGAACGAGTGGGTAAGGTTCATCTTACATTCTTCTCACGTGAGTTTGAAGAACACTTTCACTAGTTTTGTAAAAAAAACTTTAGCGAGGTGCTTTTGTTTTTCTCTCTTCTTTGTGCTTGAGAGGTGCAAAACCTTGAAAGTACATCACTACTAGAATGCCTTCTTAGTTGAAGAGCATTTTGTGAACTACTTAGGATGGTGGAAGCAAAAAAGAACTTACTTGAATGATGTTTTCTGCTTTGCTTCTCCCCAAAGGCCAAGGAAGAGACTGCATTGTAGATAGAAAACATGGAGAGAAAGAGATGGTAATTCTAAGTTCAGCTTTTGCTGCTTTACCAGTGCAAGAGATGATTTGTATTGCTCATTGCTCCAACACTTTCGTTTTCCTTCTGTCAATGCAACATATGATTACGGACAGTTTGATAGTGCACTTAGAAAGTCTCTTCCAGCTTGCATGAACAATACTTGCATAGTATATAACTCAAACCTAGTTGTCTCTATCTGCTGATCTATTATATTGTGCTTTCAAACTCTCTTACCACATGTTCTCAGCATAGTGCATCCCGAGGAAATGAGAAATTGACAGACCTGGAAGCAACAATTGCTGTTCACTATGGGATTCCATCTACAGCGTCCATTCTGGCATTTGACCCTATACAACAACTCTTGGCGATAGGAACATTGTGAGTAAAAAGCATATTATTTAATATGCATTTGAAGATGCTTATGATGGTGCTTTGTTTAGTGTACAAAACTTTTATTACCGGTTTTTGTATGGGCTGATAAGTAGCAGATAATATAGTGCATTATTTGTCACCTTTACCTACAAGGTACAGAAGCCTCTCCACTTTGGAAGTAGCTCAATATTTTGAGGAGTTCATCTGGGAGTAATAAGTTCCTTGAGAGAACTTTCAATATATATATATATATATATATATATATATATATATATAGAGAGAGAGAGAGAGAGAGAGAGAGAGAGAGAGAGAGAGAGAGATTGAACAGAGAAAAGCAATTATTTTTTGCTAGAAATTTTGTTCGAATCTATTGTTGTCTACTTATTCTTCTTGAGCTTTGTTAATGACTAGAAAGCAAAAAGTATTTGTGGTAAAAATTACTTTCTTTGTAAACGCTTAATATTTTATTAATAAGTTATCTTATATAATAGCAAAGTGTTATAGTACTTCGTGTGAATATATATGGCATAGACCAAAACCAAACCAAGTTAATAATCAAACCAAAGCACCCAAGTTAGGTAGACCAATAGCCTGTTTGGCCAAGTTTTTTTTTGGGCCAAAAGTGCTTTTTTTGGCCAAAAACACTTTTGGCCAAAAATTGAGGTGTTTGGCCAAGCGTTTAGATGGAAAAAAAAGTGCTTTTGAAGAGAAGCAGAAGCAGTTTTTGAAAAGCAGAAAAAAGTAGCTTCTCTCCAAAAGCACTTTTCTGAGAAGTACTTTTGAGAAAAATACACTTAGAAGCAGTTTTCAAAAGCTTGGCCAAACACTAATTACTGCTTAAAAGTGCTTTTCAAATTAATTAGCCAAACACAAACTGCTTCTCACCAAAAGCACTTTTTTGAAAAGTACTTTTGAGAAAAGCACTTCTCAAAATAAGCTGATTTTAGAAGCTTGGCCAAACAGGCTACAAATCTGGTATGTAACCCACACCCACACCCACACCCAAATCGTTCCAAGTGACAACAGGGGTGCGGCAAAATTTTGAAGGATCCGAGCAACACATCATTTAACAATTCTTTCAAGGCTGCAGCATCACCATGTAAACACATATTAGGACCAATTGTCATAATTTTTCAGGTGACGTGAATATAGCATTTTTTTTATCATAAGCTGTACAAAGAAGCTGAACTTATGAAACTTCTTCGACCTCAAACATAGTTCAGAAACATGTCATTTCAGCTTCCGCATTCATGTGTAACAAGCATGGATGTAGTAGCTTGAAGGAATTGCCATCAACTAGAACTGTCTTATCCTCATTTCTCTGTCCTAGTTCTTGTATACAATTCAATAATCATTATAATTACAGGGATGGAAGGATTAAAGTGATTGGTGGATCTAATGTTGAGGGCCTTCTTTTTTCTCCTAAGCCATTACCATTCAAGAATTTGGAGGTTTGTAATCTGAGCTGCGCGAAGTCTCTCTGTGTGTGTCTGCATATATGCACTTTTCTGAACTTAGACTGCGAGCATGTGGGAATTCTTCTTGGTGCTGAGGCTCTCAGTTTTGTAGTCAAAATATATGACTGATTTTACGTAGGTTGCCTTTCTGTTTCTTCTTTCTTTCCAAGGGATGTTTCTCCACATATTTGTTCATCACTTGTTTATTTGGTTTTGATGTTTTGCATTATCAACTGATGAAATTCATTTCTGGTTTCATGATATTTTTGTCAAGCTGATGCTTGACTCTATGCATCCAAATGTTTGATGCTATATATTTTACTACATGGTGATGGTTAGCATCCACTTCAAATATGTTGGTGTTCTTCTGATATACATATATGTTTCTCTTACCTCTTTCCAGTTCCTGCAAAACCAAGGATTTTTAGTGGGCGTCTCAAATGGAAATGAAATTCAGGTAATTTTTCTGCTTTGCAATTTAACCTAGTAAAGACTGGTTCCAGAGCTGGCATTATTGAATCTCTTAGTTCATTGGTGGAGATGTATAACAATGTGCTTACTTTGACAGAAGCTTTTGATGTGACAGTGGTAGGCAAGTTAATTCACACACATATACATATTTATTTGTTTAAGAAGTATTCATTCAGGTACCCAGGAAACTCTTCTTTCGCATTAATGTGTCTTTGCGGGAGATGGGATTACTGTTAGCCAGCCATGAATTTGCACCACTCTCTTCTCTTCCTTCATCACTGCCTTATTTCTTCCCCAATTGTCCATATGCTGCATTCACATCTCTTTAACAGCCAATTTCCTTTAAAATTGACAGGTTTGGGATCTAGAAAACAGGAGAATGTCTTCTAATTTACAATGGGAGTCCAATATTACTGCATTCTCCATGATCTATGACACTCATTACATGTAAATGGGTAGATATTTTTTTTCAAAGGATTTTTGTTTACTGTACAATTAAGTTTGTGTTTGACACAGGCGATATGGCTGTACACAGGTTTGTGGGTGATGAATATGGTTATCTCTCTGTTCTGAAGTACGAGAGCAGAGAAGGGAGCTTGGAACTGCTACCTTATCACATTCCTCCAAATCTTATAGCTGGTAATGGGATTGCTTTCAGAAATCTGGTATATAGTAGGTGTAAGAGTCCCACATAGGGCACCTTAGAGATGTGAGGTCTCTTTAAATGGTCTTGGACAATCCTCACCTCATGAGCTAGTTTTTGGGGTTGGGTTAGGCACAAGGTCCATTTCTTTATCAGTAGGTTTCATATAGTTAGAGGATCGTGGCTTTACCAGAAATTAGTGACTAAATGTTCTCTTAGTTGCAGAGAAACTTGAGACGATGTGAATTGTGAAACCATTGTTTTTCTTCTTATTTCATTTCTTTTAGTCTTCCATTCTAGTTTCTATTATGGAAAATTTTGACTAATTTTGACTGAGGGAAAACCTAATGCTAAATCTTTTTTCTTTTCCTAATGCATTTTCACTGTCATCTTATCTCTTGTTCCAAATGTTCTTTTCTACCCCGTTCTTGTTCTTGAATTTATCTCTAGTTTTGATTTTCACAGTAACACGGATTGGCATTAGTGAGACCCTGGTTATTGCTCTTGTTATGCTTATAGTTTTTAGGGTAAGCTTATAGTTGATCAATTTGCAGTCGAGAGATTTGATATGAAAATGATTATCTAAACTAATTGACAATCTTATTTAAGCTCGATTGCATTTGCAGTCGCAAAACTGCTTAACACTAAAACATTTGAACTAGAGGCCAAGCAGTGAAGTTTTGTTTGACATGCAGTTCCACCACTAAGAATATCTGCTATAATTGATTTATGTAGCATCTAGTAAGCCTTAAATTTGGCACATAGGTTGATGGTTTTATAAGAACATTGACATCAACTCTTAAGGCAAAGTAAGCTAAACAATACACCTGCCTGTTTCTTGGAAATTTCTTTTAGTTTCCACATGCTTCTGAATAACTCAATTGCTTAGCTTTCAATGATGGTTAATATTTTTAGGATTTCTCAGTGCATGCAGCATCAATAAACTTATGATTTACAGGAGAAACATGAATCTTTGGAATGTTAGAGGTGAAAGAGGAGGAGGATAACTGATATTCCCTCCGTCCTAATTATGTGACAGTGTTTGACTGCGCACGGAGTTTAAGAAACAAAGGAAGACTTTTGAAACTTGTAGTCTAAAACAAACCATATATATTTGTGTCGCTAAGGGTAAAGTGAGAAGTTTAAAGTTAAATTGTTCCGAAATAAGGTAGTAAGACATTATTTTTTGGATTGATTAAAAAGGAAAGAGCGCCACATAAATTGGGAAAGAGGGAGTAATTAGGAACGTTTAACGTCAATAAGAGTAAGAAATGCATTTCCATGAATGTCTTCCCTTTTTGGCTTGTAGGACTAAGTCATAGTCTGCTCTTTTGGAAATTCCACTTCTTTTAATATGCAGTGTGATTTTTATCCCCCAAAAGCAAAGGTACAGATGTAGACTAATGTATGTAAATGCTCTTCATGTTGCCATAACCATCTTTTGCAGAAGCTGCTGAGATTTCAATGCCTGATCAACTAGCCATTGTTGGTTTACTTCCCCAACCTAGTTCACTTGGAAATAGGTAAGAGATCATCGAAATTTCTTCCTTATTTTCTGGTTTTTGGTTTTTCATTTTAGAGTTGTCTTCAACATCTACGCTATTCTGCTTCTTATGGCATATTTGTTCTTGGTATCTTCCTTCACTCAATTACTTTTTAGGGTCTCAGCAATGTCTTTCTTTTTTGTGTCATCAGGGTCCTAATTGCTTATGAGAATGGATTAATTATTCTCTGGGACGTTACAGAAGATCGAGCTGTTCTTGTTAAAAAGTATAAACAGCTCCATGTGAAGGATGAAATTGTTGTTCATGCTTCAAAAAATGCAAGTGAAGAGAAGTTTCGTGGTTCATCAGATAATCAAGAGGGGGAAAAGGAAATAAGCTCACTCTGTTGGTTGTCATCTGATGGGTCAATTTTGGCTGTTGGTTATGTTGATGGAGATATCTTGTTGTGGAACTTATCAGTTCCTGGCAAGAAAAGTTCAGAGGCTGAAGCATCATCTAGTTATGTCAAGCTGCAGCTCTCAGCAGGAGATAGAAGACTCCCTGTTATTATTCTGCGTTGGTCTGCTAACAATGCACAGAATGGTTGTGGGGGCCAATTGTTTGTCTATGGTGGTGATGCAATTGGATCAGAGGAGGCCTTGACGGTAAGCGCTGATCCTAATTTAATTTCTCAGCTTAGCCTTTTCTTCTATCTCCATCTTAATTCTGTTAGCATTCAGCAAATATGACATCCATAGAACTTGAGACATGCAGAACCAAAGCTTATTTTCTCTTGATGATTTTGCTATGACAAATACTCCTCCTTTTATCTCATTTGGTCTGCTGAATCTAATTGAACGAGAGCACAGTGATCCTTGTTTATATGTTACATGTTGTTTAAAATCTTGTACTCCATCTATCTGATAGTTCTAGAACTTCATAGTTGATATCTGAGATCTATTCTGTGTTCTGAAGCAGTTAGTTTCATGTAATACAGCTTTGATGTCTGTTCTTTTTCTCTTTTGTTCTCTCTGAAGTTCCTCATGTTGAGATTTCTTTTTTCAAGTCAATTATCCTCCTTATTTGGTGTTCTGGCTTAGTTGAAGTACCCTCCTGTATGGTTAATTGAGAGTTGATTAACTGGAATACAGTCAAAACTAGGCTTCTGGATTGGGTCTCACCACCCAAGTTACTAAAAGCACTAGATGAATTTTATTTCTCTTAAGAGATGGTAACTATTCTTTTCTTCCCTTATAAGTGATACTAACTACTATTATTTATGTATATACTAGCCAAATAATCAGTCTTATTAGTGCTTTAGCGTTTTGATTCTTTTAATCTCATTACATATTTGTCTTACACTCGATAGATAATTCCAACATATAGAGGATAATTTTCTCTTTGTTTTCCTTTTATTTAAGACGAATTTCCTAAACTCCAAAGGCATGATATATAAACTTCCTCAAAGTTATAGATTTAGCAGGCATATAGTATTCCATAAGAAGCACAATTACTAGTCAGGAATCATAAAACAAAATGAAAAAAGGGAAAAGGAGAAGAATAATATACAAAACATTAAATACCACTTTTGACAAATAGAAAGAGAACACTTGCAACAAATAAACATCAAACATTCAAAAAAAACGGAATCAGTATTCTCCAAATGATGATGATGATATTATTATGAAGTTTATTGATATTAAAAATGGAACTTAGTTAAGAATAAAAGTTATCCTACCCTAGAAAATTGACTTTATATTACCTTTGAAAAATTAGACAAAAGAAAGGATCAGAACTATCAAAGAACATTTAGGATGATTAGCTTTTCAAAAGTTATTTGATAAGCTAAACACAATATAATGGTTTAATTTTCATATTTTATGGATTCTAGTAACAAGTATTTAACTAATAAAATATATTTTATCATTTTGCTTCAATATGCTACATTAAGCTAAATTTATATGTTTGTCCCCTATTATGCTATTACATTTTAGAATATAATTAGCAAAACTAAATCTAAAATAGAAGTCCAAATGTGTTGGTCCATTAGTGTGGCAATGATGATTGAAGGTGTTAAAAGGTGATGGGGTATACCTAAACTCACATGGAAGAAAGTTGTCGTTTAAGGACTTACAATCTCTTAGAATCAATGCAAATTTAGTGAAAAAAGTCCACGTGGAAGTAGAAGATCTATATTGGCAATATCAACAAGTTAGAATTAAGTTTAGTCATATTAATATGCTTGCAGTTCCATAGCTTAGTTGACTGGTAGTTTGGATGTAGTTAGTTGACTGTTACTGCAATGGGGCTGTCCATATGCAGTTATTTTTTCTTCTGTACAGATTGCTATTGGTAATAAAATTCTTTATTTACCCAAAAAAAAATGCTTGCAATAGAGAGAGGGAGGGAGGGAGCATCATGTCATGGTTTAAATTATAATTGAATTTATACTTTCTACAAACTTGTAGGTTGTTCTAATTAATTGTTAATTTTGGAAAGTTAGCATGTTAAATTGGTTAAATAAGAAGTACAACATTACAAGAATGCGGGAAAGCTTAAACATGCCAATAGTTTCCATTGCTAAAATATTGAATCATATGGAATTTTAAGCTGTCCCACATTCTTGTAGAACCATATTTTAGCCTACGTTTTCTACTTTTTGGTATACTGCTTGTATTCAGGGATTTTCTCAACATTAATAAAATTATTTACCTTCTCAAAAAAATACGAGATATATGATTTTTTTGTGGTATCTAGTTTGATGTGTGCCTACATTTATGCCAATATTTTTTTCTGTGTTACGCAGGTCTTGAATCTTGATTGGTCCTCTGGGATAGCAGCACTGAAATGTGTTGAAAGAGTAGACCTTGGACTTGATGGATCTTTTGCAGATGCCATTGTAGTTTCAAATGCTAATGGAACAGGAATTGATGATGCTTCTTCCTTGTTTGTGTTGACAAATCCAGGGCAACTGCACTTTTATGACAAGACAAGCTTATCTGCTTTAAAATCTAACCCAAAGAAGAAGCATGCAGATTTTGCTGTTAGGTGTCCTACAGTTGTACCTACCCTTGAACCACGTATAACTGTGGCAAACCTATATCCAGTGGATAGGAAATGGAATTCCTCAAGGACTCCTTCCGAGGTATTGGATGCTTTCTAATTTAGATTATTCAATGCAAATCCGTTGTCATGTGTTTTAATAATCTTCTTCAACTAATATTAGTTGTTTCTTTAGGAAGTTATGAATGCACAACTCCATCCAGCTCATGGTGTGACTGAACGGGAGATCAAAATGCCTCTAAGTGGTAGTATTGCCGGACAACTTCCTCTTACTGAGGATGGTGGAATAGAGAGAATACTTGTTGCTGGCTATCTGGATGGATCTGTCCGTCTGTGGAATGCAACATTTCCAGTCTTTTCACTTATAGCTATTCTGGAAGCTCAGGTCCTTGCATTTTGCATTTATTCGACTCTTAATTGATAAGCAACTGCCTTGATGTGTTCTCATATTCACCTATATAGTCATAAAAAGTCTCTAGTTTCATTGGCATGTCGATACTTACCGAGAGATAACATGTCAAAGTGTGATGGCCAGGTGGAGGGCATTCAAGACACTGGTCCTAGAACAGCAATATCTGCTTTGGATTTCTCCTCCACTGCTTTAACTCTTGCCATTGGCCACCAATGTGGCCAGGTAATATCTATCATGTTTTCAGATGGCTGCATCTTTGGGAAACTGGTAACACCATCTGTGCATAACTTACTGATACTTTTCGTTGGTGTAGGTTCGTGTTTCTAGCCTCATGGGGCAGTCTAAGACAACTAGCTTGAACTTGGTTCCGGATACTGAACAGGATGGTATGCCTTTATGTTCTTAAACTCTTCTGTAACTTATGTCATTTTGAAGTATTCTTCTAAACCATAGATAGACACTGGCCCGACATGGGTGGGAAGTCTGAAATTCATCATTTATTAGGAGCCTCCAGGAGAACAATCATCACTTTTCTGTTTTAAGTTCTAATTCTGCTCGGTGGTATTGACAATGGATCGGAGAGGAGAGGCATGAGAAGAGAAAGTTGTTTTTTAATGATTAAACTCAATACAAAGAAGCTCTTATATAGGAGTAGTTAGACTCAAATGTGGTACTGACAATTGATCAGAGAGGAGTGGCATGAGTAGAGACTTTTTTTTTCCCTGATTAAACTCGATTATAATAGCCCACAAACAATTGGCGGTTGAACTTGAAAGGGGTTCGCCGTGAAGCTTAGCTTAGCAAAATCCCGCATTGGAATGGAGGAATGTTAGGGACCATATAAGTGGGTTCTGAAATTTAACTGTTGAGGTGCCTGTTGAGTTAAAGTCTAAGGGGACAAAACTTTGAGGCCCCAAAGGTTGGGCAGAGTGAGCAATACCTTGGTAGTTAGGCCTGGACCATGACAAATAGTATTTCCTTTTTATTTTACATTCTTAGTGGAAGGGATTCGTGAGTCCATGAGTGATGAAACAAATTTCCTTCTTCATCAAGTTCATGTCATTACACATTTTCACTCTTTTCCACAACCATCTCGTTCTGCATCATTATAGTGATCCGTATCTAGTTCATTTTCAGTTCAGTACTGTCCAGGTGATGCTGGCTTTCAGTTTTCCCTTGTAAAATCTCCAGTAAGCATCCTAAAATTTGTAGCTGTGGGTTCCAGACTTGTCGCAGGATTTGAAAGCGGCCAGGTAAGGTCAATCCAAGCAGTATTCTTTTGATCATTACTAATTGTAGTGGCAGATACTTTGGAAATCTATCAGATGTTCATGTTTGTGTTGTCCTGTCAGGTTGCCATGCTTGATATTAGTTCATCATCAGCCTTGTTCGTTACGGATTGTTTATCTAGTTCAAGTTCCGGAATCACTTCTGTGGCTGTGAAAACATTAGCTGATGCTCGTGAAGACACTGTGGACCACTGTGAAGAGGGAACAACAAATGCACATCCGAAAGAAGTTATTTCAGTATTAACCAGAGATGCAGAAGTGATTTTGCTCGATGGCTCCACTGGCAATAAAATTAGCTCTCAGGCAAAACACACAAAGGAAATGTCAACTGCTATATCTCTGTATATTTTAGGCAAGCATGACTTTTCATTTTTAATCAATTAATCTCTATGAAAACTCTTATGAAGAGGAAATTGTAATTAGGTTCTTATTTAAATTCTTATCAATGAAGAAAAAGATATTAGCTTCTTAAAAGCTTTTTTGTTGTATGTAGATGACATCACCTCTGTCTCTGAAGAGTTGCAAAAGCATTCTTCAACGCTAGACAGTGCTGTGCAGCCTGAAGATTTGAGACAGAAATGTGTGGATTACCAAATTTTGCTTTGTTGTCAGAATGGCTTGCATTTGTTCTCTTTAAGTTCTATAATTCAGGTGCTTTTTTTTTACCATTCACTACTGCAGTGTTTCCTGTTAATCTCCTAACTTCACTAGTTTGTAATAAGATTATGTAATTATAGGGCGGTGTCAACCCTATTCGTGAAGTTAAACTTGCTAAACCGTGTTCTTGGACTTCCATTCTTAAGAATGATGCTGAAAAATATGGACTGGTTTTAGTATATCAGAGTGGAGCAGTTGAAATAAGGTAAAAAGATTTTATTTGCGTCTCTCTTTTTGTACTCTTCTCATGCATGCTTGAGCAGTGAGATGAACATCACTGGCTTACAGACGTTTTCTGACTGTATGCATTTTGGTGATGGATTTTATTTTATCCTGAGATTACTGATTATTTTGGGATTCATTTGTCATTGTTCGAGTATTTTGATGTATATATGTGGAAAACATATGATTAATCTACATCAACTCTTGCCAGGTCCTTGCCGGATCTTAACGTCTTGGGAGAATCCTCATTAATGTCTATACTTCGATGGAATTCCAAGATAAACATGGATAAGACCATAAGTTCTCCTGGTAAAGGGATGATTTCACTGGTTGGTATTGTCTTCACTCTTTTTCTCCCTTCCACGTAAAAAGATAGACTACTTGTTTGTACTCATGATACTGCTTGCTATTTTATATTAGGACCCATTTCATTGTCTATAACATTTCAGAAGTATACTGGGATCCTATGTTAGGTTGAAACCAATAGAACTGCTTATGATTGCTTTCCATGCCCACGTCCACGTTTCAGATTATAGTTAGGACATGACTACTTCTGACTCTCACCATAATGCTTCTACTCAGTTTGTGATGGTTGTAAATACTTTCCAGAAAATTATGACTGGTTAACAGTGTATTAATGTCTTGGAAGAATGAGGCACGATAACTTGTTACAATCTAAGGGGTTATTGATAGGCTGTTAAAGGCTCATTATTGACTTCACTCTTGATTGTGTTTTCTTTTCAAAACACTAATATTTTGCTAATTGTTCTTTCAATTTGTAGGTGAATGGGTCTGAATTTGCTATTTTATCTCTGTTGGCCTTCGGAAATGATTTCAGGTCTGTCACTCATTTACATTCCATCTTGCATGTAATCCCGCAATCCTAAAATACTCAGCCCTGCTACCCAGGGGAAGATCAAAAGAGTCTCCACACACATTCATGAGCTTTCTGTTTATGATATGATGGGATAACAATGACCTATTTATAGGATTCCGGAAGCTTTACCCCCGCTTCATAATAAATCTCTCGCAGCTGCTGCAGATGATGCTGTCAGTACATCCCAACATCAAAAGAAGAAACAGGTTCCTACAGTGTGATATCAGGCTTCTATTCTTCGTCTTTTGCTAGACCTCTTATGGAAGGTAATTTTCTGCTTTTTCTAGAATGCTACCGTCGGTAGTTTTGGTGGCATCATGAAGGGGTTGAAAGGGTTTAAAGGACAGCAGGCTGCTGATTACAGTAACGCTCGAGATTCTCTTGTTACTCATCTGGAAAACATATTCTCTAGATTTCCATTCTCAGACCCTACAAATGTAATGGATGACCTTGGAAGCCTGGAACTGAAGTTAGGTAGTTTCCCTAGCCCTACTATGCGCATTCTTGAAAAAGGTTATGGTCCACTAGTACAGATTGATTCTTAACTGTCTGTGTTCGTTTGTTACAGATGATATTGAAATTGATGAACCTGTTCATGTTACTTCATCATCTCTCAGCAGTGATGATGTCAGAAAAGGTATTTTTTTATTGCTACACAGTAAATAGAATCTTTCTTCCTTTGTATACCCTTAATGAATCTATTGTTTTACTCCACTTATCCAGAAAAGGAGACCGATAGAGACAGGTTATTGGAAGGTGGTATTGGTGATGCCAAGCCACGACAAAGAACTCGTGAAGAAATCATTGCTAAATATAGAAACAAGGGGGTAATATTATCCTACAAATATATCTCACAATGAGTAACTGTGTTTGGGCATTTGCATTTACTGACTTGCTCATTTCTTGTAGGATGCTGCCTCTGCTGCAGCGGAGGCAAAAGATAAGCTTCTTGAGCGTCAGGAGAAACTCGAGGTATGTCTATTTAAAGCATGTTTTCTTAACCTTCATCCTGCTATATTCAAATGCATGTTTTTGTTCTTCTGCTAGTATATTGCACAATGTAAGTAATAAATTTCTTTTGTAATTTATCTTTTCATTTGCTTAATTTTCTATTTTGAAGTAAAGTGGTAGTTGTTTCCATGAAATGACATTGAAAGAAGTCATTTAAGAGATGCTAACTTGTCGCATGTCAAAATCATGAGCCTAGACACCTATAGTAGTTTGTGGCATTGTTTTTTTTTTATGAAGTAAGGTACTGCATTATAGGCATCAAGAAGATGCAAAAGGTTACAATAGAAAACTTGGTTAACTCTTAGTACAAAAAACTATTCTAGAGCAGGGAGTTAACCAAGAGCAAAAGGCAATGGTTACTAAACCATTGAGAGAGAGCTAATAAAATCTAAGAGGGGAATAATATCATTTACAGGGGAAAGGTTACTCCAGCTGAAAAGACTCATCAAACATTTAGACTTCAGGTGACAGTTGGAAGTTGAAATGCCATCAAAACATCTACGATTCCTCTCTGTCCATATACACCAGAAAATACATGCTGGGATCATTTGCCAGATCTTCTTGATGGATCTATCAACTTCCCAGAGGCTCCAGCTAACTGCTGCATCCCTAATGTTCTGTGGGACTGTCCAACTGATTCCAAAAAGTGCAAGGAACATGTTCCAAAGATCTGCTGCCACTGTACAGTGTAGTAACAGGTGGTTAACCGACTCTGAGTTGAGCTGACACATGTAGCACCTATTTGCCAACTGAAAATTCCTTCTGCACAGGTTATCCTGGGTCAAAATAGCTTCCTTGAGGGCTGTCCAGGAGAAGCACATAACTTTTGTAGGGAGTTTTGTCTTCCATATCAGCTTCCATGGCCAATGTTCAATCGTATCATTAGATGCACTTAGTTTACTATATCCTGCCTTCACTGTGTAGATATCCTTTTCAGAATTGCCCCACCTTAAGCTGTCTGAGACTTGAGGATTCCCTATGGCATCTTCAAGTACTCTGTATAGGTCAAATAACTGATTTAGCTCCCAATCCTGCATGTTTCTTCTGAAGTGGGGATCCCATGTGTTCCCTGCTCTATTTTGAGCTATTGAAGAGTCAGGGTCAGAAGCAATCTGATAGAGGCCAGGATGTGAATCTTTCAGAGGTTGATTGTTGAGCCATTTGTCCTTCCAGAATTTAATGTTGCCATTCCCAATCTTGAAGGATACCTCTTGAAAGAATGCATCTTTCAGATTGTTGATATGCTTCCACGGGCCAACTGCATGTGGGGCTCTGCTTTGCTTGGTGCACCACCTGTCTTGCACCCCATATTTGGCATTTACTACCTCTTTCCAGATGCTTGTTGTTTCTTGAGCATACCTCCACCACCATTTCATGAGCAGACTCTTGTTGTGCTTGGTCAAATCTCTGACACCCAGACCTCCTTGGTTTTTTGGCATGATCACTTTTGGCCACTTCACCAGATGGAATTTATGGCCTTCACTATTTCCTTCCCATAGGAAAGTTCTCCTAATTTTGTCCAGTTGTTCCTGCACCTTGCTTGGCATAGGGAAGAGGGACATAATGTAAGTGGGAATACTATCTAAAACACTACTAATTAGTGTCAATCTTCCAACCATGGACAGATATTGCATTTTCCATGTTGCTAATTTTTTCTCCACTTTCTCTATTACTCCATTCCAGATCTCTGTTGCTTTGTACTTTGCTCCTAGGGGAGGCCTAAGTAAGTTGTTGGAAAAGAGCCTATGTTACAGCCCATTATGTTTGCCGGTTCCTCCAGATTAGGTACTTCATCATTTTCCATGTTGCTAATTTTTTCTCCACTTTCTCTATTACTCCATTCCAGATCTCTGTTGCTTTGTACTTTGCCCCTTGAGGGAGGCCTAAGTAAGTTGTTGGAAAAGAGCCTATGTTACAGCCCATTATGTTTGCCAGTTCCTCCAGATTAGGTACTTCATTCACCGGGTAAATCATGCTCTTCAACATATTGATGTGTAGCCCTAAGATTGCTTCAAATAGTAGTAGTGCCAGGTTTAGAAACTGCACCTGAGAACTCTCTGCCCCGCAGAAGATTAAAGTATCATCTGCATAAAGTAAATGTGTAACTGTAACTGAGGTAGCTGCATTGTTTCCCACCCTGAACCCTTCAATCCACTGTATTTTCTTTGCCTTGTCTAGCATTTTACTCAGACCCTCCATGGTTAGGATGAATAAGAAAGGGGACAGTGGGTCACCCTGTCTAATTCCTTTTTGAGGAGAGAAAAAGCCTACCGGAGATCTATTCACAAGAACTGAGTACTTGATAGTTGTGAGGCTGTATTTTATCCATCAGATTCATCTTTCCCCAAACCCCATAGCTTTCAACATTGAAATTAGGTAGGACCAATTAACTTTGCCAAAAGCCTTCTCAACATCTAGCTTGCAAAGAATTCCAGGAACCCCTCTTTTCAGTCTGTCATCCAGCAGTTCATTGGCTACAAATGAGGCATCTGTGATCTGCCTATTCTTCAGAAATGCACTTTGCTCTCCAGAAACTAATTTCCAAATTACTGTCTTCAATCTCTCAGCTAGAACTTTGGCAACAATTTTGTAGATACTTCCAATTTTGTAGGTCTAAAGTCTCGGAGTTCTATTGCTCCCTTCTTTTTGGGAACAAGAGCAATGAATGAGGCATTACAGGATCTAACTATATAGCAGTGTTGATAAAAGTGAGTGAGAGCTCCCATAATATCAGATTTGATAACAGCCCATGCTTTTTGGTAGAAAGCCATGGTAAATCCATCAGGAACTGGACTTTTATCAGGTGCACAAGAGTTTATTGCTGCCAGCACTTCTTCCTCCTCAAAAGGTCTTTCAAGCCATACTTTTTCAACTGATGTTATGCTGGCCAAACCTTCAAAGGTCGCAGTAGGTCTCCATTGCTCATTCTCAGTGTACAGGTTTTGATAAAATCTTAAGATTTCAGCTTTGATTTCATCAGTCTTCATTTAATTCATTCCCAATCATTAGTTTATCGATACAGTTGTTTCTCCTGTGAGAGTTGGCCATTTTTTGAAAAAATTGTGTTCCTGTCTCCTTCTTTGAGCCACAGGCACCTGGATTTTTGCCTCCATGACACCTCTTCCGCCTTTGCCATCTTTTTCAACTCAAGCTTTAAATGCATTGATAGTTCCTTTTCAGCCTGAGACACGAGTCTATTTTCTGTTGCTTGCTCCAGCAAAGCTAAATCTTCCAGAAGTTTGGTTTTTTGTGCTTCCAATTGACCGAAGGTTGTTCTATTCCAGTCCGTGATGTCTTTTTTCAGTTTTCTCTGTTTTTGCACTAATATGAAGTCTGGACTGCGCCTAATTGAGTAACTGTGCCACCATTCCTCAATTTTGTCCACAAAACCTTCTACCTGGAGCCACATGTTTTCAAATTTGAAGTAGGAAGGGTTGGCTTTCCAATCACCACATTCCAGAAGTAGAGGCCTATGATCTGATTCAACTCTTGGTAGAGCCAGTTGCTTGATTGTTTTAAAGTTGTCATTCCATTCTGGTGATATTAAAAACCTATCAATTCTGGAAGCTTGCAAGGAATCCTCCCCCCTGAACCAAGTGTAATGAGCTCCTTGAAGGGGTAGATCGATGATGCCCAAGTCTTGGATGATATCTGTAAAAGATTTCATAGCCCTGGACCTTCTAACACAGTTGTATCTTTCACTTTCATATCTACAAACATTGAAGTCTCCTCCTATGACCCATTGATTCTCCCAAATGCCTCTGATAGCTGCAAGTTCATGCCAGAAGTTCTCCCTCTCTATGTTGTTATGTGGACCATAAACCCCTGTGGAACACCACCTCAAGTCTTCTTGTGAGCTTTCTAGCATACAAGAAATAGTGTAGAGACCTTGATGTACTCCCCTGTTGGACCATTGCCTTTTATCCCAAAGCACAATGACTCCACCACTTCTCCCAATTGAGTTCAGAGTTGCCCATTCAACCCATCTGTTGCCCCAAACTTGTCTGATCAAGAGTGGTGACCAGTCTTCGATCTTTGTTTCTTGTAGACATACTATATCTGCTTTCCATTTGTGAAATAGTGACTTTATTGTACTCCTTTTTTCTGCTTCATTGAGACCCCGCACATTCCAACTAAGAATTTTGATCTTCATCCAGAGAATGCTTTGTAATACCTGCCCCTAACCCCTTCCTTCTTGCCATCAGAATTCATTCCCCATTTCAATCTTTCCAACTCCAATGTTTGCTTCTTCTTACCCTTCGAACTCGCCTTGATTAAAGATTCCTGCTTCTGGATTTGCTCCTGTCTTTTTTGTTCCATGCGCAAGACCATACCAAGAATCTCATGCTCAAACCCCGAAAAATGAATTCCAAATGCCTTGCATGCTTTGACCATCACTGATTTGGTCCATCTTGAAGTTTCGATAACTGCTTGGTTGCATACTAGAGGAGCCCAGATCATACCAAGGGAGGGAGAGAGTGTCACAAGAAGAGGCATCAGCTTCAGAGCTACTCACTGATTCGAATTGCTTTAGTAATGGCTGCCCTGGAATGATTAACTTCATCTGCTCTGCCTCATCATCTGCATCTGATGTTGTGTCACAGGCGAAGTCTCTGGCCAACTGGACTGTTCGTAGCCCTTCTAAGGCTTCTATTTCAGCAGCAATGGGGTCGAATTGATTTGCAAGAGTGATAGGGTTGTTTTTATTAACACATGGGTCTATTAGAGGCCCAATGGCCCGCCATTTCGCAGAAGTTAATTTTGTTTTTAATTTGGTCTTTGGGCCTCTTTTATAATACACTTGGTCTAGTTTTCGGCCCATACTTTTGACAGCCTCTTTGCCTAACTTATTATTTACAAGTTGGGCTGGTCCACGTGGCGGGTTGTCCAAGTTGTTCTTTTTTACCCCGTTTGAATTAAAGTGGCTCGGTCGTCTATGCTGCAGGCTATGTACCGAAGGGTTTTCCCCTGTCTTCTTCGATAGGGTCGAGGAAGCGACGGTCGGCGGTAACTTCAACCCTACTTCCACCATTTTTCCCTTCTCTGAAGCTTGCTACAGCGTCACCATCCGCGATAATGTTTGATATTTGGTCCTCCAGAATTGAGATCTTGAATCTCACACCATCAATCATCCGTTCCAGTTCCTTTGGGGGGACTTCGGCTTTGCTTTGGACACAAATTCTAGCCCAGTAAAAATGAGTTTTGTGCTTAGTGTCTTCATCCACATCAATAAAGCCTCCACAGAGCTCGCCGATATATCGAAAAGAATTCATTGTCCAGCCATGCAATGGGATGCCAAATGCTTTGACCCATCTTTGCCCTGTTTCATTCTTCATCGGAAAAGACCCATATTCCGGCGACCACCATTCTAGGGATAGGCGTCTTCCATTCCAGAACCAGTCACCTGCTTTGACTCTGGCTGCTTCTTGTTTGGAAGGTAGTTCAAAAAGAAATTTGTTGTGAGCAATAGGGGTGATTCTGAGGCCGGTTGTTACTTTCCACCTTGTGAGAAACCATTTCTGTATGACTTCAGAGTTGGGACTTGAGTTGAAGGGATCATTGAAGCAGCCAACCAAGCATTTTGCTAAAAAATCTTTAGTTCCACCTAGGGTTTTATCATCCACCTGTTGCAGAGGCCATTTCGAGATTTCAGCAGCAGCTATGAATGGTCTTCTTTGCAAACCTTTAAATTCCTTGTATTTGTAATTTGAAGCTTCCCCAAGAAAGTGTAATATTTTTCCTGCTATGTCTCCCCAGCCCTTGTTGTGAACAACTTCTGGAATGATAATTGCTTTTTTCCTGTCCCCTACCCATACTTCAATTCTGAGATATCTGCCATAGTTGTTGTAGTTCTGATAGACCTTATAGACGTAAGCTTGAATCTTCCTCCCCCATCTTCTGTAGAGATTCCCATAACCACGTGAAGCTTGATGCATTTGCTCACATACCCATCTCAAGTTTTCTTCGTCAATCTGAATCTAGCTCGTGAATCTCCGACCACGTTCTATCCATACATATCATCTGTCAGATCCCTCACTATCTTCAATAAGATCAAAGGATTTATCACCTGAAATAAAAAAAGATTTCCTCCCCATAGAGGGAAAACACTTAGAAAGAGAAAATTCCAGGTGGCACGTTTCCCAAGTCAGAGCTCAGTCTTATACAACTGCCGTTTGTGGCATTGTTAGATCACGACAATCTTCCTCTTAAATTTAATTGGACGGTTAGCTAGAACCTTCAGTGTGTTGACTCAGCCTCATGAAAGACTCGCCCCTTGCCACATGTAATTATTGTCATTATTTGATGGAAATGAATTGAATCAAGAACACCATTTATCTCATGCATAATTTGTTTTCATTTAAGCTCGGAGAAAGGCCATGATTTTTCTTTTTTGGATCATATAGTGGTTTTGAATTTAGCGACTGTACACTACTCTGAAAACAATGGCACCAGTGCCTCTTTGTCTCAGCATAGTTCAATATTTTGTTCACATTACAACTGCTCGGGTGTTCATGGAATCATAGTGTTGGGTTACCTTGAGTTTTAGAAATATTTCTCCAAGATATTTTACAACAAAATGGGAAAATGGTGTCTTTTAACTTTCCCTCTACAAACATCTCTCTTTTTCCATGTCACTTGCTTCAATCAACACTTAGACATTGTTATCAACTTTAATACTCAAAATTATTACTATTAGAACACTATTGTCATATCCTAACATACATCTTGTTCAGTTAACCATTTTTCACTTACTTTTATGCGTAGTCAAACTGTAAAAAAGATTCAAGAAATGAATTTCCAAGGTAGTACCCTTTTTTAGATAGGTGCCTTTAACCTTCTTCGGTCTTTTTCTAGTAAATTTTTTAGATTCCATTTTTACTCAGTTCTGAGATTGAAGTTCTGATATCCCTCCTACAAACTTTCCTGTTTTCTGTTACTATCTTTACCAGAGGCTCAGTAAAAACACTCAGGAGCTACAAAGTGGGGCCGAAAACTTTGCAGATCTCGCAGGTGAGCTCGTCAAGGCCATGGAGAAACGCAAGTGGTGGAACCTATAATAAAATGGCTACCTTTCTTTTTCTTCTTCTTGTTCGCCGATTGACAGTATGGCTATCACTTTTCACTAATTGCACCCCAGAGGTACTTTAATTCTTTATTTTTCATCAAGCATCAAATTGTTGATACACTATCTTAACACACAAAAAGGGGCATAATTTGTACATATTGTAAACGTGTATGATACATGCATCTCTATGTTATTGCAGTGAACATGGAAAACAAAAGACATATTGTTAAGCGCATAAAGTTTACAGAGAATTGTTGATTGTTCTGTAGTTGCGCAAGAGCATAAGTTATAGTTTGACTAATTTGTTTTGAGGTCACCACTAACCCACGAGTGACAAGCACCTGTGCTTCAGTTTGAAGAGAAACGAGAAAAAAAAAATGGCCCACGAACTTTAATTAAAAACGAGTGATTTGACTTAGACTTGCTATTTCGTTTGGTTCGGTTATTTTGCTATCTTGATATTACTGCACTGCTTTCATCTTTCCTTTCCGAAACTTCTTTACTTTCATAAGGTAGGGATAAGGTTTGCATATATATTACCCTCCGTAGACTTTACTTGTGAGATTATGTTATTATTACTATTTTAATAGAACAAGGGGAATAAAATTAAAGAAGAAATAGAGGTTTCCATTATAGAATATATCACATGGTCTATAAATTGACCGCACGCACGAAGCATGGACGGCACTTGGCATAAATTACACTTCTGACTATCTCCTGAAGAATTTTGTTCTTGACTTGCTAATGTCACCTTTGGACCAACTAATATTATAATAAATTAACAGTTTTCAGGATTGAATCGTTCCAAATTGGAGTTCGAAAGAGTTCCAATTTTTTATTCATCCCGTCAATTCGTTTTTGCTGCATCTGTAATTTCCTCTCTTTTTTTCCAGAAAATGAAAAAGAAAATGTTGTTTCTTGTTGAGCAAACTTCATTTATGGCCATCCGCTAGAAACTAATATCAGCCGCTAACCACAAATTGCAGTATACATTTTATAGCCCAAAATCAATTATAACGGCTAGCCACCGAATAATACATCTGACCCACAAGCACAAACACATGTTCATTGGAGAAATGATTTTTGGCCCAAAATGGTTTAGCCGGAAAACTTCTCCGATCGCAGCAGTGGCCGAAAAATTCACGGTGGCCGGAATTCAAATAGGAATTCAAATAGCAAGCAAACCATCTTTCAGATCTAGATTTTCATAATATCAAAAGTCCCAAAAACAATAAATAAAACGAGAAGGAGTCGCCGGATTTAATGGAGGGTTGTCGGTGTTTGAGTTTCCGTCTAGATCTAAAGCCAACGAGATCGAGCACAGTGGGTTAGACTAACTGGGTTTTGATTTCGATTTCATGATTTGTGGTGAGGTCAAAGTTGGAGCCTGGGCACCATTAATATTAATTTGCAATATTTATTTTTCTCAAGCGACCCCTTTTCGTTTATAGTAATTAGAGAATAGGAAAGAAATAGGGAAGATAATTGGAAAAAGGAAATCATTACCAGCAGTAGAGGTTGGGGCTTCATTGCCTCTAGATTCTGCCATGGGGAAGGCTCTGATCAGGTAATAGTGTCGTTTTGCAGGAGACGAGAGAACCGAAGAACTTGGGTTCGGGAAATGTGGATAATACTAAATTAGAGAAAACTACCCTCTATAGTATAGTATGTAACTATACAAAATAGACTGTCACTATACAATTTATATACAATAGACTGTCACTATACAAAATATATACAAAAATAGACTGTCATTATACAAAAAGTATACTAAATAGACTGTCACTATACAAAATAGACTGTCACTATACAAAAATATACTAAATAGACTGTCACTATAATTTATATACAATACACTATCACTATACAAAATATATATAAAATAGACTGTCACTATATAAAATATATACTAAATAGACTATCACTATATAAAAATATATACAAAATAGATATTTCGGGCTATTAGATATAATATGTTTGGACCAGAGGGCCATTTTGTGTCAATGAACAAAAATATGGGCTATTAAAATTTTGAGTGACTATAAGGTAGTCTCTTTCTTGTTTGTACCTTTTGTTTTTTCATCCTTTTAAGATTGAACAAGACTATGCTCTATTCATTCACAAATGCCTTTGCTACAATTGTATTACGTAGGAGGACCACCAAAATAGAGGGGGTTTTCACTTTTAGCTCGTCGTAGAAAAAGTGTATAAAATTTATATAATTTTTGTATATAACATATAAAATGTATATCTATGGAGTACAAAATATATACAAAAAATATATATTTTTTCAGTTATTATTTTGAGAGCGGCTATACAATGTCATTTTCTCAAATACATATATAGGAGGACCCAAGGAGACCCATACCCTCGTTAACCCCACTACCCCTTCCAAACCCAACAATTCAATCATCCTTTTCGTTTCTCTCCTTCGCATTTATGACAAGTTTATTTATGGTGCATTTGGTATTGAGGAAGAAAATGTTTTTCCATCATTTGGTAGGAATAGGATATAAAAATCAAAAGACTGCATAATCATGTCTAAGTATTGATTAAAGTTAGTAATTATAGAGCAGAGTTGAGGTATATGTGAAGGAAAACGCCGAAGTCAATTTTCTGAGTTTGTGAAAAAATATCTTTCTTAGAAAAAAAACATTTTAAAAATTCAAGGTAATCAATCACACACTATAGAATCCCTTTCTTTCCCTTTCTCCGGACCCCATTTGTGTGAATAAACTGTATCGTTGTTCTTATTGTCAAGGTAATCAATCACACACTATAGAAAAATATATTTTTTAAAATAATATTTTTCACCAAACAACACACTCCATATCGAAGCAAAGCAGGAAAATGTGAGAATAGGGTGTGATGGTCTTCAATTAACTGTGATTTGATCAGCTACGTCTGAAATAACGAAAAGAATCGCTTATACTCGTTATTTTCGATAAATTATATTAATGTGCCATGGTAATGATAAAATTGAGGTGAGAATGTATATCAATTAATTATGATGAGAGTAAAAAGTTTATATATATATATATATATATATATATATATATATAAAGACGTTATTTAACTGGGATAAACACTGAGTATGGCTTTAAAAAATTGTTAAACAATTATCAGTAAAGTATCCTTAACGTGATACTCATTTCCTTTAATTTCTGCTTTTATTTTTTAGAGAAGTCACTTTATCAACATAGTGCAAAATTCAGCATCATTTTCTCATGTCACAATTAACCAGTTATAGTGTGAGCATAATTGCCGTCCATCAAAATTCAAATAAAAGAAGTGAATGGGTGAGAGTGATTGCATTATTATCCCAAATCCAATTTGCTTATACGATTCCTTCTTAAGCTTCTTTTTTAGGCAAAATAGAACTTAGCCGACATGTCAGTTGGAAAATAATAGAATTAAAAATGAGATAAACGTTATCTACGGAATAGCTAAGCTCACCGTCCAAATGGGAAAATCTCAAACTCTCCAAACTCGACTTTGTTTAGGATGACCCAAAAAGTATTATCAACAAGCAAAGGAAAACCAAAATAATCCCTTTGGAATTCCACCTGTTTATGTCAATATTCTTGGTCTATTCTTTTTTATTAACTCTTCAAAACTCTTCTATTTGTTTAACAACAGAACAAACGGAATAAATTGGACAAACTAAAAGAAAACCAGAAAGGGAGGCTAATAGCTTGTTTGGCAAGACTTCTAAAATTAGCTTATTTTGAGAAGTGCTTTTTCTCAAAAGTACTTTTGGTGAAAATCAGTTTGTGTTTGTCTAATTAATTTGAAAAGCACTTCTGAGCAGCAATTAGTGTTCGGCCAAGTTGTAATAAAGTGTTTCTAAGTGTATTTTTCTCAAAAGTCCTTTTCAAAAAAGTGCTTCCGAAGAGAAGCTATTTTTTTCTTACTTCTCCAAAACTGCTTCTGCTTCTAATCAAAAGCATTTTTTTTCCTTCTATAAGTTTGTCCAAACACTCCAACCTTTTTTTTTTATTTTAAAAAAAGGGTATTTTTAGCCTTGGAGAAGCTTGGTCAAACATGCTATAAGACGTAAAAAAAAGCTTCGCTTCAATTGTTTTTGTTATAAGAAAAATGAAAAATAGTGGATGTCTACTCTTCTTCATTATCTCCATAACCTACTCCATGATCTTCCACTCAAATGCTTAATGACATGTTCAATGACATATTTATAATAGCGATTCTTCATTTTTCATGCATATATAAAGGCCTTGTAATAAATAGGAAACGATACACAATTGAAGAAGAAATAATAATCCCTCCTCTCTTTCTCTCTATATCTCTTTACTTGTTTTTCCTTATTCTATATTGTTACTTTGAGCTATATTTCATAACACGTTATCAGCACTAGTTTCTAACCAATTGAGTTTGATCTCTTCCTTCTTCAAGAATTTTCCTATAGAAAATAGAAGAGACGGTATCATCATAAATAAAAGATGTGATAGGATGAAAACTCAAACAGTATATTTGATATCACAATATTTGTTGATATAACTTAAAGGTAACATTGGCATATCTTACAGCTTATGGTAACACACAAACCTTTATGCTATATTTCACTATGTTTCCAAGAAGTATGGTTTGTGCAATTTTGATTTATGCAATTTGTACTTTATGAATTTACGTATCCACAAATATGTTACTGCCATCACATAATATATGACACTAAAAAAAATGCACTTCAAATAGTCTTGTGTAGAATACTTCTTAAATCAGAAACTTCTTATGATCAATAATTAATAAAAGTTGAGAAGTTTGATTTTAAATACATATTGAGCTATATTTTTAATAAATAGTAGACAGTGCTTGCATAAGAAATGCTCTTCATTGTAGCTGCCACACATCTCTTGGTTTATATTCCTTTTCTGAAAAATAAATAGTAACCATTTATATTAACCACAATGCATTTCTTTTTGGCATGATTGCTGTGGAGGTAAGTAGCGCTTCTTTGCAATTTTATCTAAGTTCATTTGAATCTAGAAGTGATAATAATTTTACTCAGAATGACTCGCCAATGACGGTGTCCCTATAACCACCAAAAGTGGTAGGCTCAAGGGGGAGTCCTTATGAACTATGCCTATTATCCCGTCGGTAGAGGAAAAAGCGGTAAATTCAAGTCCACTATACCATGAGAGTCGGGTGTGCGTCCCGGTGTATCATGATGATAAGAGTTAGGTTCGAGTCCCAACTCATTATGGCCTAAGATGCCTTTATATGGGTAAAGCATTTGGTTTGAGTCCTAATGCACCATATTGATAATAATAATAATAACTAAAGAAAATAATGTAATAATAATAATAACTAAAAGAAAAATAATGTATTTTTCATGAAAAAGCATGAAGCTTGTCCCACTTGATTTGCTCTATTCTTGAAGTGAATGTGATAGGAGTGCACGATAAGTCTAAATAAAGACAAGTGGTTGACCAATGAATGTGGGCGTGCGAAAGACCAAAATAATAATAGTTATCATTATGGTAATTATAAAAAGGGAGAACAAGGCAATGTTTACCATCAAATTGGTATGAGAAAAATAATAAAGCACATACCTATGATTATACTCCATTCTTTGAAGAGAATGTGACTTGTGATAAACATTGATAATGCAGACTCATTCCTGAAAGTGAATGTGAAAATATATATGTGATAAAGATTATGCATAATAATGTACTTATGCATGGTTGGATAAATACTACAATTCACCTCTAAGAGAGGTTTGAGACAAAGAAAGATAATGAATATTATTGTGTAGTTACATGCATATATCATTGGTCGCATATATGTGATACACCAAAAATATTTTTTCATGCCTTATGAAATTTATTAAAAGCAAAATTAAAGCAAGAAATTATTTTGCTTATGATGATTTTGACTGTGACAATTATTATGACATGATTCTTTTTGTGAAGGAGACATTCATTATATGGATGGTGTGACAAAAGATCTTGTAGTACAAAAGTAGTAAAGAGCTCTGAAAGAACTAATTTGTTACTACCCGGATGAATAAAATTATTCATGACATTAATATTATAGTAAATCTCAAAAGAAATATTTTGATTTACAAATATAATAGTCAAAGTGGTTGGCATATTAAGACTATAAATGAAAAGAAAATTGAATATCTATATATTACTATAATCATATCAGGTAAATATGAAAGGTTACCTGACTTTTCTTCTATTTGTACTACACAAGTATAAGCATGATGATGCAATCACAAGCCACAAGTAAACTAGAGGTTTACTGAAATAAATATTAGTTGGCATGACCAGTTGGTCATCCCGGTTCAATTATGATGCTAAAAATTAATTGAGAATTACATTGGCATATATTAAAGAAATAAAAGATTCTTCAAGAATTCTCTTGTGCTGCTTATTTTTATGATATACCTGTTAAGGTTGTGATTAAATCCCTTGATTTATGGAACAAATAAAAGGTGATAAATATATAGGCTCAGTCACCTGCCATGTGGCCCGTTTACTATTATATGATTTTAATAAATGCATATATTCTATGGTCACATGTGCAATTGTTATCAACTTTTAGTTTGGCTTTTGCAAGGTTGATTGCTCAAATTATTAGAGCACAATTCCAGAATATAAATTATGATAATTTATCTTGATAATACTGGTTTAAATCCAAGTTGGTTTAGCAGAAATTGTATGCCTCCAATTATAGCTAAACCATTGGTTATGAGAACAAAACTGCCAAAATAAAATTTGGTATGTGATGTATTATTTAATATACAACAACACTTATACGCATCTAGCCAAGTTATGATAAGTTCTCCCTATCACAATCGGTTCAGGGTCAGGAACCAAATAATTTCCATCTAGAAATATGAATGTGCTATATGATTTAATTATTCCACCATAATGCATAAATATGGATTCCCAAATAAGACTAGGGCTATGTGTGTAACGACCCGACAGGTCATTTTGAGTATTACAACCTCGTTTCCCCCATTTACTGCTTATCCTGTGTTCAATTATAATTATGTGGCTCGTCAGAGAGGGTTCACAATGAATTAGAACACTTAGTTCCAAGATTTAAAGCTTAAGTTGAAATAGTTGACAGGATGTTGACTATGTGTAAACGACCCCAGAATAGAGTTGTGATGATTCCAATAGTTCCGTATACTGATTTTGGACTTAGGAGCGTGTCCGAAAAAGTATTTGGAAGTCCGTAGTTAAATTAGGCTTGAATCGGCTAAAATAGAAATTTAAGTTAGGAAGTTTGACCACACAGTTAACTTTTTGATATCGGGGTCGGAATTCGATTCTGGAAATTGGAATAGGGATGTTATGTCATTTATGACTTGTGTGCAAAATTTGAGGTCAATCGGACTTGATTTGATAGGTTTCGGCATCGAATGAGAAGTTGAAAATTCTTAGTTTCATTAAACTTGAATTGGAGTATCATTCGTGGTTTTAGCATTGTTTGATATGATTTAGAGGTTTGACTAAGTTCGTATGATGTTTTAGGATTTGTTGGTGTATTTGGTTGAGGTCCCGGGGAGCTTCGGGTGAGTTTCAGATGATTAACGAATAAAATTCGAACTTAAGGGAATATTGGAATTTTTCTGTTGCTGGTATCTTCACACCTACGCATGAGGGACCGCATGTACGGCTCGCAGAAGCGTGAAAATTGGTCGCAGAAGCGACCTGGGGAAGGCCGGCTGGGAGGCTCGCACAAGCGGCCCAACTCACGCAAAAGCGCGGCCGCAGATGCGGTTTGGACGTCATAGAAGCGACCACTGCTGGCCAAGGCTGACTCGCAGATGCGAGCTTCTTCCGCAGAAGCGGAGGCCGCAGATGCGACTATGCGATCGCAAATGCGGAAGACGCTGGGCAGAAACTTTAAGTTCGGGGTTTCGCTATTTTTAGCCATTTTCGGATTTTGGAGCTCGGTTTGGACGACTTTGGAGAGGAAGTTTCTGCACAACTTGGGGTAAGTGTTCTTGACTCACTTGTGATTATATTTCATGGACTAATCTTCATTATTGGCGTATGATTATCGAATTTTCAAGAGAAATCGTAGAAAATTTCTATAATTTTATAAAATAAATTTTCGAGTTTTGAATACCGATTCGGAGTCGGATTTGAGTAAAATTAATATGGTTGGACTCGTGGTTGAATGGTTGTTCATATTTTATAACTTTTGTCGGGTTCCGAGACGTGGGTCCCACAGACAATCTTTTAGTGTAATTTCGAATTTTGTGGAAAAATTAGTATTTTAATATGGAATTAATTCCTATAATTTGTGTTGGTCGAATCAGATTAATTGTGACTGGATTTGAGCCGTTCGGAAGTTTATACGCGTAGAATGGAATTTTTGGAGCATTGTTTAGCTTACTCGATATTGGATTCGGCTTGTTCGAGGTAAGTAACTCTTCTAATCTTAGAGCTGAGGGTATGAACCCTGATTATACGTGTTATGTATTTAGTGTTGAAGTGACGCACATACTAGGTGACGGGCGTGTGGGCGTGCACCGTGTGAATTGTGACTCCGTTATTCCTGTGGTACTGTGTAGTTACCTGAACTTATCTGTAATCAAGAAATCTCTACGTACTAGAGTTATCAAGTTGTGAATCATATTAGAAATAATGCTTAGGCAAATGTTGGTATTATTGGGACCTACTGAGGTTATTTCTGCTGTCGAATTATTTGTTTAAATTGTAACTTCATACTCAATCATGTTCATTCATTTCATATTATCTCTCAGTCTCTGTTGCTATTTATTGATTCATCATATCATCATTTTGGACTGATTTTTCATGACATTGTGAGCACAAGAGACTGGAGAGATTGATGACTGAGTGAGGCTGCGGGCCTGATGGTGAGGATATTTATGGGATCGGGCTGTGCATCGTAGCATGTTTTATTGATTTATTCCATGATTGGCTTGTTATAGCGCTTGGACTGAAGGAGCCCCTCCGGAGTCTGTACACCCCCCCAGTATGCGTAAGTACCTATTGAGTACAAGTGCCGAGCGATTGGATGATTTAGTAATTGTGAGGACTGAGTGACTATGAGGACTAAGTGATGCGAAGGACTGAGTGAATTGATGCTATGAGAGTATGCATATGGTTTTATCATTGAGATACATTGCATTGGCATGCACACATGACATACAGGCATTGAGATGCATTTTTCTCATGCTGTACGATATCACGTCATTCATGACTTCTCACACATGTTGGCATATGGGCATAGTAGTGCATTTTCCACTGGCTATCTGGAAAGAAAATGAAACATCTTATTTATTGTTGAAAGGAGTTTTGGGAAAATTACTGTTTTCAAACTTACTCATATTGTTGGCAATTTCGGTAAACGACTTGAGTTTTCACTGATATACTTGAAAGAGTTACTTCTTTTATTACTTGCTTTACGTTGTTATGGACTGTTGTTGGGTATTGGTATTGGACCCAACCTTTGTTCCAACTCGTCACTACTTTCAACCTAAGGTTATGTTTGTTACTTATTGAGTAAATGGGGTCGGTTGTACTCATACTACACTTCTGCACCTTGCGTGCAAATATTGGATGTTGATGTTGCTGTGATCGACGGGAGTTGGATTTGAGGATACACCTGTGTTCCGGTCGTAGCTTCCTCTTGTTCATGGTAGCCTTAAATTTATAAAAATCTGTTTATGTAAATTTTGAAAAGATAGTGTATTTATTTCATACCAGCTTTGTAATTTCTAATCTCAGAAGCTCATGATTTGTACTACCTGTCCTTGGGGAGTGTATTATAGTCAGTTAATTATTAATCGAATCGGATTTTTGTTATTTGGTTTACCTAGTGGGTGAGGTTAGGTGCCATCACGGCTAGTTAGATTTTAGGTTGTGACAAGTTGGTATGTGAGCTCTAGGTTCATAGGTTCTACAAGTCAAGAGCAAGTGTCTAGTAGTCTTGCGGATCGGTGTGATAACGTCCATATTTATCTTTGAGAGGCTACAGGGCATTTAGGATAATTTTTCATCTTTCTTTCCTTATCGTGCGAAATTGATTTAGCTTAAAGCATAACTCCTTGAATTCCTTCCACGCATTCGTGTGCGCATGTGAGCGCTCGGTATCAGTTGTACATTGCCGCCTTGTGATTTCAAGGATGACGTGCAAGATGTATATTCTGTGTTTTGGTGATAGGCCAGTCTGGAGGACTTGAGGCCAGGTTTAGACTGCAACTTAGACTCGGCAGTTTCGGTTGTGAGAACTTGTACATTTGGACCCACATGTCCAGTAATGTCCCCACGAGTGGAATTTGTGGCTCAATGAGTGATTGAATGACTATAAGATAAGTATGATGTGACTGCGGGGTGTGTTCATATGGGTTGAATGTGACGAATAAAGTTTACTTGTGACTCAAGAGTTTGCTATTGGGCACTTGATTTCTGTCTTAATTTGACGTATAATCTCGAATTTTGAGTGTATTGAAGGATCTTTCACGTTGTTAAATTGTGGGACAAATTAAATTCTCATGTCTTGTCAATGAATTTGGACTTAAGAAGGTTAAAGTTATTACGTAGTAGTTGTGGCTGTAAAAGGGTATAGAAAGATGCCAGTTTGTGACTCAAGAATTTACGGATGTGTGATCCTTAAAATGTTGAGTGGGGAGTTTTTTTTCTACCAGCGTAGTGTATATTTTGAGATTTGAATTTGAATCTAGGTGAGAAAGTTAACTTGAGTGTCAAGAGAATAAATGTGATCTAAGCGGATGTGTAACCACCCGATCAGTCGTTTTGAGCATTTGCACTTCGCTCGGTAGTTTATGGTCACGAGTAGATCTGTATGATACATCATCACTTATGTGAATCGTCGGTTTTAATTTTCAGGTTATTCAGAATCGAATTGAAAGAATGGATTTCATTGTCGAAGCTTTAAATTGGGAGAGTTGACCAAGTTTGACTTTTTGTGAATTTGAACCCGGAACGGAGTTTTGATGGTTCCGTTAACTTCGTTGGGCGATTTTGGACTTAGGAGCGCGTCTGAATTGTGATTCAGAGGTCCGTAGTGGAATTTGGCTTGAAATGGCGAAAGTTAAATTTTTGGGAAGTTTAACCGGGTGTTGACTCTTTGATATCGGGGTTGAATTTTAACTCCGAAAGTGGGAGTAGGTCCTTAATGTCGAATGTTACTCGTGTGCAAAATTTGAGGTCAATCGCACGTGATTTGGTAGGTTTCGGCATCAATTGTGGAAGTTTGAAGTTTCAAAGTTCATAGATTTTGAATTGAGGTGTGATTCGTCGTTTTGATATTGTTTTGTGTGTTTTGAGGCCTCGAGTATGTCCGTATTATGTTATGGGATTTGTTGGTACATTTGGAAGGGGTCCCGAGGGGCTTGGGTGAGTTTCGGACGTAGTTCAGATCATTTCGAATGGTTTTTGCATTGCTGGTTTTTCTGCTGTTACGTGTTGTTTCTGACGTTCTTCGCGATCGCGAAGACTTGGCCATGATCACGAAAGGTGTTTGGTCGGTGGAGCTATTTGTTCTTCGCGTTTGTGCTTCTGAGGTCGTGTTCGCACTAGATTAAAGATTGTAGTCTTCACGTCCGCGTCCATGGCTATGCGTTCGTATAGTGCTGAGCGGGGGTTGGTCAGTCTATATGGATTCTTCATCGCATTCGCAGGGAGTTATCCGGATGTCTGGTAGTGTGTTTCATCGCGTTCGCGAGGTTTTTGCCGCGAACGCATAGTACAAAGTGAGGCAATGTGGATTTGTGCTTCGCATAAGTATAAAGTACTCTGTTTCGAGGGTTTCAGCCATTTTTACATTTTTGGTGCTATGGAGCTCGGATTGAGGCGATTCTTGAAGCAATTTTCACCATATGAATTGGAGTAAGTGTTCTCTACTCAGTTTTGGTTATATTTCATGAATCTATCTTCGATTTTAGCGTTTGGTTGATGAATGTTAAAGAGGAAATTGGGGGGTTTGGCCTATAGTTTCATAATATGAATTTTTGAGTTTTGAACATCGAGTTGGAGTCGAATTTGAGTGAAACTAGTATGGTTGGACTCATATTTGAATGTGTTGTCGGATTTTGTAAATTTTGATTCAAGATTTGATCTTTTTCGATTGGGATTGGTTCCTTTAGCATTGTTTGATGCATTTGAGTTATTTTTGGTTAGTTTCGAGCCGTTCGGAGGTCGGAACGTGTGGGATGGCATATTTGGAGCATCTCTTGGCTTGCTCGGCATTGGTATTGGCTTGTTTGAGGTAAGTAACTCTTCTAATCTTAGTGCTGAGGGTATGAAATCCCGAATTACGTCTTATGTGATTGGTATTGAGGTGACGCACATGCTAGGTGACGGGCGTGTGGGCGTGCACCATGTGAATTGGGACTCTGTTGTTTCCATGGCACTGTATAGTGGTCCTACTTTGTTGATATCCGTGTTTTCACTATGTGATAAAGTAGTTAAGCTGTCAATCATGCTAGATATCATGTTTAGGCATTATGCCGATACTGTTTGGACCCATAGTGGTCGTTTCTTACTGTCACCTCATTGATTTCATTGATATTTCATACTCAGTCATATCCATGCATTCATGCTATATCTCAGTCTAAGTTATTATTTATTGATACATCATATCATTGTTGCCAGGCTAGATTTATGACATTGTGAGCCCGTGAGTAAGACTGGAGAGATTGATGACTAAGTGAGGCCGAGGGCCTGAGTGAGAGTGATATTTTTTTGGGATCGGGCTGCACGCCGCAACATAATACATTGATTACATTTTTGGGATCGGGCTGCACGCCGCAGTATGATATATTGATTACATTTTTGGGATCGGGCTGCACGCCGCAGCATGATACATTGATTATATTTATGGGATCGGGTTGCACGCTGCAACGAGTCTTAAGGCTGTATATGTATATGGATCGGGTTGCACACCGCAACGAGCCTTATTACTCTTTATATATTATGGTATCAGGGTGCACGCCGCATCGATATAGCGCTTGGGCTGAAAGGAGCCCATCCAGGAGTCTGCACACCTCCAGTGAGCGCAGTCGACTATAAACAGGGATCGGGCTGCATGCGCAGCGGGTATTGTACATCGCTGAGTGATTGAGTGTATTGAGCATAGTGAGAGAGAATGCGAGACAGTGATATTGAGTACTCTAAGAGTGTGAGTACATAAGATCATCCTTAAGGATGCATTGCATTTGACATACGTACTTGAGATACATGCATAAAGATGCATTTCCTTCTACTACCCGATTTTTGGGACATTTATGATTTTACTTGTTTCTTGATATGTAGGCATAGAGAAGTACTTTCCTCATGCTATCTGAAAATGAAACAACTTAGTATTTGTTGAAAGGAGTTTTTGGAAAAAATCACAGTTTTCAAACTTACTCGTATTTTGGCTTTTTCGGTAAAAGATTTAGATTTTCACTGAGATACTTGAAAAGAAATGCCTACTTTTCTGGAAATGTGAGCAAACTGAGCCTTTTATTTCTGAGATTCTCTTTTATTACTTGTACTATGCTGTTATGTTGAATTGTGGAATATTGGTATTGAGCCCGACCTTGTGTTAGCTCGTCACTACTTTCAACCTAAGGTTATGTTTGTTACTTATTGAGTACATGGGGTTGGTTGTACTCATACTACACTTCTGCACCTTGCGTGCGGATGTTGGCTGTTGATGTTGCTGTGTTCAACGGGAGCTGGATTGAAGATATACCTGCGTCCCGGCTATAGCTGCCTCTTGTTCGTGGTAGCTTTAGATCTGTAAAACTCTGTTTATATACTATTCAAACAGACTATGTATTTATTTTATTTTCGCTTTGTAAACTCTATTCTTAGAAGCTCATGATTTGTACTACCAGTTCTTGGGGAATGTAATAGATTCAGATATTTCTTATGAATAATTGTCTTATTAATATTATTGGAATTAGTTAGTGGTTAATTGGCTTACCTAGTGGGTTGGGTTAGGTGCCATCACGACTAGTCAAATTTTGGGTCGTGAAAAGGTGATATCAGAGCTCTAGGTTCATAGGTTCTACAAGTCATGAGCAAGTGTCTAGTAGAGTCTTGCGGATCGGTATGATGACGTCCATACCTATCTTCGAGAGGCTATATGACATTTAGGATATACTTCCTATCTTTCTTTCCTTATCGTGCGGCATTGATTCAGCTTGAAGTGTAACTCTTTGAATTCCTTTCACACATTCGTATACGCATACGAGCGCTCGGTATCAGCTGTGCATTTGCCGTCTTGTGATTCTATGAATGGGGTGCGAGATGTGATTTTAGTATGATAATGATGGGCCAGTCTGGAAGACTTGTGGCCGAGTTTTGACTGTGACTTGAGCGCATAAATGTTGATTGTGTGAGCACGTGCTTTTGGATATATATGTCCAGTACTGTCCCTATTAGTGGAATTTGTGGCTTGATGAGCGGTGGAATGGATATGTGGTTAGTATGATGTGACTGCGAGATGTATTCATATGGTTTGAATGTGACAAGAAGAGTTTACTTGAGATGTAGCAAGAACTATTGAGTGTTTGATTTCTGTATTGATTTGGCGTATGGCCTCGAGTTATGGATATGTTGAAGGACCTCTCATGTTATTTAGTTGTGGAGTGAAGTAGATTTCATGTCGTGTTATGAGTTCCGACTCAGGAAGATTAAGTGATTGCGTAATAGTTATGACTGTGGAAGGGTATAAAGAGATGTCATTTTGAGGCAGAGGAGGTAGGTTATCTCCTGCGAGGTGTCCTAAGATTGTGTGGTCCTTATGATATTTTATAGAGAGTTCTCTTTTACCAGTGAATGATATATGTTACAATTTGAGTTTGGATTGCTTGTGGAAGTTGTCTTGACTATTGCAAGGGTGAATACGAGATTTGCAGACGATTTGAGGTATTATATGGTTTGTGTTACATGGGCTTGCTAAGGATTTAGTTGAATTTCAGTGCGGGATTCTGGCAGTAATAGAATATGGGTATCGTGATGTTATCGACTGTTTTGTTCTATGGCTTAGAGCTAAGTGGGGGATTCTGCTATCGACAAGTTAATTGCACGATTATGTGTTGTATTGATTTTGCTTCGAGGTACACTGGTGAATCAGCTATGACTGCAGGGGTTGAGATTGAGGATGACTCGAGTAAGGGACTTTCTGGATACGGGTTGTATTATACTCTATGGGTATATGGGAATCATAAAATAATTGAGTTGTTATTCGCAAAGATGTAGTGTACATGGAGTAGGAATTTTCTCGGTTGCTTAGGAGTGTGGGTTACTCTTTACTCCCTTGGGTGTTGGTGTGCTAATGGGGCACAGGTCATTCGGTCCATTTGGTCGGTTTAATTGAGATGTGAGTAGAGTGGATGACTCTCGAGAATGGTTCTAATGGATTCAAGATTTATATGTAGCACTTTGGAATATTCAAGATTTATATATGGCTAGAAACTGGGAGTTGCATTGGATGGTGTCGAGACTTGTGGCATTTTATATCATTGTGGATTGTGCATTTCAGTATCAAGAAGGTGAGGAAAATAGTTTTAGGTTCACATAAGGTCTATTTAGAGTGGGTGTCTAGGTTGTGGCGCATTGGGGTGCTTAAGAGGGGAGTCAGCGGCTTATGGGCCTTAGGGCGTTGTGGTTTTGTACTAGGGTCTCTTGTGCGGTGAGTTTTGGTTAGGGATCGTGGTGTTCTAGCAAGGAGAAGTATCAATTTGAAGGAAATTTGGAAAGGACTTGGAGAAATAGGACAGCTTGGTAGTAGGTTGGGTTAGCACAGTAATGGGTACGATCAGCTCTTTGGGTACTTATGATGTGACTAGTCTCTACAGGTGTTTCGTGGCGATGCTCTTAGGTTTTAGCAACTTACGTGGCTGGGTTGAGTTAGAGAGATTCGGTTCAGATAGATTGGTTATGTGTAAATAGGTTTCGAAGAATTCTCAATGGTTTTTACCAAGGTTTGAGGGGTAGATTTCCTGCTGGCGTGAGGAGCATGTGGTGTATAGTGAATTTCTCCTGGATGAAATCAAATGGAAGGTCCTTGGCTAATTGAGTATGTAGTTGCTTGTGACTTAGAGTGGACTATGAAGTTCTCGTATTTTTCATATGATGACATAGTATATGCAGTGTGCTGTGTGGGATTGAGATTTACGTGAGCGGGATCACAGTTCAGTTTTGAAGGGGAAGGTCATAAAATTCTTAGGCAGCATGGACAGTTTCAGATGGCTAGGTAAATGATATTACTAATTGGTATGGCTTGATGAGAGTATACATTTTAGAAGAGGCAAATGTGTTTTGATTTATGGGCACTTCACTAGTACTACGACACTCTTCTGGTTGATCGACTGCGGATATTCAAATTTTGCCAGATGGCATGGAAGAATTTTAGAAGTATTCCTCGTGGGATGATCGTGTATGAGAGATGTGTCAGACCTTCTGGCGGTGGAATTGGGATCAGACATGGTGATTCGTGTGTTCTATGGATTTGTAGACTGGGAGTTCTCAAGAGCAGGTTGTTTCATGGTTGTGGACTGTGAAGTCATGGTCGAAGCTAGCTAAATGATAGTATATGTTATGATTCAGTCATTGTGTATTTTCGGAGGGTTATTTATCCATGTGTGGGTGCCCGGAGTTGATTTGGGGGTCCATTGGTAGGCCCAATTAGGGTAAGGTATTGTACACAGAGCCGGATTGGTTGGCTCCATACTGCTATTGTTGAGGGATGTACCATTCAGTTGTTGTTAAGCTTATTCGTGTTCTGAAATGATCTGTGAGTCACTCTTCTATGCTACGAGGAGTTGTGATTCGTTGGTTATATGCACATATGGTGCGGTACTATTGTGGCCTTATAGCGGAATTTGAGCGAGAAGAGTATTGGGTATTGCTTGGTTGATGGCGTATTAGTTATGTTCTTTCGGGTTTTATGTGGCATGGTGGCATTTGCTTCTCCGTGGTTATGATAATGCACTTTGAGTACTTGATGTCAAATTGCGCATGGTTATTGATTTTTAGCAGGGTGGCTTGAGGTGTTTCATATGGACCAATATTTGGATATAACCGCGTATTACATCAAAGTTATGTGGAAATATGATCCTTTGTGTTAGATTCGTGTGTTATGGTTCTGCGGTGGGTGATGGGTTCTTAGCACTGCGTCGGGGTGGTACCCGTCGAGCTTGCGGGACGGTTCTCTTGTTTGAGTCATTTTCACGATTGAGTACATTTGGAATGTTGCTATTTGGTGCACGGATTTCACGGGTTGTGGCTTTAGATTGTATTGATGTGTCATGTTACTAGAGTGGTCATGTTGGATGAGATGAGGTCATTGGACCTAGAATGGATGCTATCGGATTTGATTGTGGCATATTTGGAAGGATAATATCGGAAGTCAGCTTAGAAATTGGCTATAGTTCTTGTAGAAAGAGAGGGAGCTCCATGACCGTTAATCTGATGCATGGTTGTGAATTCTGCATGTTTCTTTCATCATCGGTAGTGTATGAAGGTTTTAGAGCGAGGCTTTGCTTGATATGAGGTCTATTACCGGTATTGGGTTGTTTTGAGCAGCTACTGTGATTTGAAATTTTTGCTATGAGTAATTGAGTTATGTGGTATAGCATGTGATTACATCTTGGGTTATAGATATGGCTTGATACAGCTTGTTCAGACTTATACAGTATGTAGATGCGACATTCTAATCTTCTAAGAAATTTCGGATGTTGGAAATTTGATTCGAAGGTTTGTGGGCTAGGTTGAATTGAGAAATTTCAGTTATGTTGTGTTATCGGACCTGTATGGGATAGGGTGTCGTGGGATCACCTCCGAGTATGTTCATGGTAAGGTTATACGACGGTTTGACGGCTTTGAGAACAACTCCGGGCACGTTCGAGGACGAACGTATGTTTAAGTGGGGGAGGATGTAACGACTCGATCGGTCGTTTTGAGCATTTGCACTTCGCTCGGTAGTTTACGGGCATGAGTATCTCCGTATGATACATTATGACCTATGTGAATCGTCGGTTTTGATTTTTAGGTTATTCGGAATTGAATGGGAAGAATGGATTTCATTGTCGAAGCTTTAAATTGGGAGAGTTGATCAGGTTTGACTTTTTATGAATTTGAACCCGGAACGGAGTTTTGATGGTTCCGTTAGCTTCGTTGGGTGATTTTGGACTTCGGAGCGCGTCCAGATTGTGATTCGGAGGTCCGTAGTGGAATTTGGCTTGAAATGGCGAAAGTTGAATTTTTGGGAAGTTTGACTGGGGGTTGACTATTTGATATCGGGGTCGGATTTTGATTTCGGAAGTGGGAGTAGGTCTGTAATGTCGAATGTGACTTGTGTGCAAAATTGAAATCAATCAGACGTGATTTGATAGGTTTCGGCATCGGTTGTGGAAGTTTGAAGTTTCAAAGTTCATAGATTTCGAATTGAGGTGTGATTCATCGTTTCAATGTTGTTTTGTGTGTTTTGAGGCCTCGAGTAGGTCCGTATTATGTTATGGGATTTGTTGGTACATTTGTACGGGGTCCCGAGGGGCTCGGGTGATTTTCGTACGTAGTTCAAATCATTTCGAATGGTTTTTGCATTGCTGGTTTTTCTGTTGTTACCTGTTATTTATGACGTTCTTCGCGATCGTGAAGGCTTGGCCGCAATCATGAAAGGTGTTTGGTCAGTGGAGCTATTTATTCTTCGCATTCGCGCTTCTGAGGTCGCGTTCGAACTGGATTGAAGATTGTAGTCTTCGCATCCGCGTCCATGGCTATGCGTTCGCGTAGTGTTGAGCGGGGGTTGGTCAGTCTATATGGATTCTTCATCGTGTTCGCAGGGAGTTGTCCGTGATTGCGAAAGTCTGGTAGTGTGTTTCATCTCTTTCACAGGGGTTTTGCCGCGAACGCGTAGTACAGAGTGAGGCAATGTGGATTTGTGCTTCGCGAACGCGAGGCTTCTACCGCGTTCGCGTAAGAGGATGCCTGGGCAGAAGTATAAAGTACTCTATTTCGAGGGTTTTGGCCATTTTTTCATTTTTAGAGCTATGGAGCTCGGATTGAGGCGATTCTTGAAGCAATTTTCACCATATGAATTGGGGTAAATGTTCTCTACTCGGTTTTGGTTATATTTCATGAATCTATTTTCGATTTTAGCGTTTGGTTGATGAATTTTAAAGAGGAAATTGGGGGTTTTGGCCTAAAGTTTCATAATATGAATTTTTAAGTTTTGAACATCGAGTTGAAGTCGGATTTGAGTAAAACTAGTATGGTTGGACTCGTAATTGAATGAGTTGTCGAATTTTGTAAATTTTGTCGGGTTCTGAGGTGCGGGCCCGAGTGGGGCTTTTTGGTCGATTTTGGGCTTTTGATTCAAGATTTGATCTTTTTCGATCGGGATTGGTTCCTTTAGCATTGTTTGATGCATTTGAGTTGTTTTGATTAGTTTCAAGCCATTCGGAAGTCGGAACTCGCGGGATGGCATCTTTGGAGCATCGCTTGGCTTGCTCGACATTGGTATTGGCTTGTTCGAGGTAAGTAACTCTTCTAATCTTAGTGCTGAGGGTATGAAACCCCGAATTACGTCTTATGTGATTAGCATTGAGGTGGCGCACATGCTAAGTGACGGGCGTGTGGGCGTGCACTATGTGAATTGGGACTCTGTTGTTTCCATGGCACTGTATAGTGGTTCTACTTTGTTGATATCCGTGTTTTCACTATGTGATAAAGTAGTTAAGCTGTCAATCATGCTAGATATCATGTTTAGTCATTATGCCGATACTGTTTGGACCCATAGTGGTCGTTTCTTACTGTCACCTCACTGATTTCATTCATATTTCATAGTCATATCCATGCATTCATGACATATCTCAGTCTTAGTTATTATTTATTGATATATCATATCATTGTTGACGGGCTAGTTTCATGACATTGTGAGCCCGTGAGTGAGACTGGAGAGATATATGACTGAGTGAGGCCGAGGGCCTGAGTGAGAGTGATATTTTTTTGGGATCGGGCTGCACGCCGCAGCATAATACATTGATTACATTTTTGGGATCGGGTTGCACGCCGCAACATGATATATTGATTATATTTATGGGATCGGGTTGCACGCCGCAACGAGCCTTAGGGCTGTATATGTATATGGATCGGGTTGCACGCCGCAACGAGCCTTATGGCTATTTATAAATTATGGGATTGGGCTGCACGCCACAGCGATATAACGTTTGGGCTGAAAGGAGCCCCTCCAGAAGTCTGCACACCCCCAGTGAGCACAGCCGACTATAAACTGGGATCGAGATACACGCCGTAGCAAGTATGTACATCGCTGAGTGATTGAGTGTATTGAGCATAGTGAGAGAGAATACGAGACAGTGAGATTGAATACTCTGAGAGTGTGAGTACATGAGCTCATCCTTGAGGGTGCATTGCATTTGACATACGTACTTGAGATACATGCATAGAGATGTATTTCCTTCTGCTACCCGGATTTTGGGACATTTATGATTTTACTTGTATCTTGACATGTAGGCATAGAGAAGTACTTTTCTCATGCTATCTGAAAATGAAACAACTTAGTATTTGTTGAAAGGAGTTTTTGGGGAAAAATCACAGTTTTCAAACTTACTCGTATTTTGGCTTTTTAGGTAAAAAAAATTGGATTTTCACTCAGATACTTGAAAAGAAATGCCTACTTTTCTGGAAATGTGAGCAAACTGGGCCTTTTATTTCTGGGATACTCTTTTAGTACTTGTACTATGCTGTTATGTTGAATTGTGGAATATTGGTGTTGAACCTGACCTTGTGTTAGCTCGTCACTACTTTCAACCTAAGGTTAGGTTTGTTACTTATATAGTACATGGGGTTGGTTGTACTCGTACTACACTTCTGCACCTTGCGTGCAAATGTTGGCTGTTGATATTGCTGTGTTCAACGGGAGCTGGATTGAAGATGTACCTGCGTCCCGGCTGTAGCTGCCTCTTGTTCGTGGTAGCTTTAGATCTGTAAAACTCTGTTTATGTACTATTCAAACAGACTATGTATTATTTCATTTCCGCTTTGTAAACTCTATTCTTAGAAGCTTATGATTTGTACTACCAGTTCTTGGGGAATGTAATAGATTCATATATTTCTTATAAATAATTGTCTTATTAATATTATTGGAATTGGTTAGTGGTTAATTGTCTTACCTAGCGGGTTGGGTTAGGTGCCATCACAACTAGTCGGATTTTGGGCCGTGACAGGATGATTGAGGTATTTTATCGTTGGTGTTGCCTGAGCTTGAGAAGAATTTTCGTTGAACTGAATGCAATATTATGACAGTAATAGAGTATGAGTATTGTGAGTTATCGAGTGTTTTAATCCATGGCTTTGATCCAAGTGGGGGAGCCTGCTATTGATAATTCAATTTCATCGTTATATATTAAATTTTAATTTTGGTCTGAGACATACTTGTGTGTTAGTCATGACTTGCAGAGGTTGAGATCGAGGATGACTCGAGTAAGGAAAATTTCTGAATATGGGTTACATTGCACCTTATGGAAATATGAAAATCATGGAATGATTAAGTTGTTATTTTGAAGAGTGTAGTGCGCATGGAGTATGAAATTGACCGATTGCTTTAAGGTGGGATTCACTTCTTTGGGTATTGTTGTACTAGTGGGGCACAAGTCGTTTGGTCGCTTGGGCGGTACAATTGAGATTTGAGCAGAGTGGATGGCTCTCGAGAAATGGATTCAAAATGTATATGTGGCAATTGAAAACTTTTCGGATTTGTATATCGCTAAAGTCAGTTATTTACATTGGATGGTGTCGGGATTTGCAGTAATTTTGTATGACTATGGATTCTATATTTCAGTATAAGAAAGGTAAAAAGAACAATTTTAAATTCACATGTCACGACCCAAATGGAGGGTCATGACTAGCACCCGGGCCATACTTGCCGAGTACCAACGTATATTTTATCTAGCCTTCCTTATTATCTTTAAGGGCCGACAAGATCAATATAAATGATAGACATGGATCATGAACATCCAACAATGAAAGATAATGTCATGAACATACATAACATGGGACGACAAGACTGTCAAGAAACTATATATAAGGTACGAGCTATCATGCTTCCATGAAAGACTATACAACAAAAATCAGCCGACAAGGCATTTCCAACCATACATGAGTCGACACCTGTCTATGAGCCTCTAAAGGAATATAAGTGCTACAACATTTCCGGAACAGGGCCCCGACATACCCATAATGTCTATAACAAAAATGCATACCAAGACCACGACAAGTCCGGAGAAGGGATCTCGCCAATAACCGCTGAACTGGACAGCCTAATGTGGTGGGGGAGCTGCGTCTACCCGTCTATCAGGACCTGCAACACGACATGCAGCGTCCACAAATAAAAAGGACGTCAGTACGAATAAAGTACTGAGTATGTAAGGCAGGAAAGCATAAGTAAGAACAGTAATGTAAATAGGGATAGAGAATATACAACCTGTGACATCTGGGTACCTCTGAGGGCTACTGACATGAAATACATGATACATACATATATATACATAAACTTTTAAAACATACGCCTTTATGGGCATCACCATCATCATATCGTACCTGGCCGTAATAGGCTCGGTAAAATGTACCCAGCCATCATAAGGCTCGATAGAATCGTACCCGGCCACGTGGAGCTCGGTAAAGCCCAACTGATCAGTGGTTGCATAATAGGTGTCGTACCCGGCCGACTATAGCGCGGCTCGGTAGAGTAAAATAGATACATATATATGATGCATGCTGGACTCATTGGAATCACATTTTGAACCTTTCGGAGTGACGTAAGGTCTGTATTCTTCGTACACGTTATTAGGATTAACTCTTCATCAAGAATCTTATAAGAATCAGGAACTACCAACAACATTGATAATATAAGAATAAAATAAGTAACATCAATATCAATCGTTTCATAAGAAGGGCAGCAATGTAAGTACTGCTAGCTTCTAAGAGTAGAGTATCTTTGGGAGCTCGTTCATTATATTATGTACAATCGGAGTTGTGCAAAATAATGAAGGGGATAGACTCACATACCTTGTATATACTTCCCAACCTCAAGCTATGCAAATGTCACGACTCCTTAGTCTACAATAAGAGAAATGACACTATCATTATCGTTTAAGCGTCGTAACTATTATGTATCGACCGCAACCTATTTTACGATGAAACGGACAGCACCTCCCCTATTTATATGACTTCCCACAAGTCAATACAATCACCAAACAGCCCAAACAACATTATTAATAATCATATTGAGCCTCCGAAAACAGTCCACCAACCAACAACATTACTACCAAGCCTTTCAATACATATTTCACAAGTTCTAGCTTCAACGACTTAGCCGCAAATTGGATAATCTTAAATATATATATATAGAGTAAGAGTTTTCTTACCTTTAAACAGAAATAACAACTCTAATTTGACCTTAATTTTCCACGAAATATCCCTCCAATTCTGCCACAAGAACAAGGAAGCGAAACTAGCAATCAATTCAGGTTTTTCGGTACTAGAATTACTTTAGAAGACTTGAAATTACCTAGGGTTGATATTAAAAACTTGAAGGAGTATTTACAGAACATAAAAAACTTAAAACAACCTCCCACACGAGCTGGAACAACACAAAAATCAGCAACAACAAGAAGAACAAGAAACTTACTAGCGGCATGGGATTCCCGACACTTGATTTGTGTTGTTTGCCCTTTGTTTGGGTCTTGGATCATGAGAGAACCTTGAGAGAGTGTTTTTAGGATTCTAAGGTCTGAATATACTGAAAAATAATGACTTAAAACGGGGTTGAGGTATCTTATATATATCCATATGTCTTAAACCGCCTATGTGGGCCCCATAGAGAGCTGCTTGGCACACTCTCGCAAAAACACGAATATCTCTCTATTCTGAGATCGTATCGACGAACGGTTTAATGCGTTAGAAACTAGACTCATAGATATTCAATTTTATAGGTAGATCACCCCATAATTCTAAGTACATTGGGAGAAAAATCTAGTAATATTAGACCTAAAGTTTAAGTAAAATTATAAACGTAAGTTGCGACAACTTTTATCGACTTTTGTTTCATAACTCGCTTGACTTCAAGACTTATGATACGGATATTATATGATTCAAATACATTAAAACATGACCTCTTGGGACAATTAATCACCTCTAGTGTTACCCGGAAATACGGGTTACAACATCCTTGATACGTTTAACTTCTAATACCTGTTAACCACTCTTATACACCCTTGTATCGTTTAAGACCAATAGGATTAACTTATCTCAAAGATAATCTCTTCTTGGATTTACGTTGACTAACTTACGGAGTGATCTAAGGTACGCAAATTTGGGTTATAACATCACATAAGGTACTTCAGAGTGGACGTTTCGTTTGTGGTACTTATGGGGGTGCTTATGAAGAATACAGTAGCTTATGGGCCTTACAGCGGTGTCGTTTTATGTTAGGATGTCTTGTAGTGAGCTTTGGGTAAGGATCGTAGTGTTTTGACAAGGAGAAGTGTCAACTTGATGGTAATTCAGAAGAAACTCGAAGAAAATAGGACAACTGGGTAGTAGGTTAGACCGGTATGGTTATGGTATGCTTGGTTCTTTTATATAATTATGATGTGGTGAGGCTTTATAGATGTTTAGGTGGCAATATTCTTGGGTTTGGTGACCTGCGTGGCTGGGTCGAGTTAGAGGGATTCGGTTCTAATAGCTTGGTTATGTGAAAATGGATTTCAAAGTGTTCTTGATGGTTTCTACCATGGTTTGAGCCGGATATTCTCTACCGGTGTGGGGAACGTGTTGTGTACTATGATTTCCTCCTGAATGGAAGCAAAAGAAAGGTTTCTAACTAACCGGGTATATAAATTACTGGTGACTCAGAGTTGATAATGAGATTCTTGTGCTTATCACATGATGGCATGATAGATGTGGTGTGTTGTGCGGGATTAAGATTTACATGTACAAGGTAACAGTTCATTCCTAAAGGGAAGGTCACGAATTCTTGGACAGAATGGTCAGTTTCAGATATTTAGATGAATGTTATAACTGCCCGGTAATCCCTGAGAAGGGTGCGCATTTCAAAAGGCGCATTGTGTTTTGACTTACGGATGTTCATCGGTATTGCGGTACTCACCTGGTTGATAGACTGTTGATATTCAAATTATTTCTATGTGGTACAGAAGAATTATGAAAGTATTCCTCGTGGGATGATCGTGCATGAAATATGTGTTAGTCATTCAGGTGCTGGAGTTGGGATCAGTTACGGTGATTCATGTGTTCTATGAATTTGGAGACTGGAGTTCTCAGAAGCATATTATTTCAGGGTTACGGCCTGTTTGAGGTGAGTTTTTATTTAAACTCAGTAGAGGAACTAGTTGCGTTAATTATTTGTGATAGTTGTGCGCTATGAGTGCCCATATATGTGAGGTTTGAGCCCATGTACGGGCGTCGGAACAAGTATTCATACTCGAAAGAATGCCTAGGCTATGCTATGCCTAGAGTTGACTGTTAAGCATAAAGTTACAGCGTTTCTCGTATCCGTACCATTATTGAAAACTACCTGGGCTATACCTGAGGTTACAAAGAGGCTAATTCCCTGAATAAACTTGGTAGTTGTTATTTCTGCGTTAACTTGCCAAATTGAGTTGTGATAGCACACTTTGCACATGCCTAACCTATGGCATGTTATTTATACCAGTCCAGGAGCATAAGAGTCTTATTTCATTTATTATATACATGTGTACTTATTTGACTGCTCCTGTATGATATGCTTGGATTGGAGGCATGTGACTATGTCGTGCGATTGATGTTAATGTGAGCTCTGGGAGAGCTAGTTACCGTTATTAGATTCGTGTGTCTTGGTTTTATTAGATATTATAAGCTCATAGCATTGCGGTTGTGGTGGTGCTTGTTAAACTTATGAAACAGTTCTCTTCTTTGAGACATTTGCCATTTTTGGGTACACAGATGGTGCAATTTGTGGCTTGAGTTATATTGGTATGGCGTGTATATGGAATAGTTGTGTTTGATAATATAAGGTCATCGGACCTAGAATGTGTATTATCAGATTTGATTACGGTATATTTGGGAGGATGATATCGAAAGTCGGCTTAGAAAGTGATTATGGTTCTGGTTGGGGCGAGAGAGCTCCATGACTTGTTGATCCGATAAGGGGTCGTGAGACTCCGTGTGTTTCTTTTATCATCAGTAGTGTACGAAGGTTTTGAAATGAGGTTTGTCTTGATATGGGGTTTAATACTAGTACTTGGTTGGTTTGGAGTAGTTACTGTGATTGGGAATGGTGCTGCGAGCATACGAGTTGTGTAGTATGTTATGTGATTATATCTTGAGTTATGGCTATGGCTTGATACAGTTTTTTCGGACTTATATAGTGTGTAGATGTGAGATTCTGGTCTTGAAAAGAAATTTTGAATGTTGGAAATTGAATCCCAAGGTTTATGGGCTAAGGTTGAATTAATGATTTCCAGTGATGTTGTGTTGTCAGGCCTATACAGAATAGGGTGACGTGGGATCACCCTCGGGGTATGTGCATGGTAGGGTGCAACAATGATTTAAAGTCTTAGGAATAACTCTTGGCACGTTCGAGGACGAACGTATGTTTAAGTGGGGGAGAATGTAACGACCCGGACGGTCATTTTGAGTATTACAGGCCCGTTCCTCCATTTACTACTTATCCTGTGTTCAACTATAATTATGTGGCTCGTCGGAGAAGGTTCAAAATGAATTGGAACACTTAGTTCCAAGATTTAAAGTTTAAGTTGAAATAGTTGACCGGATGTTGACTATGTGTAAACGACCCCGGAATAGAGTTTTGATGATTTCAATAGCTCTGTATGCTGATTTTGGACTTAGATGCGTGTCCGGAAAACTATTTGGAAGTCTGTAGTTGAATTAGGCTTGAATTGGCTAAAATGGAAATTTAAGTTTGGAAGTTTGGCCGGGGAGTTGACTTTTTGATATCGGGGTCAGAATTCGATTCATGAATGAGAAGTTAAAAATTCTTAGTTTCATTAAGCTTGAATTGGGATATGATTCATGGTTTTAGCGTTGTTTGATGTAATTTAGAGGTTCGACTAAGTTCGTATGATGTTTTAGGACTTGTTGGTGTATTAGGTTGAGGTCCCGGGTGCTTCGGGTGAGTTTTGGATGATTAACGGATCAAATTCGGACTTAAGGAAATGCTGGAATTTTTCTGTTGCTGGTGTCTTCGCACCTGCGCACGAGGGACCGCATGTGCGGATCGTAGAAGCGTGAAAATTGGTCACAGAAGCGATCTGGGGAAGGCCGGCTGGGAGGCTCGCACAAGCGGCCCAACTCGCACAAAAGCGCGACCGCAACTGCGGTTTGGACATCGCAGAAGTGACCGCTGCTGGCCAAGGCTAACTCGCAGATGTGAGCTTCTTCCGCAGAAGCGGAAGCCGCAGATGCGCCTATGCGATCGCAAATGCGAAAGACGCTGGGCAGAAGCTTTAAGTTCGGGGTTTCGCTATTTTTAGCCATTTTCGGATTTTGGAGCTCGGTTTGGGCGACTTTGGAGAGAAATTTTCCACAACTTGGGTTAATGTTCTTGACTCACTTGTGATTATATTTCATGGACTAATCTTCATTTTTGGCGTATGATTATCGAATTTTCAAGAAAAATCAAAGGAAATTTCTATTATTTTATAAAATGAATTTTTGAGTTTTGAATACCGATTCGGAGTCAGATTTGAGTGAAATTAGTATGGTTGGACTCGTGGTTGAATGAGTGTTCATATTTTATAACTTTTGTCGGGTTCCGAGACGTGGGCCCCACGGGCTATTTTTGAGTGTAATTTCGGGTTTTGTGAAAAAATTAGTATTTTGATATAGAATTAATTCTTATAATTTGTGTTGGCCGAATCAGATTAATTGTGACTAGATTTGAACCGTTTGGAAGTTGATACGCGTAGAATGGAATTTTTGGAGCATTGTTTAGCTTGCTCGACATTGGATTTGGCTTGTTCGGGGTAAGTAACTCTTCTAATCTTAAAGCTGAGGGTATGAACTCTGATTATACGTGTTATGTATTTGGTTTTGAGGTGACGCACGTGCTAGGTGACGGGCGTGTGGGCGCACACCGTGTGAACTGTGACTCCGTTATTCCTGTGGTACTGTGTAGTTACCTGAACTTATCTATAATCAAGAAATCTCTACGTACTAGAGTTATCAAGTTGTGACTCATATTAGAAATAATGCTTAGGCAAATGTTGGTATTATTGGGACCCACTGAGGTCATTTCTGCTGTCAAATTATTTGTTTAAATTGTAACTTCATACTCAGTCATGTTCATTCATTTCATATCATCTCTCAGTCTCAGTTGCTATTTATTGATTCATCATATCATCATTTTGGACTGATTTTTCATGACATTGTGAGCACGAGAGACTGAAGAGATTGATGATTGAGTGAGGCAGAGGGCCTGATGGTGAGGATATTTATGGGATCGGGCTGCGCGCCGCAGCATGTTTTATTGATTTAAGCCATGATTGGTTTGTTATAGCGCTTGGGCTGAAGGAGCCCCTCCGGAGTCTGTACACACCCCAGTGAGCGTAGGTACCTACTGAGTGCGAGTGCGAGTGTCGAGCGATTTAGAGGATTCAGTGACTGTGAGGACTGGGTGACTGGGAGGACTGAGTGACTGTGAGGACTGAGTGATGGGGAGGACTGAGTGAATTGATACTCTGAGAGTATGCATATGGGTTTATCACTGAGATACATTGTATTGACATGCACACATGATATACATGCACGGAGATGTATTTTCCTCATGATGTACGGTATCACGTCATTCATGACTTCTCACACATGTTGGCATATGGGCATAGTGATGCATTTTCCACTGGCTATCTGGAAAGAAAATTAAACATCTTATTTATTGTTGAAAGGATTTTTGGAAAAATTACTGTTTTCAAACTTACTCATATTTTTGACAACTTCGGTAAACGACTTGAGTTTTCACTGATACACTTGAAAGGCATAACTATTTTCAGAAATCATGATTAAGCTGGGCATTTTATCTCTGAGTTACTTTTTTTATTACTTGCTTTACGTTATTATGGACTGTTATTGGCTATTGGTGTTGGACCCGACTTTTGTTCCAACTCGTCAGTACTTTCAACCTAAGGTTAGGTTTGTTACTTATTGAGTACATGGGGTCAGTTGTACTCATATTACACTTCTGCACCTTGCGTGCAAATATTGGATGTTGATGTTGCTGTGATCGACGGGAGCTGGATTTGAAGACGCACCTGCGTTCCGGTCGTAGCTACCTCTTGTTCATGGTAGTCTTAGATTTATAAAAATCTGTTTATGTAAATTTTGAACAGATGATGTATTTATTTCATACCAGCTTTGTAATTTCTAATCTTAGAAGCCCGTGACTTGTACTACCATTCCTTGGAGAGTGTATTAAAGTCAGTTAATTATTAATCAAATCAGATTGTTGTTATTTGGTTTACCTAGCGGGTGAGGTTAGGTGCCATCACGGCTAGTTAGATTTTAGGCTGTGACATAATCCCAACAATATGGGGAGAAAATGGGCAGCTGAAAAAGTAATGAATGGAATGAATTATTATCTAGATCCTCGTACAAGAAAATGGGAACTTGATGTCAAGTGATAATTCATTTGCAAAATATTTCGAGGCATATTTGCTGTCCCAAAGCTAAATATCATATTTTAGCTGCTAATGCTCCAAATAAAATAAAGTTCATAATGGACAGAGTCTATGGCATGCATGAAGCATAATAGACTAATCGGTTTCAAAGATAAAACTCATTGAAGAAGGAGAGGAGCAAATGTACAAGATGGTCATAATAAGAAGGCAAGTGCTATAGAAGAGCACCACAACATAACACTTCATAAGACCTCATGGGAGAGGCTGAGGTACCTGGAAAAAAAAAGATAAAAAGATCTCAATAAGTTATGCCTTTATTAGGTAATGATGGAACCGATATAAAATAATGGTCGAGGATGTTGTTAATATAATGTAGCGCTCAATATTATTAATATTGATGAGGATCTTGAGCTCAAATCTATCATGTAATGTAGACAGATAAATAATTGGCCAAAATAAAAAAGAATATGCAACCAAGATTGATTTCACCTAAAAAATGTGATGTTGGACGGATAGTCCCAATACCCGAAAGTATAAATGCAATGGAGATATAAATGTGTAAAGATGACTTGTGTCACAAGAAGATTTGTAAATATTATGGCATTGATTATATAGAGATATGTTCTCCTGTGGTGGATGTAGTCATTTCAGGTTTTAATCTGGTAATACATGAAAAATTCGATATGCATATAATGGAAATCATTGAAGGATTTAAATAGTTCTGAAGCATATTAAGGTTCCCAAGAAATTTATTAAATAAAGCTTTAGTAAATTCTTATGCAAATTAAAGCGATCATGGCATACATGATTTGTTTTTGTGTCTAGTGCGATTGGTGCACTAATGTATCTTGCTAACACTACAAGGCCTGACATAACTTTTTCAGTTAACGTCTTAGCAAGATATAGCTTTACTCCTTCAAAGAGACATTGGAATGGAATCAAATACATATTGCGGTATCTAAAAGAGACTATCGATATGTGCTCATTTTATGGCAATGATTGCAATCCCGATCTTGTTGGTTATGCTGATGCTAGGTATTTATTTGACCCACACAAGGCTCGATCTCAAACATGCTATGTGTTTACATGTGGAGGCACTGCCATATCTTGGCGATCGACTAAGTAAGCAATCGTGGCTACTTCATCTAATCATGCTGAGATAATTATTCATGAAGCAAGTCTAGAATGTGATAAACTACTCACAATTTTGTATGAAGACATCACAACATGTATAGCCCAATTGAAGGGAGGATTCATAAAAGGATATAGGACATCAATGTGCAACAGATCGGTTCAAGTGACAATATGGCTGATTTGTTCACAAAATCTCTACTGACGTCAACCTTCAAGAAACTAGTGTACAAGATTGGGATGCTAAGGCTCAAGGATGTGATTAATGCTTGTGAACACCTAATTTATGACTATATTTGAATTTTTATCACCTTCTACTGTGTAAATATTTTTAGAAATTTAATATATATGTTTTTAGCTTTGTGACATTTTTTTATATATAGGGTAAAAATTAAAAATAATTTAAAAGGTCAATTATTACTATTAATATTATTTTTATTTTTATTTTTATTTTTATCTTTATTTTAAAATAATATAAATTAAAAACCCCAAAAAAATTAAAAAAATTTTAAAAATTTTTTGGATTTGAATAAAAAAAATAGGAAAAGTAGAAGTATGGAATTAAAAAGTAAAAGTAGGTGAAAATTATTTAATAAAAAGTAAAAGAAAGTGAAAAATTAAAAAAAAAAGTAAAAGAATATGGAAATTTTAAAAATAAAAGGTAAAAGAAAGTTGGAATTAAAAAAATAAAAGTAAAGGTAGCTGAATTTTATTTTAAAAAAGTAGAAGAGAGTGGAAATTTAAAAAAAAGAAGTAAAATAAGTGAAAAATAAAAAAGGAAAGTAAAAAAGAGTGAGAATTTCAATATAATAAAATTAAAAAAGTGAGAAATTAAAAAATAAAAGTAAAGGAAAGTGGGGAATTATTTTTTTTTAAAAGAAGAAAAATGGGAAGTGGGAATTCTTTTTAATTAAAAAATAATAAAATAATAAAATTAAATAAAACAAATCTGAAAAAAATCTGAATTTTTTTCTATAAATATAAGAGAAATGTGAGGAGAAAAAAAAGAGGAGAAGAAGGAAAAAAAAAAGAGAGGAGGGAATTAAGAGAAATTTATTTTCTTCTTCTAGGATAAAAGAATTTGTACTCGTGTCATTATTTCTTCGTCTTTCTTTCGAAAAATCCAACAAAGTACCCCAAAATCCAGCTTCAAAACACCCAAAATCAGCCCCAGAAAATATCGCCAAAAGCCAACGCCGAAGTGAAGTCGCGTTAGAGTTCCGTCGTTTGAGGTCTTGGTTAATCGCTGATTTTGGATTTTTGTTGTTTTGGAGCTTCTCTTTCATTGTATCTGCTAGAAATTTTAGCAATAAAGGTTCATCCTCTCTTTAAACTTCTCTTTAAATTTATCATGTTGGATGTTTATTTGTTAGAATAGAGTCTGTTAGATTACATTGATATAAATGCTCATAAGTTTGATTATTTGCATAGTATCTCTGATTAGTTGTTTGAGGTTTATTAAGTAGTATTGTGACTTAATTTAGTTTGGTTAGATTATAATTAATTGCTAAGTGGGTCATATGATTGTTTGCAAATTAATTTTAGGCACCATTAGTCAGTAATGTTAAATGACCCACGTTTTAGGCCCAAGAAGAATAATTAAATTGTTGGCATGTTCCCAATAAACATGAGCTCTCCTTTATAAATTAATATAACTTCAAATGACTTCTATAATACCTACGATATTCACAATAACCTCCATAATTCAATAGCTTCACAAATAATCTCAAACTAGTTTAGGAAAATAACTTACGAACATACGTAGTTTGCTTTAGGCGCGTTTAAATAAATCATCGTGACTATGGGTACGGTTCCCGTGGCATAGTCATGATACATAACCCCAATTCGAGTGCGCATTTCGCGCGACTCGACCACAACTTGAAATAATAATAAAAATAAACATGATGTAAATCGTGGGTGCGTTTCACGTGACACGATTAGCAATATATACAAAAACAAACGGGTGTGCGACATCGCGACTTGTTCAAATAAAGTTCCATAAATATTAAAAGCAGTCAGAAAGTAAAATTGCACAATAGATTTTGAACTTGTAATAAATCAGATAATTAGGCCAATTTTTAATAGTTGAATGACTGTGCTAAAACCACGGAACTCGGGAGTGCCTCACACCTTCTCCCGAGTTAACAGAATTCCTTACCCGGTCTTCTATGTTCGCGGACCATAAATAAGAGTCACTTTCCTCGATTTGGGATTTACAATTAAACCGATGATTTGGGACACCATAACAATTATTCCAAGTGGCGACTCTGAATAAATAAATAATCCCATATCGATTAATGTCACTTTAATTGGAAAAACTCCCCTATCCCTCGGGAAAAGGAGGTATGACAGCTCTGGCGACTCTGCTGGGGATACGAACCCAGAATCTCTGGTTCAGGGTTCAGAATTCGAGCTTAGAATAACTATTATACTTGGTTTTTGTTTATTATCTGATTTTTTACGTGTTTGAGCCTAATGTGCTAAATGCCGCTTTTTACCGCTTTGATATTGTTTGCACTGTATATAAAAATGTTGTGAAACCCTTCTCTCTGAGTTTTCTAAATCTTCTAAGAAGTGCATGCTGGCGTGACTTCTTTTCTGTTAGTGTCATATCCTAATTTAGAATGAGGATCGGATCAGTTATAAAGTCGGATGGCCTTTTGGTTACCGGTACGTTTCTTCCCTCCCCCCCCCCCCGGGTTCGAGTTGTCCGCTCGGGTAAGCCAGGTCTAGAACAATACACCCAGGTTTTAAACTTAGAATGACATAGTCTCATGCCGGATCCCTAGTAGGTACGTTTATTTGCATCACGTGCATTTGACTTTGGGGACTCAACACAGGGGTTGGGCCCGTCTAAGATAGGTGTACCCAATTTAAAAGACCATCCTGATGCATTTTACGTGCTACTTGTGTATTTATTTATTTCGGCTTGCATGTTGATCGACTTCTAGAATAAGGAAAGAAAATCAAGAAAAACCAAGAGTGAGGTAGGAGAGAAAAACACCCAGTTCTGAAAATTCCGGTATTCAAAATATCCTGAAACTCTGCCGAAATTTTGAAAAAAAAGAAGAGAAAAGTCATTTCAAAATAAGTCTTATTTTTTCGTACGTCAAAACTTACTGAACTACGCGGGTTTGATTCTCATCGGATGTGAGATACGTAGGCAACCCTCATCGGGTCCAGCCCCTTTTTTGCAAAAATAATCAAAAATATGAAAATGTTGTCATTTTGTCATAAATAAAGTTAAGTGATTCCGTTTTTGTTCAAATAGCTAGAAATATCCCGACGGGGCGCCGTATTTGCTGAAGGGTCAAATCTTCCCGCCCGGAGTACTGAAGGGTCGTATTTGCAAAAGCAGCCGTGACTTGCTTTCAGTTGGAATTTGCAAAAAAAACAAAATTAATTAAAAAAAAAATCATGGTCAGTTTTAAAACAAAAGTCACCTCTCCTCTCTCTAGGCGATACAATGGACTAGTATTGGCTGCCATGGACGTGCAACCCTCTCCCCAGCTTCAAGCCATGGGAGAGACGACCAAAAACTCTCTTTCTAACACAAGATATGCTACTCAACTAATTCCAAACCAAACAGTCCAAAAATTACAAAAAACGAATATGAAACCTATTGATTTTACTTATGGAGTTCCTACTATCAAGTTTACCATGGAAGAAATTGATCAAAACACAAAGGAAGACGGTCATCATCAAGCTTTACTGCTCAAATTCTCGTATGGACAACTTGAAATTCTGGAATTACGCAAGTTGCTGCCCAAACGTTTTGGGATGACAAATCGATGTTTGATCGGATTAATGGCTCAACGACATATTTTGGTGAGGTTTGACAAATATAAAGATTTTGTTTTAGCCGCATCTAAATCTGTGTATTATTTGAAGTGCAATGGTGAAAAGTTTCAAATTAGAGTTTTTCCAAGGTCTTTTTTTTTTAATCCTAAAGAAGAGACATCTAGAGCTTTTGTTTCGATTTTTTTGCCGAATTTGCCGCCTAATCTATTTGCTAGGCAGTCGCTCTTATCTATAGCTTCTGCAGCTGGTAAACCAATTCTAGATAGAGAAATAATGGTGAAGTCAAGACCTAATACTGCTAGGGTAAAAGTTGAACTGGATTTGCGTGATAAGCTGCCTAACAACGTAAGATTACAATTTGTGAATGAGAAAACTGGTGAAGTTATTGAGCACTTGCAGGAAATAGTTTATGATGATCTTCCATTGTATTGTGAGGTTTGTAAACATCAAGGTCATGGGGAGAAAGTACGTCGACAACTTAAGGCTAAGAATGATTTTGATCCACACCAACAGTTGATGAATGATGGGGGGACAATAGAACAATATCAAGGTGATGCCAGGGAGCTTTTGAATGCTAAGCGGGCTGCTAGTAAAATCATTGAAGCAGTTAATAGTGGAATGCAAAAGCAGGGGACTGGTGAGGGTCGAAGAGAGGTGCAACAGCCTGCTAAAGAAGTTGATGCTGGTGTTCCAAAAGCTATAACTGATCGTGAGGAGAAGGACCATGGTGGCTCTAAAAGTTTAGAGATCGTGCCAAGCAATACTTCAGTTGAAACTTTGCATGATTTTAATGTTACAGGTGTTACAAAGGGCCTGAAACTTCCAGATGAGACTCATGATGATCAACAACAGCTGTTGAAGGTGCAGGATGAGGGAATTAAACAAGTTACTACTGCTACGGTATTAGTCGAGGTTTTGACTCCTAAAGAACCTGGGAATGGCTATACAATAGGTGTGCTTAATCATAGGTCGACTAGGATTGGAGATGATACTGGTGTGGAGATACATCCTACTGTTAGAAGTATGATGGGGACTGCTGTTGATGTGCAAATTGTCCCAGCTATTGTTGTTAGTCATGGTACTGGTTTGTTTCGAGCTACTAATGGTAATGAACAACAAGAGGTTACACTGGTTGATCAAGGAGGTAGGAGTGGTAAGGCTGATGCTATAGAAATTGGGCAACAGAGTAGGGATCAACAGAAACCTGTTTCTAAACTCCCTCGTGACATTCCAGCTGCTACTGCTTTAGCGAGGATTTACCAGGCTGTTGATTCTGCTCTACAAAATCATAATATGGCACTGAATACTACTGGGATTGTTAGTGATCGAGGTTTAGTGAATTCACATGATAGAACAATTGCTACTGAAGAAACACCAGCAGGTTCTAAACCTACAACTGTGAAGACTGCTTTTCAGGTTTTGGAGGGGGAAAAGCAGGCTGTTAAGGGACCTGGTATTGATCGTGTTCAAGTTAGGATTGTTGATAATTTCCCTTCAGTTGCTGAGCATATTAATACAAGGCAGGAACAAGCTAATGATCAGCAATTACCATGTGAGAAGGAGAAGGAAACTGGGACTTTAAAATCTGCTACTGTTGGTGCTACTGATATAAAAGAAAAAATACAGGACGTGACTGAAATTCTTAGAAAAGGAGATGCTAGTAAAATTAGTGGAAAATCTACTAACAAGATGGCTTCTAATATGTTAGAAGTAGAGTCTCAACATGGGCAACAATCAGAGACTAAGGTTTGGTCAGTAGTGCATCGATCACCTAGCAAGAAGGTGGCTTCAGATCATAAAAAACTGGAGATTGGAGCAAAAACTTTTAGGTGTTCTACCTCTTTTAATGCTTTCCTCAATGCACATGACCATGCTGAGAAAGATTCTACGAATATATTGTAACTGGTGGAGGGTGAAACAGGTTTAAAAGATCAACAAACCAGCTTTTCAGACAGTGTAAAAGAGCAGCAAAATGCAAAGAATGCTGATCTTTGGTTACGTGCCTCAAAGGACATTGTTCCTACAGATGATCTTGATTCAACAACTCTGAATGATGATATTCTGGCCAACTAATTAGTTGTGTGCTCCAGCAGTGAAAAAGGAGGACAAGGCAGTGACAATTTGACTAAGGAGTAGGATGGTCAAAGAAATGTCTCTAAGAATAATTTTCTTGAAGGTCTGACGGGCAAGCAAGCACACAATTCCAATACTCCCACATTGCATTTTTCAGAGTTATCATAACTCAAAATTCTTTTGATGCACTTACGTATGAGGAGGATGTTAGAGTTAACTTACTAACCTTAGGAGATGATAATGTGCATTAGATAATTCTGCCTCATCCTAGCAGTACGGGCAGTCTAATGGGCAGAGGGTTTCAGCTGTGCAGGAGAAAAAAGCAGGGCTGAGTGATAAACAAGATAAACAGGTTTCTAATTCTACCTGGTCCATGCCGCAGTGTATGTTCCGTTTGGACAACTACAACTTCAGACAATCGCAGCAGTAGACTTGAAGAGTTTTAAACAGTCATGTGAGATTTCAAACAAGTCTTTGATTTTAGACTATGACCGGGAACTTTTGGATACTTTAAAAAGTCCAAAATCTCATAAATGTGCATATTCAGCTGGCTCAAAAATGGCTTCACATGTGTTGAAAGTTTCAGTGGCAAAGAGACATGAACCAGGTAGTGTATAGTCGGGTAAGAACCTCACCAAAAAAGCTGAATTTAAAGCTTCTGCAATGAAGTATAATGACATGAAGAGGCATGAACCATTATGGACGGTTGTACAAGAACTAGCTAATCAACAACTAGAGGAAAACTTACGTGTTGCCATTTTCGACAAAGGTGAGCTTGAATAATGTCCGGAAGAGGCGGCTAAAAGTAGAGATTTATCTCCTACGCATAGAGGAAAAAAAAAAGGCGAATCAAGGAATAGCACTCAGGCAACTCCCAATGAGAGCTGCAAAGCAAAAAGGGGTTGCCCCTTCCACATCTACAAGGTCCAATCGATCAGAGAATAAATGAAGAATTTTGAAGTTTTATTGAAGATAGTTGAAGAGGAATTTAAGGAACTTTAAATTGAAGAACTCACAAGTGTGACAAATGAGGGGCAAGACTCTAATTTCTACACTGTTTCATGTTATCAGTTTCAAAGCATCATCACATGTAATATCGTCATAGAGTGTGTTATAAACTGTATGATGATCATAGAGTATTTAGTTATTTCTAGTTCCTATTTTTTACATGCCTGCTAGAAGATGAGGTTTTTCATGCCTCAATAGGAATTGCAAGGTAAGGTCTTTGCCCCCCTTACATGTACTCTTCCTTTGTGGCTTTCTGTTTTATTATTAATAAAATAACTACTAGGCAAGCCTAGTAGTATAGTTTGCCACAAAAAAAAAGTAACATGTTTTAACCTGGTACAGGAGCCAATCTGCCCAGAAAATGCAGAACAATGAGGATAGGTACAGGATTTTGGCTAACAAAAAAGGGATCAAAGGATGTACTGGGGAGGGAAACACAAGTACATTGTGCTAGATCAGTCTCCCAGTAATGATTTGACACATAAATAAAATTAACATGTGGCTGGCATTCACACAAGATTCTTATCAAAACAGCCATACTCGACTTATTGCCCAGTCTTGTAAGGACGAGGCAGTGCCTTTTCTTTAGTCATACGGAAGAATTGCTTTAAACCAAATGGAGCAGATTATCATCTCCAACAAGTAGGATGAACAAGGAACAAAATTTAGGAGGAATGTCATGTTTTCATACAAGGAACAAGCCTGAAAGTTGGATGCAAAAATTCACGCGTATCTGTTTTTGGGCAGTGCTGGGAACATCAAATAGCCACATTTTGACATTACATTTTGCAACACCAATGGAATGCAGATTCTATCTACAATTGAGGCATAAGTAAGTAGTGACTCTGGAATTCACAAGTGCAGATAATTACAATTTGGTGAACCACAATGGCACTCAAATGCGAGCAAATGCAGAAAATGGTTATAACTGTAATAGGCTAGTTCTTATACATGCTCTAGATCTATCTTTTTCATATTTATATTAGATTACATTGTAATATCAGTCTTGGGTATCATAAACCCAAAATTAGTAATAGGATCTTTGTAGTAGACAAATTATACGTTCTTACTCACAGTAAGACAACATGCTACTTTATTTTATTTTGTTATATATATAAAATCTAGCCCTAGGTATATCGCCTAGTGGATTTGCAAAAAAGAAAACCTGGTCACCCTAATTTAAAAATATGCAGAATGAGCAATGTTCGAAATTTACCGGTGAAGGCTATGGATCAGATTCCACTAGCACTCCACATGTGGTGGGAGGACTTGGGAAAACAAGGACGAGACAGGGTTAACCAATACCTGGGGGCGCTTACTGGACTATTGAAAATTCAACCTAGAAGTGAACTGATAGAGGCATTAGTGTCATTATGGGACCCTGCTCACACTGTCTTGCACTTCTCAGATTTTGAGCTTACACCTACTTTGGAATAAATGGCGGGTTATGCTGGGAGTACGGAAGGATTAAGATACAAGTACCTGGTATCTCCAAGGACTGTTACTCCCCAAAAGTTTCTAGACTTACTGAAAATAAACAGACAAATCAAGACTGAAAGTCTAGCAGGTGGAGCTTTCACTTTTCACTTCCTATACCAGCGATACGGGCATTTAAGGGGATTTGAAGACCCAGAAAATGGACTCTGCAGTAAATAAAAACCGATCAAAGTTGAAAACGCATAGATGTTTTGCCTTTATGGTGGCATTTTTAGGCCTTTTGGTGTTTCCAAGGGAAGACGGGCACATTGATTTGCGTATAACCGGAGTTGTCCATGTTTTGACTACTCAGGCCAAGAGTACTCTCGCACCCATGATCGTATCAGATATATTCTGAGTCCTCACATCCTGTAAGGCCGGAGTCAGGTTTTTCAAGGGATGTAATCTACTGTTGCAAATATGGATGATCGAGCACCTTTGTCATTGTCCCCGATACATGAATTACGGGTCTATGGGGAAAAATGACATTGAAGAGTTTGGTACACGAGTGACAGGATTCGAAATGCCAGAGTGGGTCAAAGATTGGATTACCCGCCTTCGTTCTATAACAGCAAATCAGATAGAGTGGACATTGGGTTGACTCCCCGTTGATGAGATTGTTTATATGCCCGCCATCGGTCCCTACTTCCTTCTAATGGGTCTCTGAAGCATCCATTCTTATGCCATGTACCGGGTTTTGAGACAACTTGGAAGATGCCAGACAGTTCCTAGAGATGAAGATCTTAGTACTCATGTGATCAAAATCTGCTCCAATGCCCAATTTTCTGAAGAAGTGGTTCGCCAAATTTGGAACGAATGCCAGTATTTGGGGGAAAACACACGAGTACGTGATTTTCCAGGGGCGAGGTCTTACCTAGTTATGTTGCTTGGTATGGAAAGAGAGTCGCGACGCATGATAAATCTGAAAGGCCAACTAAAAGGCCCCATATCCAAAAATTTGCCGACGCATCGCAGGAATAGTGGGCTTGATTAGCCAAAGAGAATGAATACCGGACCACCATAAGCAAACTAGAAGATCAAATCAGAAACATCAAATTTGATAGTAGTTTGCAGCTTGCTGAGGATGAAAGAGAAAAGAAGAAGTTGGCTCAAGAAAACGAAGCCCTCCGAGCTCAGATCTGAAAAATGAAAATAGCTGCCGAAACCCCGGTGAGAAGCAAAAAAGATGAAAAACTCATAAGCAATCTGAGGCAAAAAGTGCATGATTATAGGGCTGATCTGACAAATGGCGAGGAAGAATTGGCAAAAGCTCGAGCAAAGTTGGCAAAAGGTGCAAAAGAACGGACAAGGTTTGCTCACTAGTTAAAGCAAAAGTATGATAAAGGAGTCACAATCTTAAGGGAAAAGCTGACTACCCTCGAAAATAAAATGGTTCAGCAAACAAAGGACTTCAAAACAGAAAGAGAACACTGCTATGCCTTGATTTACCAATTAGAAGAGAGCGTGCAGAAGTTGCAAGACAAAGACAACACAGCCACACAGGTGCTAGAAGCTCGTGCACAGCAAATTGGACGCTTGCTTTAAGAAAAGGGTGTCATTAGAATGAGAATCAAAGTAATAGCTGATTATGTTGCAATGAAATGCCATGAATGTGAAGATATGACCAGATCTATGTTTTTTGCTTTCGTGATGACCTTTGTTCGCCAGGTGATGGCTGATCTAGACCACTTTCAGGAAGAGATTGCACGTAGGCCCACGCCGAGACCGGCTGATGTCCCGCGAGCCCCAGGAATACATTGGAAGCTCTTATGTATTCTTGATTTCTCGGTTTTTGAGTCTGTATTTTTTTCTTTTTCTCGAGTCTGTTTTGTCCTTTCGAGTCTGTTTGTGGTTTTGTTTCGTGTCTATATGTTTTCTTTTGTAGTCGCCAGTACTTTCGAGTCCTTGTAATAGAAAAAAACCCAAAAAGATGTCTTTTATTAATGAAATATTGAAAAAACCAAAAAAAATCTTTTCTTTTATGTCGCTTTATTTTCTGAACTACGTAATGATATGATTCATGCGGCGTCATGATATGTAGGCAATCCCCATAGGATTCGATCATAGCCATAAAATTAAAAAAAGAAGAAGAAAATGAGTGAAAAAGAAAGAAAAGAGGGGCAAAAACAAAAGGGAAGAAAAGAGCGAGAAATAAAAGAGCGAAAAATAGTAGAAACAAGAAGGAAAAGAAATCAAAGGTTGAAATTTGAGAAAGAGATAGCAAAGCCGGGATGAAACACACAGGCGTTGCAAATACATTTAGAATCGTTTAACTGTTCAGGTGCATTGCATCCTCAATGTGCGATTCCCTATATGTTAAATGCCTTAAAACTGACAAGGTTGTTGTGTGTGCTATAAAAACATGTCTTGTTTAGGTGGTTGGTTTTGATGGTATCCCGGCTTCCCACCCTTACTTTATAAGATCAAAAGGAAGTGTCTCAATGTCTTTAGAAAGCAGTCTCCGCGTCATCGATACTAAGGATAATGCCACACCGGTTATGACCCAGCCTGAATCGGCAACTGCCGAAGAGAACCGAATACTGTGTGTCCGCATGTTAGAGATGTGGGACGCCTGGTCCAATGGTAGAGAACCACCAAGTTCAATCCCAGGGTTTCCTGAACTGATCCCCAGGATGGGTGGAACCACCAATATCCCCATCCCCGTGACTAATCCATTTGTCCCGCTTGGGTACCCCACTATGTCAGCCAACTTTACCGGTACGCCTTCTGAGGTCCGCCCCCAGGCACCGTTTACAGGGGTACCCGCAACATTGCTCACTGCACCACCAATCTTTACCATGGCACAGCTAACCGCGCCCAGGCCATGCTTTGAGCCTTCAATATTCACCTTTCGGGGCCCTCAATTTTAGCCAGATACAACTCATATTACTCCCGACTCATACCCTCAGCATCCGCAATATGAGTCTCTAATGGAATAAGAAAGAACAATGAGAAACCTAGAGCAGGAAGAAATGGCTCGAAAGATGAGAAGCCTAGAGCAAAGCCTAAAAAACATGCAGAGCCTGAGTGGCCAGAAGAGTGCCTCCTACTCCGATATGTGCATGTTTCCATATGTTCACCTGCCAGTTGGCTTCAAAACGCCAAAGTTTGAAAAATATGATGGGCATAGAGATCCGATCGCTCATCTAAAACGATACTGCAACCATTTGAGGGGTGCTGGTGGAAAAGAAGAGTTATTGATGGCTTATTTTGGGGAAAGCCTGACTGGAATCACTTCAGAATGGTACATGGACCAGGAAATCTTCCACTGGCACATATGGGATGATTTGGCCAGCGATTTCGTCAGACAGTTTCAGTACAATGTTGATATAGCTCCAGATAGGAACTCCCTGTCTAACTTGAAGAAAAGAACCACTGAGAGCTTTCGTGAATATGCTATTAAATGGCACAAGCAGGCTGCCAGAGTAAAGCCGCCCATGGGCGAGACCGAAATGGTTACAAGATTCAGAATATGATGTCTGCCATGGGCAAACCGTTCGCAGAGGCAATAAAAATAGGAGAAATGGTAGAAAATGATTTGAAAAGTGGCCAGATATTAAGCCAATCTGCTTTGAGAGCTACCTCCCAAACCATCCAGAACGGCTCAGGAGGTTTGCTTAACCGAAAGAAGAGGGAGGAAGGAGCCATGATGACTTCAGGTTCAAGAGGGCCCCGTCGATCACGTGATCACCCTTACATGACTCCCAGAACTCCACAGCACTACTATCCCTACCAAGATGCAGCCTATGCCGTGGCACCGCCTTATTATGCGGTGATGAATGCCCAACCCTACACACGGCCACCGCAGCACTACAACCAAGCTCAAGCTCCACCTCCAAAACATAACCATCCTTACCAAGCTCCATATAACCCACGTCCACCACAATACAACCACCAACATAATCCACGCTCCGGTGAGCCACCTAGGAGAAGCAATTTCACTCATATTGGTGAATCCTACTCTAGCTTCTCTAGAAGTTGATCCAGCTGGGTCTGTTATAAACTGTGCCCCCTAATCGATAAAATCCAGAATCCCCATCATACCGGGCAGGTGCCAGGTGTGCTTACCATTCGGGGGTAGAGGGTCATGATACGGAGGATTATTGGACCCTAAAAAAGGCGGTGGAAAATTTGATAGAACAAAAATAAGCTGTGCTGAGGGACGAGGAAGCCCCCAATGTGAATAACAATCCGTTACCGACTCATAACAATGGGCCAGTCATTAGAATGATCTATGAGGATAAGGAATTTAATCCAGCTTTGAAAGCCATCATTTCCATCGCCGATTTAGAAACGAGACCCAAAGTTGTGGTAAAACAAGCCAAAACTGAGAAGAAAATCACTCCAATTCCTCAAGTGGTAGAAAAAGTTGTAGAAACAAAAGCTGGGGCAACACCTGCTAAGAACACAATTCTCTATGTTCCTAAAGACCCAAGGAAAGAACACATCACCTTGAATATTCCCAAGAAATTTGAGCCAAGAAAGGCCACGTTGAATGTGTCGAAACTATATGTACCAAAGGGGACTTATGTGACGTGGGGGCCGATAATTTCACCAAGTCTGACTGAGCCTGTGGTTATCAGCAGCATACCACAGGGCCCCATGAGAGACCCCACCGCAGTTTCCTGAAATTACAATAAAACAGTGGTCACTTACAAGGGCAAAGAAGTCATAGGAGAGGTAAATGAAATGAGTCAACCTGGGAAGTACCACAACCCATAAGAGTTAAAGCTAAATAAGGATAAATGGTTTCCACCTAAGAAGCATGTGAGCGCTGAGGAGGCAGAAGAGTTTTTCCGAAAAATGAAAACTCTGGAATATGCAATAGTTGACCAACTCCGAAAGACTCCTTCCCAGGTCTCGCTTCTATCTCTGCTGTTGAGCTCAAAATGAACATCAGAAAGTACTCTTGAAGACATTGAACGAGGCATACATCCCAGTTGAAACTTCTGTTGAGCAATTGGAAAGAATGGTTGAACGATTCTTTGAGGTCAACTGGATTTCTTTCAGCCGCGACGATTTTCCCCTAGAGGGAGCCGCCCACAACAAAGCCATTCACCTGACTGTCAAATGCGAGGGCTACTATGTGAAGAGAGTCATGCTAGATGGTGGCTCCGGGGTCGATATCTACCCTCTTTCAACACTCTAGAGAATGGAAATTGGAATGGAAAGAATCCGACCTAACAATGTCTGTGTACGGGCTTTTGATGGCATCAAGAGAGATACCATAGGGGAAATCGATCTAATTTTGACCATTGGCCCTGTGGATTTCAAAGTAACTTTCCAGATTCTAGACATGGACGCCTCATACAATTTTTTGGGAAGACCATGGATTCACGCTGCCAGAGTTGTTCCCTCCACTCTCCACCAGATGGTCAAATTTGAGTATAGAATCAAGAAATTGTTGTCCATGGGGAGGACGAGCAGTCCATCTACAGGGATCCTTCAGTCCTGTGCCTTGAAGCCAGGGAAGTCAATGAGCATATTGTATACCAGGCCTTCGAGATTGTGGTTGCCGATCAATGTGAAGAAGGGGCCCCATGCCCTCAGCCTTGCTTAGCTAATGTCTCAGTCATGGTCACCACTGAAATGATTAGACATAGGTACAAGCCCGGAAAGGGGATCGGGGTATCTCTATAAGGCATCACAGATCTTGTCAATTCGATCGCCAATGAGAAGTTTTTCAGCGTGGGTTTCCAAGCTACAAAAGCTGACAGAAAATGGGCAGATAAGCGCAAAAAAGAAGGGTGGGTCCTACCCCAGCCCATTCCACATCTCGCCGATCATTTGTCAAGCCCAAATATGTGGAAGAAAAAGAAGAGGCCTTCATGGCCGAAGAGATTGATGATATTTGTGAAGCCATGAAACAAATGATGTATGAGGCTCATATGGTCCAGCCAGGGAAAGGCACGAGAACTGCCGAGGTGCCGTATATGGGGCCAGATGCCAAGCTTCAGAATTGAAAAGCTACCCCATTCCCTGTCAGACGGGAATCTCGGTAGTCCAGTCTTGCCATCTCTTCTACATTACGAGTTATTTCAGGGTGTAACTTGAATGTTTTTACTTTATTGTATTTTAATTTCGATGTAAACCCTCATATCTTTAATCCAATGAAATGAAATCAATATTTCACAGTCTATAGATGTCTCTTTTCTTTTATTTTGATTTTGCTATTTTCTTATCTTTTCCTTTTCAGTTCTAATAATGCGGACTTAAATAATATGACATGCTTGCGGGCTTCATGCCCGGATCCTAAAACGCTGTCTAATTGTGAAATAATGAATCAAGAACCAGAATATGATAAAGATGAGCTTTTAGGAAAATAAATCGAGAATTGGAACAATTTGAGAATAACCCTAAGCCAAACTTAAATAAAACCAAGCCAGTTAATTTGGGCAGTTCATAAGAGATCAGAGAAACCATGATAAGCATTCGCGTTGATGAAAGAACTAGAGATGCATTGATCCAACTTTTGTTTGAATTCAAGAACGTGTTTGCATGGTCCTATGATAATATGCCAAGACTGAGCGTCGATTTAGTGGTACATAAATTTCTGACCTATCCCGGCTATGCACCTGTCCAACAGAAGCAGAGAAAGTTCAAAACAGACATCAGTGATAAGATCAAAGAAGAAGTCACCAAACAACTGAAAGTTGGTGTGATCCAAGTGGTCCGATACACCACGTGGCTGGATAATGTGGTTCCAGCGCCGAAGAAAGATGGGAAAACCCAAGTGTTTGTTGACTATCGGGATCTGAACAAAGCAAGCCCCAAGGACAACTTTCCATTGCCAAACATCCATATTATTATTGACAACTGTGCCAAACATGAGATACAGTCTTTTGTGGATTGTTACGCTGGGTATCATCAGGTTCTGATAGATGAAGAAGATGAAGAAAAAATGGCTTTCACCATACCGTGGGGAACTTACTGTTACAGGGCCATGCCATTCGGTCTGAAAAATACTGGGGTAACCTACATGAGAGCTATGATTGCCATCTTCCATGACATGATGCACTAGAAAATTGAGGTGTATGTGGATGATGTGATCATTAAATCTAGAACGCAATAAGACCATGTGCGAGATCTGAGGAAGTTCTTTGAGCGTCTGTGCAGGTATGATTTAAAACTGAACCCAACTAAATGTGCATTCGGAGTTCCATCTGGGAAACTTCTGGGGTTTATAGTCAGTCGGAGGGGTATTGAGTTAGATCCGACAAAGATAAAGTCTATTCGAGATTTACCACCTCCGAAAACCAAGAAAGAGGTCATGAGTTTGCTAGGGAGGTTGAATTACATCAGTAGATTCATCGCTCAGCTTACTACCACGTGTGAGCCCATATTTAAGTTTCTGAAGAAAGACGCGTCGAACAAATGGACAGATGAGTGTCGAGAAGCTTTTGATAAAATCAAAGAATATATATCAAATCCGCCAGTGTTGGTTCCGCCTGAGCCCGAAAGACCTTTGTTCTTGTACCTGACAGTCCTAGAAAATTTTTCCGGCTGTGTCCTCGGGCAACATGATGTGACCGGGAAGAGAGAGCAAGCTATATACTACCTGAGCAAGAAATTCACCAGTTATGAAGCCAAATATACCCTGTTAGAAAGAACCTGCTGCACTTTGACTTGCGTCGCCCAAAAGCTCACACATTACCTTTTGGCCTACACCACCTATCTCATAACCAGAATGGATTCTTTGAAGTAAATATTCCAAAAATTAATGCCCATGGGAAGGTTAGCAAAATGGCAAATCCTGCTCACTGAGTTCGATATTGTTTATGTCACCCGCACGACGATGAAAGCTCAAGCCTTGGCGGATCATCTAGATGAGAACCTGGTTGATGATGAATACCAACCCCTAAGCACTTACTTTCCGGACGAGGAAGTAAACTCAGTTGAAGTAATTCCAAAGGACATTAATGCTTGGAAAATGTTCTTTGATGGAGCTGTAAATGCAAAAGGTGTCGGGATTGGAGCAATTCTAATTTCGCCAACAGGTCAGCATTATCCGGCCACAACCCGCCGTCGTTTCTTCTGTACAAACAACACCGCTAAGTATGAAGCCTGCATTATGGGCATGGAATATGGTAGTTGATCTGGATGTAGAGAAATTGTTAATCATGGGGGATTCTGACTTGATTATCCGACAAGTCCAAGGTGAGTGGGAAACTTGAGATATCAAACTCATCACATACAAGCAACATGTGGAAGACCTTAGCAAATGGTTCAAGTCTGTCGAATTCAGGTATATTCCTCGATTCCACAATGAGTTAACTGATGCACTAACTGCCTTGGCCTCAATGTCGCCGTACCCGAGAAATGTCCATATTGACCCGCTAGAAATCCAAATTCGAGAAAGGCATGGTTATTGTAATGTAATTGAAATAGAACCAGATGTTCAACCATGGTATCATGATATCAAAAGGTTTTTTGAAAACAAAGGAATATCCCGAGCAAGCTAGTAGAGATCAAAAGAGAACTATCAGAAGGCTTGACAATAGTTTATTTTTGAGTTGAGAGGTCTTGTACAAAAGAACTCCAGATCTGAATCTTTTAAGGTGTGTAGATGCCCGAGAAGCTGAAAAGATCATGAACGAAGTGCATTCTGGAGTATGTGGGCCTCACATGAATGGATATGTCTTTGCAAAGAAAATTCTCTAGGTAGGTTATTACTGGATGACCATGGAAAATGATTGTTTCAGTTTCGTCTAGAAGTGCCATCAATGTCAGATACACGATGACCTGATTCATGCACCACCTTTAGAGTTACATCCTATGTCAGCGCTGTGGCTATTCATTGCTTGAGGCATGGATGTTATTGGGCCAATCGAGCCGAAAGCTTCAAATGGACACAGATACATTCTGGTTGCCATTGATTATTTCACAAAGTGGGTCGAAGCGGTCACTTTCAAAGTCGTCACTAAGAAAGTAGTGGTAGACTTCGTGCATTCCAACATTATTTGTCGTTTTGGTATTCCTAAAACTATCATTACCGACAATGCTGCAAATCTGAACAGTCACTTGATGAGGGAGGTATACGAACAGTTTAAAATTACGCATCGCAATTCTACCCCTTATCGGCCTAAAGCTAATTCCGTCATTAAAGCTGCAAACAAGAACATCAAGAAGATTCTAAGGAAGATGATTCAGAGCTCCAGACAATAGCATGAAAAGCTGCCTTTTGCGTTATTGGGATATCGCACAACTGTGCGAACATCAGTTGGCTACTCCTTACTTATTGGTCTATGGCACTGAAGCTGCAATACCTGCAGAAGTTGAGATTCCCTCTATACGGATCATTGTTGAAGCCAAGATCGAGGACGAGGAATGGGTCAAAACCCGGTTGGAACAGTTGACTATGATTGATGAAAAGCGGATGGTCGCAATTTGCCACGGGCAGTTGTACCAACAAAGAATGGCCCATGCCTACAACAAAAAAGTGCAGCCCATGAAATTCGAAGTGGGTCAACTCGTTCTAAGATGTATTCTCCTGCATCATGAAGAAGCAAAAGGAAAATTTGCTCCAAACTGGAAAGGTCCGTACATTATGAGAAGGGTGTTGCCAAAGGGAGCACTGTATTTGGAAGACATTGAAGGAAATGACCCCAAGACAGCTATCAATGCAGATGCGGTTAAGAGGTATTACGTTTGACCTCTTTGTCCCATCTTTAATATGCTATGATTGGGATGACGAAGGCTTTCATTCTCGCTACCCAAACACTACCAATCCTTGCAACCCCTTTTGAGTCGGTTCCCTTTTTCTTTGACTACCCTCTTTGGAACATGGAATTTGTTATTGAAAAGAAAAAAAAAAGAAGATGAAAAAAAATGATGAAAAATGAAAAGAAATGAAAAATGAAATAAAATCAAAAATAAAGTTCCTTGAACTACGTTCGACTTGATTCCGAAAGGATATGTAGGCAGCCTCTCTCCGAGGTTCAGTCATACCAAAATAAAAATCCACATTTCCCAAAAAGTTGAAACTGGGGTAGATGATTCGGCGATAGTTTTGCCTGAAAGGCTCCAAAGTTGTATTTCAATCCGAATTCTTTTCACCCAAATCCTTTCCAAGTCCTTCCGATCAATTGGTAGGAATGTTCAAGAATTGGAGGATATACTCACTCGAATCTGATACAAACAAATGAGAGAAATGAAATAAGAGAGTCTTATTGGTGAAAACCCTCACGAGCACCATAAGGCGATAGTAAGTCGAGAAATTGAAAATGAGAGAGTCTTGTTAGTGAAAACTCGCAAAGAGCACTATAAGATGATGGTGAGAAGAGAAATGAGAAAGGCCAGCTGGTGAAAACCCGCAAAGGGCACCACTGATCGAAAAGAGGATCCTCACGCCATCGGCATCGACACAGTCCTAGGCAAGGTTTCTCGGTTGCGAGGCAAAAGTTATGATGAATTTCTGAGAGTCGGGTGGTTTACACGGGTCAGGCATCCAGTCCAAAAGGCATGTCATGTTCATTGAAGTCCTCATGTACTCCAGATAAGTCCTTCTTTCCTTTCCCGAAAGGGACGCCTCTTGTTTAAACTCATTCTCTATTCCATTGTTCGTTTTCTTTTAATCCCTTTCGGCCTAACTTTGTTCCAAAGACTAAGGAAAAGAAGAGATAGCAAGATTGATACACAAGTCTCTCATTTGATACAAGCTAATATACAAAAAATGCACCCAGCCTCGGCAAGGGCAGCAAGTCGACCACGACTAGCCATGGCGACCGATGCTTCAAAATAAAAAACTCTTGGAAGAAGGGAATAAAATTGAAATGCCTACAAAGGCAAAATAAAGTTGAAAAGGTTAAGTCCCAAGTGGCTAACCGTCTAGGCAAAGTTTGAAGAGTCAAAGGTTCCCCAATGCTTTGAAGTTAAAAAATTGGAAGAAAGAAGTCAAATGCCCACAAAGTCAAAATAAAGTTGAAAAAGGTTAAGTCCTACGCGACCAACCGTCATGGTAAAATTTTGGAAAAGCCAAAGGTTCTCCGGGGCCAGAAATGCAATCGGCATCCAGGAAACAACCAGTCACAGTTGAAATTATCGTCAAAGAAGCCGGCTAAGATCAAATGACTGAAACACTCAAGGCCGCAAAACCAACCACCGTTTCAAACTGACAAATTATTTTTTGTTTGAACCATAGGAAACAGGTGCAATCCAAAGCAACCTTGCAAGAAGCAGGTGCAACCAAAAGAAACCGCACGGAGACTAAAATAGCTCTGCAGCAACAATAACCCCAAAAGGGAAGTTTTCTTCAAATTCTTTCTCGCATTTTACTCATTCTCTAAAAAATAATTTTTTTTAAAAAAAATAATTGAAATGAAAAAAAGAAAGAAAAAAAAAAGAAAAAAAAAAAACCTCCAAATCATGGTAGTATAGGGTCTCCAATCCCTACCTGCATTTTTCAACATAGGGTTTCCACTCCCTATTTGAAATTATTTTAGACATAGGGTCTCCACTTCCTAGTTGATTTTATTTTAGACATAGGGTCTCCACTCCCTAGTCTCTTTTCCAACATAGGGTCTCTACTCCTTATTTGATTTTATTATAGGGTCTCCACTCCCTAGTCATTTTTCCAACATAGGGTCTCCACTCCCTAGTTGATTTTATTTTAGACATAAGGTCTCCACTCCCTAGTCGCCTTTTCCAACATAGGGTCTCCACTCTCTAGTTGATTTTATTTTAGACATAGGGTCTCCACTCCCTGATTTTATTTTAGACATGAGGTCTCCACTCCCTAGTTTGCTTTTCCAACATAGGGTTTCCACTCCCTAGTTGATTTTATTTTAGATATAGGGTCTCCACTCCCAAGTCTTTTTTCCAACATAGGGTCTCCACTCCTTAGTTGAAGTTATTTTAGACATAGTGTCTCCACTCCCTAGTCTCTTTTCTAACATAGGTCTCCAATCCCTAGTTGATGTTATTTTGGACATAGGGTCTCCACTCCCTAGTCTCTTTTTCAACATAGGGTCTTCACTCCCTAGTTGATGTTATTTTGGACATAGGGTCTCCACTCCCTAGTCTCTTTTCCAACATAGGGTCTCCACTCTCTAGTTGATGTTATTTTAGACATAAGGTCTCCACTCCCTAGTCTCTTTTCCAACATAGGGTCTCCACTCCCTAGTTGATGTTATTTTAGACATAGGGTCTCCACTCCCTAGTCTCTTTTCCAACATAGAGCCTTCACTCCCTAGTTGATGTTATTTTAGACATAGGGTCTCCACTCCCTAGTCTCTTTTCCAACATAGGGTCTCCACTCTCTAGTTGATATTATTTTAGACATAGGGTCTCCACTCTCTAGTTGATGTTATTTTAGACATAGGGTCTACACTCTCTATTTGATGTTATTTTAGACATAGGGTCTCCACTCCCTAGTCGCCTTTTCCAACATAGGGTCTCCACTCCCTAGTTGATTTTTATTTTTTAGACATAGGGTCTCCACTCCCTAGTCGCCTTTTCCAACATAGGGTCTCCACTCCATAGTTGATTTTTATTTTTTAGACATAGGGTCTCAACTCCCTAGTTGATGTTATTTTACACATAGGGTCTCCACTCCCTAGTTTATTTTATTTTAGACATAGGGTCTCCACTCCCTAGTCGCCCTGTCCAACATAGCGTCTCCACTCTCTAGTTGATTTTATTTTAGACATAGGGTCTCCACTCCCTAGTGATTTGATCTTAAATGCACGGTACACTATTCCCTGATATCATTGCCAATATAGGGTATACCATTCCTTGGCCACATTTTCCCAACATAAGATACACCAATCCTTAGTTGATACATCCTTTTGACAATAAATGAACACCATCCAAAAACAAATCAGCATGATCTTTTCGGGGTACATCACCCCCGACCTTTTATTGCTTTCAATAAAGAAGTAGTTAAGAATTTTGTTACAATAACTCACGAAAGTTTTCTAGTGCAAACTACGGCAGAAAAATTTCGTTCGTTTGTTTGTTTTGGCGTCTGAGTAGGTTTTACCTCGAGGCACTGGGTTCGAGATGACCAAAAGAAGAAGTCTCAATTCAGAATAAAAGAAAAGAAAAAAATAAGTGAATCCAAAATGCAAAAGCAGTTGGAAAGTTATGGAATGCTCAAGACATGACTGAAGCCACGAGCATTGGAGTACCGTTTTGATTAGAAGAAACTATAGAACAATGAACTAGCACCTACAGCTAGCGAGCATCAAGGTTTAGATCAGAGTCTGCATGAAGAACCAGTCAAGACTCAAGATCAAGTTTCAGAAGACTCATAGATAGGAATCTTGTAACTCATAATTGATAGGCTTGTTTAGTTTCTTTTTTATTTTGATATAATAGCAGGACCGCAGACCAGATCCTCGACGAAACCTCACTCGAATCCTCAACTCATCATTCTACCATTCTCCTTGAACTACACGCGACTTGATTCCCCTATAACCCGGGATATGTAGGCTGTCCAAAATAAGAACTCGGTTGTACCCTATCTTTTATTTCTTTTCCTTTTGAATAACGGTTTGGTCAAAAATTAGTCAAATGGCTCACCTAGTCTTTGCATGAAAACTCTTCATGTTTCCACGCAAAGAGGGGCAGTTGTGAGCACCTAATTTATGACTATATTTGAATTTTATCACCTTCTACTGTGTAAATATTTTTAAAAACTTAATATATAATTTTTTAGCTTTGTGACATTTTTTATATATAGGTTAAAAATTAAAAATAATTTAAAAGGTCAATTATTACTATTAATATTATTGTTATTTTTATTTTTATCTTTATTTTAAAATAAAATAAATTCAAAACCCGAAAAAAATTAAATTTTTTTTTTTTAAATTTTCGGATTTGAATAAAAGATAAGAAAAGTAGAAGTATGGAATTAAAAAGTAAAAGTAAAAGTAGGTGAAAAATATTTAATAAAAAGTAAAAGAAAGTGGAAAATTAAAAAAAAACAAAAATAAAAGAATGTTGAAATTTTAAAAATAAAAAGTAAAAGAAAGTTGGAATTTAAAAAATAAAAGTAAAGGTAGCTGAAATTTTTTTTAAAAAAAAATCAAAGAGAGTGGAAATTAAAAAAAAGAAAAGTAAAATAAGTGGAAAATGAAAAAAAGAAAAGTAAAAAAAAAAGTGGGAATTTAAATATAATAAAAGTAAAAAAGTGAGAAATTAAAAAAATAAAAATAAAGGAAAGTGGGAAATAATTTTTTTTAAAAGAAGAAAAATGGGAAGTGGGAATTCTTTTTAATTAAAAAATAATTAAATAATAAAATTTTAAAAAAAACCGAAATTTTTTGTATAAATAGAAGAGAAATGCGAGGAGGAAAAAAAGAGGAGAAGAAGGAATAAAAAAAGAGAGGAGGGAATTGAGAGAAATTTATTTTCTTCTTCTAGGATAAAAGAATTTGTACTCGTGTCATTATTTCTTCGTCTTTCTTTCGAAAAATCCAACAAAGTACCCCAAAATCCAGCTTCAAAACACCCAAAATCAGCCCCAGAAAATATCGCCAAAAGCCAACGCCGAAGTGAAGTCGCGTTAGAGTTTCGTCGTTTAAGGTCCTGGTTAAGCGTTGGTTTTGGATTTTTGCTATTTTGGAGCTTCTCTTTCACTGTATCTGCTTGAAATTTTAGCAATAAAGGTTCATCCTCTCTTTAAACTTCTCTTTGAATTTATCATGTTGGATGTTTATTTGTTAGAATAGAGTCTACTAAATTACATTGATATAAATGCTCATAAGTTTGATTATTTACATAGTATCTCTGATTAGTTGTTTGAGGTTTATTAAGTAGTATTCTGTCTTAATTTAGTTTGGTTAGTTTATAATTAATTGCTAAGTGGGTCATATGATTTATTTGCAAATTAATTTTAGACATCATTAGTCAGTAATGTTAAATGACCCACGTTTTGGGCCCAAGACAAGAAGAATAATTAAATTGTTGGCATGTTCCCAATAAACATGTAAGCTAGCTCTCCTTTATAAATTAATATAACTTCAAATGACTTCCATAATACCTACGACATTCACAATAACCTCCATAATTCAATAGCTTCACAAATAATCTCAAACTAGTTTAGAAAAATAACTTACGAACATTCGTAGTTTGCTTTAGGCACGTTTAAATAAATCATCGTGACTATGGGTACGGTTCCCGTGGCATAGTCATGATACATAACCCCAATTCGAGTGCGCGTTTCGCGCGACTCGACCACAACTTAAAATAATAATAAAAATAAACATGTTGTAAATCGCGGGTGCGTTTCACGTGACGCAATTAGCAATATGTACAAAAATAAACGAGTGTGCGACATCGCGACTTGTTCATATAAAGTTCCATAATATTAAAAGCAGCTAGAAAGTAAAAATGCACAATAGATATTGAACATATAATAAATCAGATAATTAGGCCGATTTTTAATAGTTGAGCGACCGTGCTAAAACCATGGAACTCGGGAGTACCTCACACCTTCTCCCGGGTTAACAGAATTCCTCTCCCGGTCTTCTGTATTCGCGGACTATAAATAAAAGTTAATTTTCTCGATTTGGGATTTTAAATAAACCGGTGACTTGGGATACCATAACAATTATTCCAAGTGGCGACTTTGAATAAATAAATAATCTCATATCGATTAATGTCACTTTAATTAAAAAAAGTTCCCTATCCCTGGGGAAAAGGCGGTGTGACAATGCTCTCATCGGGGGAGTTAATACGCGTTGTACTTTTTTTCCCTTACAAGGTTTTGTCCCACTGGATTTTCTTTGCAAGGTTTTTAACGAGGCAACCAAAAGGCGTATTTTCAAACATGTGTACTCTTTTTCCTTCACTAGATTTTTTTTCCCATAGGGTTTTTTCTTAATAAGGTTTTTACGATGCACATTATCTATAGACATTCAATGAGGAGTGTTATAAGAAAAATTTAAAATGGTGGATGTTTACTCTTCTCCATTATCTCCGTAACCTACTTCATGATCTTTCTCTCAAATGTTTAATGACATGTTCAATGACATATTTATAATAGTGACTCTTCACTTTTCATATCTATTTAAAGGCCTTGTAATAGATAGAAAAAGATACACAATTGAGAAAAAAAATAAGAATCTCTCATCTCTTTCTCTTTATATCTCTTTGCTTATTTTTTCTTGTTCTATATTGTTAATTTGAGCTATATTTCATATCAATTTTCTATTTTTCATAATTTCCAATGCCATTACTTGATTTTCTGGGTGTGATTTTAGATTTATTTATTTATACAATAATGAAGTGGAAGAAATAGTTTCGGCGAGGTAAATGATTGTGTCCACGACAATATTCGAAAAGTTACAGAGAAATGTGAATATCGAGAGAATTGTGGAGCACAGAAAATTAGTACTGTACAATCATGGATATTGACCTGACGCACCAAAACAATTGTCAATAACCCACTATCAATTCTATTGCCAAGCATTTTTCATGTGGTTCCTATTGAAGAAATTGAAATTGGGACTATCTAAAAATCATTTCCTAAGTTGTACCGGCCGATTTAGTTGGCAAAGATTATCAAATCATGCATTACATATTTGAAGGAGCTTCAAGCAAAATTTAAGAATATTTGAGGATGCTACTATTTGGTGTCAATTTAACATTTAAGATATGTAGAGTAGATGGCCGAAGGTAATTTTAAAGAATAAATTCTACTGTGGGAATCCTGATTATAATTTTTTGGTGTAGCAGCCAAAAATTACTAACATCACCGATGATTACAAAGGAGTTTGGGTAGCACACTTTTTGGTTTATAAGTTAGTCACACTTATAATTGCTTATGGCTTCAATTTATGAACACATTTGAATTGACTAAGAATACACTATTTTGAATAAATTTGCAATAAAAAATCTGCCGATATTTAACTCATTTTTATTATAAACATTTTAAGGCATTTTAATAAAAAGAATATATCTATCAACACATTTTTCCATATACATTAATTACTTATTGGAGTATCACTTTTATCCAAATACATGATCGTTCCTCAATAAAATCAATATTAACACATAAAAGTGCTCTTCACCCTTCATATTTATGAGCTATTCTCAATTTCCTTAACCCAAAGGACTCTAATAATGCGTTGGTACGCTTGTGTATAAGATATCTAATACTCTCCTTGTTCCAAGTTATATTTGGTAAGTTCGTTCCAAAAATAAGGATATCTTTTTAAATTTGAAAAATAATTAACTTAAACTTTTTATTTTTATTTTAATAAAAAACTTTTATAGTCATATAATTATTTATGATTTATTTTAAACCACAATTCAAAGTCTTCTTTTATTTATAAAAAACGAGAAGGCAAGAGAGAAATGAGAAAGCTTAAAAAGAGAAAACAAAGGTTGCTAGTGCTAGTTGCTAGTCTACAACCTCACGCAACCTAACCCCTTTTTCTGTAAATAAATTTTTTTATTACCAAGTAGATTTATATAAATCTGAAAAACAAAGTCTCCTACAATAAAACCTGAATTTTTCTAACTAATGATTTTCCTACAATATGAAAGTTAATGGTTTTCCTATTATGTTTAATTGTTCGAATTATCAAGATATAAAGAAGACAATTGTTATTCATATACTCCTGAACCTACTAAATGAGACATTTAGTGATAATGGGAGGATTCACTTACAAAGTCGACACCAATGGTGCTAATGGAACTCTAAAGATTTGAATCATTCCTGAAACCAGAGAAATACAAATAACAAAAATACAACCTCTTTTCTTCTAAAAAGATTGTTAAACTTTACAATGTAACTTCGTGCCAATCTAAAAAGCAAATGAACTATGTAAATGAAAAGAAAAAGAAATCACGTTGATGACAAATTCAATCAGCAAATCAAAGCTTAATGAAACAGAAGAAATTACTGTATCCTACATAGTTGAACATCGGCCATCCGCAAAAATAGTCACCAACAAAGGTGAATTTATAGGATCGGAAGAAGAACAGTTAGAGGAGATGAAAAGGTTTGTAACTGAAATGTAATTTATAATGTTTAATCAAGAGATATGTCTTTTCAGTTTTTTAATATAGCACATAAAGTTTTGCAACTGATATAAAATAATAAGGTTTGTAACCGATATGAAAGGATAATGTTTAATGAAGAGTCAGGTCTTTCGGGTATTTTGATAGTTGAAGAGAAGTTTGGAGGGGAAAATGACAAAAAACTGAGAAATTAAATAAATGCAATTCCTAGTCCATAAGAGGTGCCATGTTAGGGTTTGACCTTCTTTATATATATAGAGAGAGAGACTATTTTGGCATTTTGCCACATAAGTATATCAAAAGCTATTATTCTAGAAAAGTACATATTCTTCCGCTAAAACCTGAAAAAATTCATTTGAACAGGACAAACAAAAGCCTAATTTAGACATGTTTATCTTTAAAAATGGATAACAATTGAATTTATACGCGGTTTTAAGTATACGTGAACTAATTCAATACAAGTGATTAATAATATTAGATGAACAGGTTAAAGATAGAATAAATAGCCAAACCAGTAGTAGTATTGAGTCTAGGCTCAGTTGTGAGTCTAACAATTAGCCTGCCTTCGGTTCAGAACCAAACACTTATGAAGAACTATGAACAAAATTAAGAACTTTGAATAACCTTTAGAAGCAGAGAAAATAAATGTATATTGCCTTGATATGCGTGTTATATTGCGTCTATTCAATAATCAGCTTCCCCTTTATATAGTAGAGGAGTTTAACCCTAAATACAATTCTATGAAAGGTAAAAATCTTCCTTTTATCTAATCACTGATATGTTGTCGATACGGGCTGAGATTCACGCCGTGATATCCGGTTGGACACTGATATCACGACCCTTCGTTAACCGTGCGCGGTCGTTTGGTAATATTTTTTGAGGTCTTGGAACTCGAACGGATCCGGGAGGCGTGGTCTCGATGGCTCCGATGGCAGGTGTTTTGTTCGGACTTTGATACGAAAGGCTCCTGACTTAGATTCTGATTCCTTGTAGTTACATCTTTACTTCGTTTGCCTCACCGGGAAATCAGGGTACTCATTACCCTTGATTTTACCTGTATACAAATAGTCCCCTCGTTTCTTAGAGAGTAGGTTTTCCGAAACGATGAGAAATGATAGATGTTCTCTGGTTCCTTCCTCCATACGTTACGACGAAGAAGTCGAAATGTCCCATCAGTCACGTTATTCTAACTTTCGAACACATGTCAATCATGCGAAGCGTCGCCTACTTCCCCGATAAAAGCTTCTACCCCTGTTTTTTCTCCACTTTCCAATCAAGCTTCTACCTTCAAATTCTCTAGCTATCACCAACTTCCTCCAAACCTTCATATCTGAATCTTTCATCTTCAAATCCTCATAGTTGTTCTTAGATTTTTATCCAGATTTTCTTCGAATCTTCTTACTCTATTCTTCAGCCTTCAAACTTGTTCCTTCAAAGTTCTATATTTTTCCTTTAAATCTTCAAACTTACTCAGATAGTAATGGCAAAAACTTCCAAGTCAGTCCCTCAGTAAGCTGCCTCTTCATCACCGGCCGCTGGTACTGAGGCGGTCGCTCCGGAAATAGTTATTCTCGAGACGGCTGCTCCCGAAGTGGCTGCCACCGAACCAACTCCCGAGCCCCCTTAAAAATGTTTATTCCCGGGGGCTGTTCAATTGTGGACGACTTCAAGGTCGAGAAACCCTCATCCAAACAGGACCGAGGTGAAGGAGCATCGAGGTATATATGCTCTATCACCGAAGACGTCCTTCCCATGGTCCGAGAGGACTATAAATGGGAAAGAAATGACGTAGTAGTGCCCGGGCCCGAGGATGCTATTACTACCCACGTGGAGGGGTATTTAAGTATTTACACTTACCCTTCATACTAGGCCTGGTAGATCCAGTTATTTTAGATTTTTGTAAGAGATATGAGGCGTACCTTGGGCAAATCCACCCGTCTCTATGGAGGATCGTGATCCTCCTCCGTTACTTTGTAAATAACACCGAGTCTCGTCGGTTCACTATTGACCACCTGCTCCGCCTCTATAGTCCCCTGAATTTTCCGAGGGGGACTAATCAAGCTTACTCATCGGGCCAGCAAGGCCCTATTTTCGAGTATTAACGAACACCGAGACCGAGGTTGGCTGGGGCGCTTCGTTCGGGTGAAGACCGAAGATCTGATCCCTCCCGAGTTCATGACATTCCCCGAAAAGTAGAATGCATCTAGTAAGTGCAGCCCTTCCTTAAATGTTAATTTTTCCTCATTCTCTTTCTCATCATTATTTTCATTAATGTGGTGCTTATGGTTTCCTGATTCGAGGGTCTATTGAAAATAACCTCTTTATCCTCACAAGGTAGGGGTAAGGTCTGCGTACACACTACCCTCCCCAAACCCCAAGGTGTGAGATAATACTAGGTATGTTGTTGTTGTTGTCTCTTTCTCATCATTCGTGTTTGTGGTCGAGCAGCTGTTGACCGAGTTCCAAATACGGTCCCCCGGCTTAAAGAGTAGATCAAAGGCATCTGCAAACATACGTCATACTGCGAGCCCTCCTAGCGCAAGCTTTCGAAGGGCCGATGGGAGGCCCGTTCTCATGATAAAGTTCTCCTTCAAATAGCTATTACCGTGTCCTTAGCTCACATCATACTATCCTTTCATCTTTTTTTTATAAGTTTGCCAAAACCTACCGAGCTTAGGCCTTTGGAAGGGGATAGGGACGTATCGTTGTCCGTTGATCCCTTCGTTACGGGACAACCTGGGCTGCCATAAGGGAAAAGAAGAAAAGGAAAAGAAAACCTTTGAGCTCCACGGGTACTGAGGTGAAACCAAAGAAGAGGGTGGCTCGCAGGCCGAGGAAGACCACCAGCTCCCGGGTGCTAGACTCCGATTCACTTCTCTGGCTCAGGGATGAGCCGAAAGAAGACAACATTTTTATCGCCCATGCATCGACCCATCCCAGGGAGTAGGAGGCAGCCGAGGGGGAGACTCGTGAGGCCGACCTCCCTTAGACTCGAGAGGTCAATATGGAGACCGGGGTGGGACCCCCGAGGATGCTGACTCCGCTCCGAAGGAAGCACCCGGTGTAATAGAAATTATGGGGACGCCTTCCTACACTGAGTCCATGCTTTAGGAGGCCCAAGCAGGGAAAGAGAAGTCCAATGATGGATTTCATGGCGTGGACAAACCCCTTCATTCTTTCTTTGATGGCATGGACTCGTCTACTTTGGAAGATTTTTTCGAGATGGGCGACCTGGAAGTCCTGAATAAGGATACATCTTCAGAAGCTGGTGGGCCGATTTCGAGCCCAAAACTAATTAATCAGTTTCTCGCTCTGAGTGTGGAGCCCGTTCGCAAGAGATCGATTATCCTTATTATCTTGAAGGATGCCCGGGTTCTATCTGCTCCCGTGGGAGTAGCCAGCTACCTCTGATACCTAGTGACCGAGGAGGACCAGGAAATAATAAACAAGATGGATATGCCATGTCTTTTCAATGAGGCGCAACAGGCGCTGAACCGGGTAAGGCATCATTACGTCTTTTTGAATTTTACTTTGGTTTGGATATTTTTCACGACTTTCATTATTTTGCAGGCCTCGGTACTTCATCATGAAAGCTTCCTCTGATTTCGTGTCGAGGTTAACCAGCTCGAGCTTGAGCTCAAGGAGCAGGCTCAAAAAAGGGATACGTACAAGCTCCCCAGCGAGCAACAAGACGGGGTCATTAAGGAACTTCAGGCCGAGCTGGATAGGGCTTATAAGGAAGCATCGGTTCTGAGGTGGGAATATACCGACTTGGTCGAAAAGGTAAAGGTCTTTGAAGTTAGAAACGAGAAACTAGTCGTAGTGGCTAACGACAAAACCTCGCAGGTCCAACAGAAGATAGACCAGGTCGACCAACTCCGAAAGGAGATGAACGAGATCCAAGCCATGGTCGATGGGTGGAAGAGCAAGATGGATACATTAGCTTCGGAGAAGGAAACCGCCCAAGCAAAGTTGTCTTTGGTAGAGGTTCAACTTCGGGTGGCGAAGGAGAAAGCTGACAAGCGGGCTCAGCTGAATGAAGATCTCCGAGCACAGCTGAGCTCGGTTGTCGCAGAATGGGACGCCCTCGGTAAAGAGCTCGAAGCAACGAGGTTAAAGATGGAGACAACCTTTGTCGATGACGAGGAGATGGTGTCCCAATACAATGCCGATGTCGAAGCAGCCGAGGCCCGCCTGAAGACCAATGCCGAATATATGAGGTGACTATCTCTAAGGGAGACCCTCGAAGAAATTCACGCCCGAGGCTTCGACTTGTAGGACAAGATCGAGGAAGCAATAAAGCTTGAGGCCGAGGCAAAAAAACTTTCCGAGCCCAAAGGTCCAGAGGGCTCTGAGGGTTCCGAAGGATCCGAAGTCTCCGACGGTTCTGGCGACGAATCGAGTCCCGACGAAGATCAGGCATAAATGCCTTAAAACTTTTTTAGTTTTGTATTTTGTATATTTTTTGATTATTTTGAGGTCATTTTTGTTGGGCCTTTGTAAATACATTCCGAAATATTTATAATTTCCTTTTTTTTTGTCAATTTCAAGTCTCTACTTTTTTTTAGCATCTTTTCATAATTTCTACTATTGCAAATATTTCTAATGCCTTAGCATAGAATCAAATGTAGTAATAAGTCATTTATTTTTTGGAGGTCCGAACATACCTCGACTTCGATGCAACTTTATTTGCTCTAGGCTTTGAAAACTCAGAATGACCGGAACTTTTCCCAAGATGCTTAAGTGATTTTAGACGATGCTTTTGCCGAGGGTAACCTTTTAGCGGGTTTTGAATTTTTATAAAGGCCTAATGTTCTGATTACGAGGTTCGGACGTCTCCGAGTCATTTTTTAGGATAGTCGTAGCCTTTCGTATTTAGGCACTACCTAATAAGTTTTATGCTTCCGGGATTTGGTAGCTCGATTTGTCCGAACTTATTTCGTATGACAGTTCCTGAGTAGGGGTAGCCCTTAGGCTCGATAGTCCCCGAATAGGGGTAGCCCTTAGGCTCTATGCTTGAAGAGCCAAAATGCGTAATAGCAAGGTGAAAACTTTCTTTTATTTCTGTGTGTAAAGTGCATGATCAAAAGCGTGTAAAAACTTGTATTATGGCAAAGGTGGCCTACGCAGGCACTGTTCATTTGACCGTTTGTCCCTTACAATAAGTCATAACCACCGAGCCTAAGTTGTTCAAGTACAAAGCTTTCTTCTTTCCTTGTTAAGGACCTTAACCCAAGGGTGATGGCCCCAAATATTCGAGGTCAATCTTGGGAGGGCTCGAATACTGTTGATGCGCCCATTGACTCTGATTTAAATCCGGTTTTTGAATCTAAGGTAGCACGATTTACTCTTGTCTCGTTAAAAACCTTGCCGAAAAATCCATTTGGGATAAAACCGGTTCAAGAGAAAAAGAGTGCAACGCGTGCTTTCAGACCTAATAGTCACATTCTCCTTTGGCTGTTGCCTTCAAGTGTTAACCAAATTCATAATATTATTTAAAAAAAGTAAATGAGATCGTACCTTAGCAGTAGTACCGCTTTAAGTGTGTCACATTCCAGTGGTTTGGAAGCGGTGCACCGTTTCCTACTTCAAGTTTATACGAGCCCTTGCCGGTAATTCCAACGAATCGATATGGTACTTCCCAATTTGGTCCCAACTTTCCCTCATTCGGGTTTTGGGTATGCTATGTTACCTTTCTTAACACCAAGTCCCCAATCTAAGTGTCGGAGGTTGGCTATTCTATTGTAATATCTTTCTATCTGCTATTTTTGGGCGGCCAACCGGACTAGGGCGGCCTCTCATCTTTCATCTAATAGTTCCAGGTTCGTACTCATTGCCTCACCATTTGATTCTTCGATCATATATCGGAACCTGAGGCTCGGCTCTCCCATTTCTATCGGTATTAATGCTTCGTCACCGTAGACCAATGAAAATAGGGTGGCCCCGGTACTAGATTTTGAAGTTGTATGGTACGCCCACAAGAGTTCAGGCAGAATTTTCTTCCACTTCCCTTTGGCATCAGTCAACCTCTTTTTCAAGTTTTTGAGTATGGTCTTATTTGTATATTCTACTTGTCTGTTCCTACTAGGGTGATAGGGTGTGGAGAGTATCTATTTAATCTTGTGGTCTTCGAAAAGCTTGTTTATTTGCTGCCGATGAATTGCTTCCCATTATCACACACGATCTCGGCCGGTATCCCGAACCGCCATATTATGTGGTCCCAAATGAAGTCAATGACTTCTTTTTCCCAAACTTTCTCGAACACTTGAGCTTCGACCCATTTAGAGAAATAATCGGTCATAAACAGTATGAATTGAGCTTTACCAGGTGTCCACGGCAGGGGACCGACGATGTCCATTCCCTATTTCATGAACGACCAAGGGGATAAGACCGAATAGAGTAGCTCTCCGGGTTGATGGATCATCGATGCAAGTCTTTGACAGCCGTCGCATCTTCGTACAAAGTCCTTTGCATCTTTCTCTATGTCAATCCAATTATAGCCGGCCCTGATTATCTTTCGAACCAAATATTCTGCCTCCGAATGGTTTCCGTAGGTGCCTTCGTGAACTTCTCTCAAGATATATTCGGTATCTCCCATCCCCAAGCATATGGCGAGCGGGCCGTCGAATGTTCTTCTGAACAGAGTCCCTTTGGATAGGCTGAACCTGACCGCCTTCATACGTAGAACTCTCGATTCTTTAGGATCTGAGGGTAACTTCCCTTTCTTCAAATAGTCTATGTATTTGTTTCTCCAATCCCAAGTTAAACTTGTTGAGTTTATTTCGGCATGGCCTTCTTCCACTACCGATTTCATGAGTTGTACGATCGTTCCTAAGCTGAATTCATCGTCATCAACCGATGACCCCAAGTTAACCAGAGCATCAGCCTCGCTATTTTAATCTCGGGGTGCGTGATATAGGATCCACTCCTGAATTGATGCAGTGTTACCTGTAATTTGTTTAAATACCTTCGCATTTGTTCCTCATTTACTTCGAACGTCCCATTGACTTGATTTACCACAAAGAGTGAGTCGCACTTGGCTTCGACCACCTCGGCCCCAAGGCTTTTAGCCAATTAGAGACCTGCAATCATGGCTTCATACTCGGCCTCATTGTTAGTCAATTTCACAGTTCTAATAGACTGCCTAACTACATTACCCGTAGGTGGCTTCAACACGATGCTGAATCCGGGCCCCTTTGCATTCGGGGCACCATCCGTTAAAAAGGTCCAGATTCCCGAGAAAGTCCCCGAGGTTAACAACAATCCCTTTTCGACTTCGGGTATTAAGCCCGGCGTAAAATCGGCTACGAAGTCTACCAAAATTTATGATTTGATGGCGGTTCAGGGTCGATATTCGATATCATACCCGCTAATTTCTACGGCTCATTTGGCCAACCGGCCCGAAAGCTCGGGTTTGTGTATTATGTTCCTTAGTGGGTAAGAAGTTACGAAACATATGGGGTGGCATTGAAAATACGGCTATAACTTTCTGGAGGCGCTTAACAAAGCGAGCGCTGATTTTTCCAGGTGAGAATAACTTGTTTGGCCTCGCCTAGAGTTCTACTAACCTAATAAATAGGAAATTGCGTACCTTCCTCTTTTCGGACTAGGAATGCACTTACCGCTACCTTGGATACCGCCAAGTACAAGTACAGTTGCTCATCCGCCTTCGGAGTATGGAGCAAGGGCAGACTCGAAAGGTACTGTTTGAGTTCTTCCAAAGCTTGTTGGCATTCTGGGGTCTAAGAAAAGTTATTCTTCTTCTTCTTCAATAATGAGAAGTATCGATGACTCTTATTGGAAGACCTCGATATGAACCGGCCCAAGGTGGCTATGCGCCTGGTTAGCCTCTGAACGCCCTTGACATTGTCCACCATGGTGGTGTCTTCTTTGATTTTATCGGGATTGATCTCAATCCCTCGGTTGGACACCATGAATCCAAGAAATTTCTCGGATCCGACCCTGAATGCGCATTTCTCCGGGTCCATCTTCATATTGTATCTCTTCAGTATGTTAAAAATTTCCTACAAATGTTTCAAATGGTCCTCTGCTCGCAGGGACTTAACTAACATGTCGCCAATATAAAATTCCATGATTTTCCTATTTGTTCTTCGAACATCCGGTTTACTAGGCGTTGATAAGTGGCATCGACATTCTTTAGTTTGAACGGCATTATGTTATAACAACAAGTGCCAAATTTAGTGATAAAGGAAGTTTTTTCTTGATCGCACGGGTCCATCCGTATTTGGTTGTACTCGGAATAGGCGTCGATAAAGCTGAGTATCTCGTGCCCGACCATCGCAATGATTATGCGATCAATGTTAGGAAAAGGAAAAGAGTCCTTAGGGCACGCCTTGTTCAAGTCTTTGTAATCTACACACATTCTTAATTTATTTCCCTTTTTATGTACTACCACTATGTTAGCTAACCAATCTGAGTACTTAACTTCCCGAATGGAACCTATTTTAAGGAATTTGGATACCTCATCTTGATGAATGCATGCTTGACTTCGGACTGAGGCCTCATCTTCTGTTTAACCGAGTGGAACTTCAGATCCAAGCTCAGCTTATGAGTGGTTATTTCTGGCGGGATCCCTGTCATATCAAGATGGGACCAAGAAAAACAATCTATGTTAGCTATAAGAAATTTAATGAGTTTTTTCCTGAGCTCGGGAGTTAACCCCATTCCCAGGTATACCTTCTAATCGGGCCAGTGTTCGATCAATATGACTTGCTCTAGCTCCTCGACCGTTGATTTTGTGGCATCGGAATCATCAGGGTGATGGACGACCTAGGGACTCTATAATCATTATCCTTGCCTGCTTCTTGATTCTCCGGCTCGGTCAGGGACAGTATCGGTGATTGCTATTTAGTTTCTTCCTTCCTAACCGGCTCTGTGTTCTTTGATGTCGAGAGTGCGGACATCGGGATCACCTCGTCGACCACGAACATTTCTTTTGAGATCGGCTGCTCTCCATAAACTGTCTTGATTTCTCCCGGTGTGGGGAACTTCAGTATCTGGTGTAGTATCGAGGGTACTGCCCTCATATTGTGAATCCATGGTCTTCCGAATAGAGCATTGTATCTCATATCCCTTTCGATCACATAGAATTTTGTTTCCTAAATGGTCCCGACGATGTTCACCAGTAGGATTATCTCCCCTTCAGTAGTTGTACATGCCATGTTGAATCCGTTTAAAACTTGGACTCCTGGTACTGTTTGGTCTTGTAGACCCAACTGCTCTACGACCCTCGATCTGATGATATAATCTCGGGTTCGATTTTCCCTTGTGATGGACACCTTAGTGTGCTTTCGCATTGGTCCCTGGGGGACGTCGACTCCACCAATGATCATGTTGATGATGTGTTGGGGTTCCTCCAGTTTGGTCTGTTTGTTGGAGTCCTTATTCCTGAAGTGATTTTTGGCTCGATCACTCAGAAATTCCCGGAGATGCCCGTTATTGAATAACCAGGCCACTTCTTCTCTTAACTGTCGACAGTCCTCAGTTCTATATCCATGAGTGCCATGATACTTACACATTAAGTTAGGGTCTCTCTGGGTAGGGTCAGACTGCAATGGTCGAGGCAACTTGGTATCTTTGATGCGCCCGATTTTAGATATGATGATGGTAACATTGACATTGAAGTTATATTCCGATAACCTTGGTGCCTCCCTGGCCCCGAGTGGCCTGTCGAAACCGTTTTTGCTCATGAATCCTCGGCTATTGTGGCCTCGATCATTACTCTTTTTGTTTCTCGCGGAGTTATGCCCAAATTCGTTGCCCTTTTGATCCCCGATATACGGTTGATACCGGTCTCTGTTCCGTCTTGGTTCATGATCGACGATTCTCTTAGGCCTGTCATTAGTTCTGATGGGATATACTGACCTGAAAGGGCCCCCGAGCTGATCGTCCTCAACTCTGATTTTTGACCGGGACCTGTTATGGACGTCGACCCAAGGTACAGCCGGGTACTCTATCAAATTTTATTTCAACTGATGTGAAGCTAAGGAGCTTCGGTGGTTGAGTCCTTGAATGAACGCCTGAACGGCCCAATCATCCGCAACCGAGGGCAAATCCATCCGTTCCATTTGAAACTTCAATACGAATTCCCTGAGCATTTCGTTATCTCTTTGTTTTACCTTGAAAAGGTCCGATTTTCTGGTCTCGACCTTGATGGCCCCGTCATGCGCTTTCACAAAGTCATATGCAAGCATAGCAAATGAATCAATAGAATTTGGGGGTAAGTTGTGATACCATATCATTGCTCTTTTGGACAGGGTTTCTCCGAATATTTTTAGTAAAACCGACTCGATTTCGTCATCGTCTAGGTCATTTCCCTTAATAGCACATGTGTAGGAGGTCACATGCTCATTTGGGTCTGTAGTTCCATTATACTTCATAATTTCGGGCATTGCGGAACTTCTTCAGGACTGGCTTTGGTGCTGCACTCGGAGGGAAAGGCTTTTGGACAAATTTCTTGGAATCTAGGCCTTTCAATATTGGGGGCGCTCCTGGGATTTGATTAACTCTAGAGTTATAGGTCTCCATTTTTTTGTCGTTGGCCTCAATTTTCTTCTCTCCCGATTCCACCCGCTTTGTCAGTTCCTCAAGCATTTTTATTATTTCAGGGTTGGTCCCGAGCTCAACTTCACCCGACCTTTCTGCGGCGTGCTCACTCCTTCGGGTGCTTTCCCGAGATGGTTCGGGCTCAACTCTGCTAAGGGCGCGACTTTGATTCTGTAGTTGTGTTATCGCCGCATGTTGGGCCTGTAACATTTCGAAGATCACCCGCAGATTGATCTCTTCGCCTTCACCTTCGGGCGTACCTAGAGTCGTAGGTCGGGCTCCTCCGCGAACGCTGTTCTCGGGGTCGATCAGTAGGTTAGCATCGATGGCCACATGCGAGTTGGCGTCAACTCGATCTGCAACCGGGATTTCGTTGGGATCAGCAGGGGCACCTCGTTGCTAGGCACCATATTGTTGTTTTCGCCGTGATGGCCAGATTCAACGTCAACATTCAAGTGAGCAAACTGAGAGTTTGACATTTTTAGGTTGACCTGAAATTAAAATCTCAAAGAACAAGAGTAAAACAGAGTGTGTTATGAAAATTTATATCAAATTACCACTATTATCCTTAGCCCCACGGTGGGCGCCAAATTGTTTACCCCTAAAAATGGATAACAATTGAATTTATACGCGATTTTAAGGACATGTGAACTAATTCAATACAAATGATTAATAACGTTAGATGAGCAAGTTAAAGATAGAATAAATGGCCAAACTAGTAGTAATATTGAGTCCGGGCTCGGTTGTGAGCCTAACAATTAGCCTGCCTTCGGTTCGGAACCAAACACTTATGAAGAACTATGAACAAAATTAAGAACTTTGAATAACCTTTAGAAGCAGAGAAAACAAATGTATATTGCCTTGATATGCGTGTTACAGTGTGTCTATTGAATAATCAGCTTCCCCTTTATATAGTAGGGGAGTTTTACCCTAAGTACAATTCTAAGAATGGTAAGAATCTTCCTTTTCGGTAATCACTGATCTGTTGCCGATACGGGGCGAGATTCACGATGTGATATCCGGTTGAACACGGATATCACGGCCCTTCATTAATCGTGCGCGGTCGTTTGGTAATGTTTTTCGAGGTCTTGGAACTCGAACCCGATCCGGGGGGCGTGGTCTCAATGGCTCCGAGGGCATGTATTTTGTTCGGACCTTGATACGAAAGGTTCCTGGCTTCGATTTTGATTCCTTGTAGTTACGTCCTTGCTTCGTTTGCTTCACCGGAAAATCGAGGTACTCATTAGCTTCGATTTTACCCGTATAGAAGACGGTTTTTAAAAGTCATGTGTAAGCTCAAAGGAGAGTTTAATTACTGTAAACCTTGTAATGGTGAAGTGCGAACTTAGGTAAAAACAAAAAATAATAACCGACCACAATAACGCTAGAAGCAGAGATAATTGTGAGACTAAAAGTAATTACGAAACAGTTTAAACCGACCACTTTACTCTAGGACTAGATGTTCAGAGGTACGACTTTAAAAACTGTATGGTGTAAGAAAAAATTCTTTTATTAGTACAAAAATATCATATTTTGGGTCAATTCCAAGCGTTATATGAGCAATAGTATATAAACAGTCAACCTATATATATTGTTGCATCATCGGACAACATTCATCAATCTGTATTGTATTCCCACTTGAAAAAACTTACCAATGTTTTTTTAATTAGTATCTGGTGTTAGTAAAAGAATTTTATTTAGACCACCAGTAAGAGAAAACTAAAAGAAGGTACTCAGTATATGAGTAATTTATTAGTAATTGACGAGTCATATGACCTTTTTTCGCAAATGTCAATTATTTACGAAGAGTAGAAATTTCTTCCTTAAACTGGATTTTTGTATGGAGAAAGAAACTTGCTTTGGATTAACAAGGGGCGGTCGAAAATTCATTTAGTTGGAGGGACTAAGAAAGATAATTTTAATATAAAATTCTGCATGAAATAGCAGTATAATGTTTTATTGAATAAATTAGGAATCACGATATTTGTATAACTTATGTTGCGTTTGATTAGCCATACAAGAAAACATATTTTTTGTAATTAATGCAACTATTTGTTGGCGTTTGACTATATTAGAGAATACTTATATTAATTTACAGGAGAATCTGAATAGCATTATTTTATGCAAGATAAAATGCAAAATAATTACATGTATCGTCAATACGTAAATAAAAATACTCAGATACAAAATAGTCCATATAGTAATTAAATTTTATATAACGTTTTCTTATTATTATTTAGCCAAATTGTTACACTATTATTTTATATATAATAACTATGTGATCAAAATGACCCTGAATTGTCTAAGAATTTGGCCGATTTTAACCATTGCGGCCAGTAAAACCCGCCCTTTTAATTACTAGTATGTGATAATGTGAATGAAGCTAAAAATCTACTGTTTGTTTTCCAACGGAATACTATGAGAGCCAAGTCTGACCACGTCAACCCTTCTTTTCACCTCCACACGTTTTTTACAGGTGACCCCTCTTTTCTTTTTGGAAATCTGGTGCCCACAATTGGCACAAAATCCCATTTAGGGGCTCCATAACTCCGTAATTATGGGACGGTACTAGGGTTGCATGGTGGTGAAGTATGTTAGCATTCAAGCACATTGTACCCTAAACAATCTATTTTAATGCTAGCGTTAATGACTAATTTTGCGGCTTGAATCGGTAACGTATAGGTCACATGAAATTAATTTTACTGTTGCTTCAAGATTTTCCTTCAAAAGGGCAACCCAATGCACGAAGCATTCCGTATTCACGCAAGATTCGGGAAATGTCCACATCCCAAAGGGGGTGTATGTAGGCAGTTGTTTTCACAGCTCGAACATGTGAGTTGTAGGTCACACAGAGAGTATAACTATTAATTACAATGACATATTTGTTCATCATAATGTAATTACAACGTAATTTTCAATTTATATTTAGTTCCATAAGCGTATTAATTATTTTAATTTAATTTACAGCTAGTTTTAAGAAAATAAATAAATAAATAATTTTTGTAGATCAACAAATAAATAATTTTTAATGTGTGCAAATATAATAAACATTAGAAATGAAAAAAGAATTTTAAAAGTCATATAATAACTACATTACGTCATTACTATGAATTTTTTTTTATTTTTCCTTGAAATTGAAGAGTGTAATTACTTATTTAATTATACTAAATTTTATGGTCAAATAAATATTACTTGAACTTACAAATATGCCAACCTGTATAACTAAGTTGGGTCACAAATCTAATTATGAAGTGGCCTTCCGGACCAGCCCTTAGGTTATGAGAATCATATATATGCTTATACTAAAAAGCTAAGGCGCCTACCTCTTACAGCCTCCTCGTGGGATATAAAAATCTACTGTGCGGAGGAAAATACTAGTACTAGTACTAATACACAATTGTAACAACTGGTCAACTAGTTTGATTTGTTTGAAGAAAAGGAAGAAAAAAAATTCTCGAGGAGAAACCTTTTTGTCAGTCAATGAAGAACTCAAAATACCAAACAATCCCACACGCTTAATAATTAGTGTGCAAATATAATTAAATAAATGAATAAAATATGGTCGACCCTTCAACTATACTTGCATAAAATTCACGTTCTTTTTACAGATTATCTGAATAGGAAAGGCGTAAGAAATATAGGCCTGCTCAACTATATATAATAATTAAGAAAGAAGAAGGTCCCAAACACAACCAGTTGGACCATGAAAAGATAAGGAAAAACAAGACAATCAACAAGCAACACAAGTTGAGGTTTTTGTAGCTCTAGTTGAAGCTTAGATTTCCCCTTGAGTTATCTTCACATATCTAATTCTCTCTCCACCCTACCTATAGCCTAAAAACCAACCAATACAAAAAACAAATAATTTATAACAAAGTACAAACACACATTTTTGAGATTTGTCCTAAACACCCTTTTTATATTTTCTCGTATTAGCATTATTTTTCCCAGATTCAGAGTTCAAGAAAATCTCTCTCCTTTTTATCCTTCAATGGCAAGTTGGGTTTTATCAGAATGTGGTCTTAGACCACTCCCAAGAATCTACCCAAAGCCTAGAACAGGGACAACCACTTTTGCCTCTCACATAAAGTTGAGAATTTCACGTACAGATCTGAGTGGTTCTTCAATTTCTTTGTCCAATATTAATAAAGAGAGGAATTGGGCATTAAGGGTAAGTGCACCACTTAGGATCCAAACTGTCGGAGAAGAGGGAAGTGAGAGAACAACAGATAATAATAATGGTGGTGAGTTTTTTGACCCAGGGACACCCCCACCATTTAAGTTGTCTGATATTAGGGCAGCTATTCCTAAGCATTGTTGGGTCAAGAATCCGTGGAAATCTATGAGTTATGTTGTGAGGGATGTTGCTATTGTATTTGGATTGGCAGCTGCGGCTGCTTATTTCAACAATTGGGTTGTTTGGCCTTTGTATTGGTTTGCTCAGAGTACTATGTTTTGGGCTCTCTTTGTTCTTGGTCATGATTGGTAATGCATCTTCTTGATATTTCATCAAAGTTTTGATTTTTATTGTTATTTGGAGCTTAATTTGGTGACCCCATTTTGGTTTTCTTTGTGAATTGTGTATGCAGTGGACATGGAAGTTTTTCAAATAACCACAAGTTGAATAGTGTTGTTGGACATATACTTCATTCTTCAATTCTTGTTCCTTACCATGGATGGTTTGTCTCTTTTCTTGAAAATTATTGAGATTTTTAAGAAGATTATTGTCTAATGTATGGTGTATTTTGTGGTGGATTGTTTTCAGGAGAATAAGCCATAGGACACATCACCAGAACCATGGACACGTTGAGAATGATGAGTCATGGCATCCTGTAAGTTTCAGCATTTTCTAAACACTATTTTATTTGCTTGTTTCATCCTCTGATTCTTTGCTTTCTCAGATACCCGAGAAGATTTACAATAGTTTGGATCTTGCCACAAAGAAATTAAGGTTCACTCTACCCTTTCCCTTGTTGGCATACCCTTTCTATCTGGTGAGTACTTCATAGTATCTTTTATATCCATAATAATTTTGAGTTATTAAGTTTGAATTGGCAAGAAAATTTTGACAGTTTCTTGAATTGGTAATTACAGTGGAGTAGAAGCCCTGGAAAGAAAGGGTCTCACTTTGATCCAAACAGTGATTTGTTTGTTCCAAGTGAGAAGAAAGATGTGATGACTTCAACTTTGTGTTGGACAGCAATGGCTGCATTGCTAGTGGGATTGTCCTTTGTAATGGGTCCTTTCCAAGTGCTTAAGCTCTATGGCATCCCCTATTGGGTTAGTCCATTTTTCAACCTTCCTTTGTTGACACTCATTTTTTCCCCCTTTTTGCCTAACTTTTTGTTTGTTCTTATTGGAGACTTATTATTTGGAATTCAATATTTTGAATGTAGGGCTTTGTCATGTGGCTTGACTTAGTTACCTACTTGCATCACCATGGTCATGATGATAAACTTCCTTGGTACAGAGGAGAGGTATATAAGTTTAATTAGAGTTAAAAATATTATATCTATGTTAATAACATATGTTCTGTCTTTTGAGATTCTTGATGCATAACTTGTCTAATCATGTCTTTTGAGAAATATTAGCTTCTTTATTATTTTATAAAGAAGCCGACTCCTACTTGGTTGGCATTGAGGCGTAGTAATTGTTGTTTTATTAACAAAAAGTTGGGAGTTGACAATTAAGATGTTTCAAACAGGAATGGAGTTATCTTAGAGGAGGGCTTACAACGCTTGATCGCGATTATGGATGGATTAACAACATCCACCATGACATAGGAACACATGTGATACATCATCTCTTCCCTCAAATCCCACACTATCATTTAGTGGAAGCAGTAAGTATCACAATATATATTAAAATGAGTTTTAACTTATATACATCGACAATATAAAGAAAGTAATGGTATTAACATGTATTGATTACTTTTTGAATTTTCAGACTGAAGCAGCTAAGCCAGTGCTAGGGAAGTATTATAAGGAGCCAAAGAAGTCAGGGCCTCTACCATTTTACTTGTTGGGAGTTCTCATAAAGAGTATGAAGCAGGATCACTATGTGAGTGACACTGGTGATATAGTATATTACCAAACTGATCCCCAACTCTCTGGGTCTCAGAAATAGAATCCTATAGTACAATTTAAAAGAAGGTGATTCTTTTTCACTAACACTATGGCCATTGGAAGACCTATTCAAGTTTGTAAACCACAACTATAGTAGCTCCCATTAAAGAATGGAGAAGGCATATAAAGTCTGTAGAAGAGCACAGTTTCAATTGTTGCCATATTGTAATAATTGAGTGGAGATAGAAATTGTCTTCAGGAACCTTATAAGCCTTTTGTGGGGTTGGCCAAGAAAGTATGTTATTTGTATTCTTGATTATGAAATGATTATAGAAAGATACTCTGTCCCACCATTCTTTTGCTGTACGTGGATCCATTAACATCACATTTGAAGGTTAACAGATATTTTTGCCCCAAGAAAGTGAAAGAGAAAAACGAAATTGATTTATAGTATGTTTGGCCAAGTTTCTTTTGAGGCAAAATCCTTTTCTTTTTTTTCTTTTTTTTGTCAAAAGTATTTTTTTTTCTAAAATTAAGGTGTTTACCCAAGCTTTTGAAAGAAAAAGTGCTTTTGAGGAGATCTAAAAACACTTTTTTTAAAAGCACTTTTGAGAAAAATACACTTAGAAGCAGTTTTTTAAAGCTTGGCCAAATACTAATTGCTGCTCAGAAGTGTTTTTTAAATTAATTAGCCAAACACAAATTGTTTCTTGCCAAAAGTATTTTTGAGAAAAACACTTTTGAAAAAAAACGCTTCTCAAAATAAGTTAATTTTTGCAGCTCGGCCAAACGGGCTATTAGACTAGCCAAAAGAAAATGAAGGGTGATTAAGTTGGGGAAAGAAGAAGGAAACAACAAAGGAATGTCACTTTCAATAAAAACGTTATAATCATTTTACATGTCATATTAAAACCCTTAAGCACCAGTAGCATGTTAATTTTAGCTGTAGTTGTTAATTGGTTGTTGTCAAGGTAGTCAATATCCACTCCCTATCATCCAAGTCATGTAAAAATGAGAGAAGTTTCACCCCCATATAGAAGTTGACGTCTTTATAATAACACAAGTTTGAGATGTAAAACAATTGACCGACAGTATGCTATGTCAAATTAGGAAAAGGAATTACAAGAGCCAAAATTGCAGTGATTTAACAATCTGTACCGAGGAATATACTTGTGGACTAGTTATACTATTAACTATTTTGGATGCCATTCCATGCACATATGCAACTGTTGAAATCCACTCCAGGAAATAGTTAATTCACTATGCGAGTGACACTGGGGATGCAGTTATTACTAGGTCGGATTTCCTTTTATAGAAATAAAGTCAACTAAGTTTAGGGAATATGTTAATAGTGTTCTTTAGAGGTTCTCAATGTGTAACTAATTTAATCATATCTTCTTCAATATCAGATCTATTGGTTTGTCCAGAATAACTAAAATATTCATAAAGATAAGCGGTATTATTGAGAGTTGATAATTAAGTAGTATCAAACATATAGTTATCTCGTAAGAGAATTCAAGCTTACAACACTTGATCACGGTTACAGATTGGGCTGTTAGGCAGGAGATACTTTATACTACCAACAATCAGACCATTGAAAGACTCATTCTGGCTTCGGCTAATCGAAAGTTCCTGTTAAAGAATGGGGGAAGGCATATAAATTGTGGAATAGCAGTTTCAGTTGTTGCCACATGATTGATATATTTTTCTTACACAATGTAATGTAGTAATAATTGATAGGAAGTAACAAAGTAGCTAAAATGCCTCTTCGGTTTGCCCAAGAAAGTTTAAGTATCACATATTTTATCACGCCATCATTGCCACAATAACGGGACTAAATTCATTAAGACAAGCCAATTAGGTGAAAAAAGGAATGAAACCTGCAATAGAATTTTACTTTATGAGTTCATTAGTTGTCGTCAACGTAGTCAATCCATCTTCTGTCAAACAAATCACGCTTATAGCCCATCAATTGAACTACACAAGGGAAGTTTTTTCTCCTACAAAGACATTGATGTTTTTCTAGTAACACAAACTTTATGTATCATGATATATTAGTTTTGGCCTACAATAATTAGTGCAATAAATTACAAGAGGACCAGCACCAACATTGCAGTTGATTTAAGAATCTGCACTGGGGAATTTGCCTCAATGGTAGCTAGTCAATATTAACTACAGCCGTACAGATTTCACTGCATTCATGAACGATAGTATCCGTGACTCATCCTTTTGGATGCCGTCCTGTCCGCATATGCCACTACTCACATCCACTCCATTGGGTTTAAGAGCAGAAAGAGCTTCACAAACATTCTCCGGGTTAATTCCTCCTGCCAAGAGCCACCCATGTTTGCTTCTAATTGGCGGCAGCTTAAACTGAGCCCAGTTGAATCCTTTGCCACTGCAAAAGTGAGCTACTACTTAGTATATGGAGAGCAAGTGAAAATTGGTAACTGGTGATTTTGCAAAAGTAAAATTCAGCTGCCTAGACCTAACTCATATCAATTGCAACATTCATCAGTTGTCATCTATAGAAAGCACATAGATAGGTAGATAACAAACTTTATTTCTTAATTTAGAGTCCACCACTTACTAAGACTTTGCTGAGAATTCAACTTCTCAAAAATTATCATTCTCCTCATTGCTACTATTCATATTCTTCTTCTAACTACAATGTCACTCTTAGTTGGTTGATTCCTTTTGCATCAGAAGACTCAGTTGCTTGGTCATGCTAAAGTTACAAAACAAGTTTGATTTGGTCTGAAAGAATTCAAGCAAGTTTAGCAATACCAACAGAAATAGAATTATGTCTTTGTTGATTAGCTAGATATCACCTGTCCTTTACATTATCCATGCAAAATAAACATAGTTGGAAAGAGACAGTGAATGATTTCATACGTAGCCATGACAGGTTTATGCAAGGAGAATCAATACCTGCCACCTTTTGCACTATCCACTAGAACCCAATCAACCAGAGAAGACTCCTCATCAGAAATATAGTTCAAAAGGCCTCCCTCTTCATTTGCATGAAGTACGTATATTACACGTTTTTCCCTGACCAAAACTGGAAAAGCATCTCGAGAACCATTTCCATGAAGCTGCTCAATTTGCAACATGTGGATTTTGAGGAATTGGAAACAAGAAATTAAAGATGGTGAAAATGACAGTTCCCCACCTGCACAAATTCAAGGTCTGCTGCATCAGAGGCTTTTAGTATTGTGTCAGCATTATCGTCTACAAACACCCCAACTGGCTCAGCTCCATATTCCCGTGCAACCTTGGAAATCTCTTTTGCAGTAGAAAGTGAAATAGAACGTTTTGAGTTAGGCCATATGATCATACCAATAAAATTGGCTCCAGCTTCTGCTGCAAGAGCAGCATCTCTAGCTGATGTAATTCCACACATTTTGACTAAAGTCCTACTTTTTATTTGCTCTGCTTGAGCCGAAACCCCTGCTGACTGATTTAAGGTGCACATCAATCTGTTCCTAGCAGAAGTCTTCAGTCGTGTCCTATTTGCAGAATATACTTCTACACTCAATAGACCTGTAAAAATGAAGATTTTGCAAAAGAATGATGACATCATTTTATACTTCAACCATAACTCTGAACCAGTTAAAAAGAATCTTAAGGAAATATCATAATAAGTTACTTTTAAAACACCTATCAAGTGCACATTTGCATCTTTCCACGTACCGGTAATAAGCAAAGGTCAGAAAGGAAAACTTTTCTACGTAAGATTAAAAAATCAAGAAAAATGAATCAGTGGAAAAGCAAGAGATCCAAAACCAACGCTTTAACTCCAGAATAATATATGGTGTAAGCTTCCTACCCCAGTACTTGTTGGCATCTCTCTTTTGCTTCTGTGAAAAATCTTAAAGGAGAAATAGAATAAGTAGTAGCTGTGGTGATCAATCATTGGCTTTCACATCACGTGGTTTCTTTAGAGATCACAAGTCCTGACTTATTATCTTCTTAAACTACGGATTATTTCTTAAAAGAGTTACTTTCTTTCTTCTTGTTTCGGGATACTATAAGTGCAAAGAATGCCCATGTGATCCAGACTTTCACTCACCTTGGCTTCTGCGAATGCCTATTACTCTTGGTTGAAGCTGAGTTCCCACGTTGAATACTGAAAAAGACAGAACTATGGCTTAGACTAAGTAAATAGTGAAATTAACCGACACGATGCTATATACTCTTATGACACTCATGCAAATTATTAAATAAAAAGGGCATTAGAATTGAAAGAAGTAGATCTTTGAGGACATTAAACAAATTTTAGCTGCCGAATAAGAGCTCAAGGAAAAAATAAATGGCATGTCTACTGGGCTTACTCTAGTTTCCTTGTTTGTATAGATATAGGAAGAGCTTTTAGGGTGATGATATGCAGATCCAAAGCTCTTTGGCACACTTATTTTCTGGTGCACACTGCACGGAGGAACACCCTACATCTCTTTAATCTAAAACCTATTAGTCTCTGGATGAGATGACACTTATATAGCTTGATAGTTTGGAGTTCTGGCTATTGCGTCTCATACACAGTGACACACCCCGTGTGCTCAGCCCTCTTAAGAAAGGTGTAAGTACTATGTATGAAGAAGGATAAGCAGAGAAGTTATTGAAGAACCTGAGAGCATCTTTTCTTCCTAATTCCGTTCTACCACTGTGCTATGCGCGAGAGAAGGAGAGATGCCGTAAAATAGTCCTGCTACTCATCAAATAAAAAAACAGGTCAAACAGAGGAATTGCAAACACGTTCTAATAACTAGACTAGTCATCCGATACTATCTATTAAACAAAAAAAACTCTTCAAAACTGGTAAGCACCTAAATGCAAAACCTGCAAAGAAACATACACCAACAAATCATGGATATATCAAGAACATTTCACTACATGATTGAATTCTAGAATAAGTACAAAACAAATACTCCCTCCATTTCAAAAATAATGAACCTATTTCCTTTTCAGTTAGTTTAAAAAAGAATGACCTCTTTCTAAATTTGGAAAGAATGTAGCTTTAAACTTCTCATTTTCCCTTAATAAGTTGATTTAAAGCCACAGAAATATCTATGGATTGTTTTGGACCACAGGTTTCAAAAGTCTTCTCTTTTTTCTTAAACTACGCGTCCGGTCAAATAGGTTCAAACAAATTGAAATGGAGGGAGTATAAACAAAGGATATCTTATGTCTGTTTGGAATCTAAATTCTTTACAGGAACGGAATAGAAGATTCAAATGTATGAGGCCATCAATAAGCCAAAATGGGTTTCCTATCTTTGAGTAATTCAAAAGGGTAATATCAAATGGAAGGGTCTGGTATATTTGGATGTCTGTAGAGTTCAATCCACTAGAAGTAATCTAATCGACCTCATACAATTGTGTCGGCTCACAGTACTTATGAAAATCACACTTTAGGAATCAAAACAGGTTTAGCCATTTAAACAAGCCATGATCCAACATACCCAAAATTTGTGTGAATCAAAAGGTTGCTTAAGACGAATAATGGGGAAATTTCTTTGCAGAAATACTAAGAAAGTAATAACTTGCTGTCAAAATTTCACTTAAATAGTGTTGGTCAAGGTTAAAAGGTTCAAGAAAGGCATAATATTCTGAAACAGTACCAATCAAAACACATTTAGATTATAGAGCAAATGATCAACCAAACGATTACAATCGGAATCAAACAACTGAAAGCTTAAACAAACAGGGAAGAAGGAGGTGAACATAGGAGATGAGAATAAAAGAAATTTCTATAACTTCTTGCCTACTTTTTCCTTCCAGTTTCTAGTTACTTATATTAACTCCCAGCACCTTCCTTGCCCTTCATGTAATTTGCCAGAGTCACAACAAAATCGGTTAGCTTCTTTGGCACAGTCCTCACACACATGCTCCTTCTTGACGCCTCTTTCTGGACATCTAGGTTGGCATCTTCCTTGTCCAACTCACCCTCCAGCTCAGTAGGCTCTGGGTGCACAACATTATCCGCTAAACAATAGGTGCCTAACCCCTCCAACATAATACTAAAATTCTTATGTGTCTATTTTTCTCCAAATTGTAACTGTACGAATTGCTACATATATCCCAAACCTTTCTCCTCCCTCCATTCATTGATAGCCATTCACCATAATAACTACTATTTGAATAACCAGTCAAATTTTAAAATGCTCTAATAATTGACAAAATAACCATTCATTAGCCACAAATTCTGCAATTACAACTTAAAATAGAGTACGCTGCTTTACCAAATACCTACGGCAACTAATTTACATCTTGATTCAAGTAGCCAAGTTGCAATCTAGAAGTTTTAACTATAATACAAACCACACAAAATAACAAAAAAGCACTTTCTCCCAAATTTCAGATCCAACTAAACAAGCAGAAAGAGATACACATTCAATGAAAACTTCCGCAGTAAAAAAGAGGAGACATGGAACGCACAAAATAACAGCTTCAAATGCACCATCCATAAGAAGATAATACATACATATCCTAATTGGATGAATGCAATTTGACAGTTACTTCAGAAATTTTAATTTTGAATTGCGTGAGAAATTCTATGAAATGCTTTTTTTAACTTCTGGAACGTGGCTTTTAGGGAATCAAATCACGCTAACGCAACAAAATAAACCGATTTAAAGTTGATTACCTTGGACTTGGAGTTGATATGTTCTTCAGCTGACAATTGGGGCTTTTGTTTCCTCATGGTTTGCTTCAAATTTCACCTTCAATTGCTTCAAATTCGTAGATTAGGGCTTCGATTTGCTTGGTATCTGCTTCAAATCTGGTCGCAGAACCATCAGATTTTGAAGTTGCTTTGAAACTCTAATTTGGAGTAGGAATTAGCGATTAACTCAGTTTTTTTTTTCTTTTTTTCCCTAACTAGTGTAGAACCCGCGCGGATAATTTGACAGAATATTAATCTTATAAAATTATGATCTAATATATCATATTATTTTAATAAATATTAGTTGTATTTTGCTATTTAATATAGTGTGCAGAAATGTAATAAAATCTATACAAATCAAAGAATACACATCATATAGTAATCAAATAAATTGTTTGTTCCTTATTTATTTTTATTATTAAATTAGCAAGTACTTAGTACTATACATTTACTAATGTGATTTTTTATTACCTTGTCAATTGGCTTAATATTTTGATACTACTTCTCTTTTAATATAACATAGATATATATTTTCTTACTCTGGAAATATTTTTCTTTTTAAACTTATGTTATACTGTTCAAAACTCTTCAATTGTCTAAATTGATTGATAATTTTTTTGAGTGTTATTTATTTATCTTTTATTTTAATTTATTAAAATATAAATATCATTAAATTATCTTTATCCCCCTCTTTTCGTACATTCTTTCATATTGTAATATTTGTTTAGTTTTCTCATTTTGTAGTTGTCACATCTCCTTTTTACGGGAAAAGGAGTTATTCCAAATTAAGTGACATTATTGAAATGGGATTAATTTATTTTTGATTTTAAGAGTCGCCACTTGGAATATTTATTTACGGTGTCCCAAGTCACCATTTATTCTAAATCCCAGATCAAGAAAAATTTTGACTCTGATAAAGTCTACAAAACACAGAAGATCGAGTAAGGAATTTTGTTAACCCGGGAGAAGGTGTGAGGCACTCCCGGATTCCATGGTTTTAGCACGGTCTCTTTACAATTAAACTCGACTTAATTATCCGATTATTACGTGTTCTAAACCTATGTGCATTTTACCCTTTTACCGCTTTTATTGTATATTTAAACCATTTTAGTGTTTATGGAATTACTTTAAAACAAGTTACGATGTCGTACACTTGTTGTTTTATACACATCGCAAATCATGCCACGTGAAACGCAACCGCAATTTACTACATGTTTTAATTTTATTGTTACTTTGAAGTTACGAGATCAAGGCAAGCGAGCGCACACTCGAATTTGGGATTAAGTGTCAAAGTTATGCCACGGGAACCGTACCCATAACCATGACAAATTGTTAATTAAAGCGCATCCAAAGCAACTAGCGATGTTCATAAGTTATTTTCCTAAACTAATTTAAGATTGTTGTGAGGTCAAGAGTTATGGATATAGAGTTGTGGGGAGTCAATAGCCCTTTAAATTATTAACAAGTTACTTTGAATTACCGAAGAATCATTGGAATTACTAGAATTGTTTCAATAGTTATCTGTGGCCACCCTTGATTTTTCATATTCATTTAACTATAACTCACTTAAGTTAATGAAGTCGGCAAATTAAAACAATACTTAGTAGTTACAGTATACTAAAGGAAACAAATAACTTACGAATTACTAAATCCAATCTTATTGCATTGTCAGTTCTTCTTACCATGAAAAGTAATATGGACCAGTTCATTGACTTTATCTTGAGCATGTCAGTCCGAATTAATTTGACTCAAACGTTCTCAAACAACTTCAGTGGCCCGATTATTGCCTCAAAAGTCTATATTCCATATTTACTCTATTCCTACAGTTTCCAAATTCTACCGTCATACTTTTAACACGATATACCAGGACAAACATGATATTCATATAAGCATAAAGACTATCATGACCATCTAAAACAAAATGTCATGTATTAACCAAGAACAAGATAAGCTTATGTAGTGTTTTGCGGGCTAGATTTCGGGGCTGATTTGTTGCGTTTTTTAGCTGGAGTTTCCAGCTAGTTTTCATGGATTTTCAGGTGGGTTTAAGGCTGATTTTCATGGCTTTGGGGGGCTGGTTTTGGGATGTTTTCAGGTGGAAAAGAGGCAGCGTTTTGGACTATTTTGCTCGCATCTAGTGGCTGCGTTTCTGCTGCTTGTTATGGCTAGATTTTGGAGTGGTTTAAGAACTGACTTTCATGGCTGAAAAATGGAGTTTTTGTGGCTGATTTTCAACAGTAACGCATCTGCTTTGGGGCTAATTTTGCAGCAACTATGGGGGTTGTGTTGTTGGTGTTAGAATGGAACTTTGTTGGATCGTTAACGTGCTGGACTGAAGAACAACTCATGGATCAGTTCAAACTTGACAGAATATTAACAAGACTAAAATGCGAAACTGTTCCTACGGACGAAGCCCAAATTCAAATTCACACCACCAATTCGTTACAGCACAATCATGACCTTCAAATTTATAGTAATAACCTCTTCAATTACATTTTAATAATTGATTACATAACTGAACTAGAATAGAAATGATGTTTGAACTCGTTGACAGTATCTTAACCTCAAATCTGCATACAATAGCTTAACAGCAGCATATGAACTACTCTTGGAGCCCATCTTTTGGCTTTGACATTACAAATCTAACCAATCAAAGGCTAGGTCCGCGAATTTAGGCCATATACACAGTAAACTAACTCCGTAACCACACAGGAATAATCTAAATAGGGACACAGCATATACTAGTTCTTATTAAATTGAGTTTCAACTTCAAACCAACATGTTATAGCAAATTCAATTAACTAACAACAGTGTCCTAATTGAGAGCATGAATCGAGTAATTCACATAAACATCTCATTTCGAGTTATTTCACTGTTTCAGTCAAATAGAGGCCAAATACACGTTCAGTACACAACAGAATCAGCAGATGTCATACTTGAACAAATAAGAAAAAACTAAATAGGAATTCAACAGTTTTCAATCATCTAATGAGAGCATAACACAAGGAAGTTGAGAACTGACCTAATTGAACAACGAAAACACGGAAACGAACCAAATGAAGGCAGGAATCAACTCAAGTGTGGCCCAGCAAACAACTCCAGCAGTAAACAGCAAACTCTAGAGCTCAATCAACCTAATTGAAAAACGAAAACACTTTGAAAAAATCAGAAAATGAAAGCAGATGAAGAGACTTTGCATCAGCTCTGCGATTCCCCTTTTGTTTTCAAATTTTGTATCTCAGATCTCAATTTGAATTTTCAAAATTGAATTCACTACTCCCAGCTATTTCGTGCGCTCGTGTATGTGTTTCTTTTTGGGGTGAATTAATGTGTGTCTATATCTGAAATCGGGCTTGAGGGGAAATGGGGATGTTTTTAATGAATGGGTGAATTAAGAAGCACTTCTTCCAAGATATTGCTACTGTAACCGCCCAAACCCCAATTAGTTGTAATGACATTTAACCCAACCCGCTAGGTAAGTCAATTACTAACTATCTGATTTCAATAAAATTAACGAAGTAATTAATTAAAAAAAATATCTAAAATCAATACTTTTCTCCAAGAACTGGTAGTATAAATTATGAGCTTCAAATAATAGAGTTTATAAATCGGGTATGAAATAAATACATCATCTGTTTGAAAAGTACATAAACAGAGTTTTATGAATCTAAGGCTACCATGAACAAGAGGCAGCTACAACCGGAATGCAGATACATCTTCAAATCTAACTCCCATCGAACACAACAACATCAACAGCCAACATCTGCACGCAAGGTGCAGAAGTATAGTATCAGTACAACCGACCCCATGTACTGAGTAAGTAACAAACCTAATCTTAGGTTGAAAGCAGTAACGAGCTTTTACCAAGGTCAGGTCCAAAACCAATAGTCCACAACAATATCCGAAAAACAAATCTCATAACAACAAACATGAGGCAGCACAATGAATAACTCAATAATAAAATGCTCAGTTTGTTCACAGTTCCGAAAAAATAAATATTTTTCTTTTCAAATATAATAGTATAACTCAATTCTTTTCACTAAAATCACCAAAATATGAGTAAGTCTGAAAACTATGATTTTTCCAAAATCCTTTCAATAATAAATAAGTTGTTTCATTTTTCCTTCCGGATAATCTGTGTAAAACAAATGCATCACTATGCCCATCTGTCAAAAATGTGTGAGAAATCATGAATGATGTGATGTTGTACAGCATGAGAAAAATACATCTCTATGCCTGTATGTCATGTGTGCATGCCAATGCGATGCAACTCAGTGATAAAATCATAAACAGCCCCTCGGGCAGAACATCACTCATATACAGCCCCTCGGGCAAACCTCACAGTCACTCGTGCCACTCGGGCATACCTCACAATCACTCATGCCTCCCAGTCACTCAGCACTCGGCACTCGCACTCAGTAGGTACATGCGCTCACTAGGGGTGTGTACAGACTCCGGAGGGGCTCCTTCAGCCCAAGCGCTATAATCTGCACGGACAACTCACATGCTGCACGGATAACTCACGTGCTATAATATCATATCAGAATCTGCACGGACAACTCACGTGCCATAATAATAAAGTATGCTGCAGGCGGACAACCCTGATCCACACGCATCCTCACAATAAGGCCATTGGCCTCACTTAGTCATCAATCTCTCCAGTCTCTCGGGCTCACAATGTCATGAAAAATAGCCCAACAACAATGATATGATGCATCAACAATAAAGAAGAGAGATTGAGGTATGATATGAAATGAATAAATATGACTGAGTGAACAATTACAATTTGAATATATTATTCAACCACAAAAATGACCCAAATAGGTACCATCAATAACAACATATGCCTAAGCATGATTTTTAATACGAGTCTCAGCTCAATTTTCTCTAACACGTAGAGAATGTACGGATATCAACAAATTATTCAACTATACAGTCCCATGAAATTTGACCAAGTCACAATTCCTACGGCGTACGCCCAAACGCCCGTCACCTAGCATGTGCGTTACCTCCAAACAATTCACATAATACGTATATTCAGGGTTCATACCCTCAGCTCCAAGATTAGAAGAGTTACTTACCTCGAACAAGCCGAATCCAATGTCGAGAAAGCTAAACAATGCTTCCATAAATTCCATTCTGCGCGTAACAACTTCCGAATGGCTCGAATCTAGTCATAATTAATTTGATTCAGTCAACCCAAATTATAGGAATTTATTCCATATCAAAATACTATTTTTTCCACAAAATCCGAAATTACACTCAAAAATCGCTCGTGGGACCCATGTCTCGGAACCCGATAAAAGTTACAAAATATAAACGCTCATCCAACCATGAGTCCAACCATACAAATTTCACCAAATTCCGACATCAACTCGACCCTCAAATCGTCAATTAAAGTTTATGAAGATTTCTACCATTTTCAACTCAATCCTTACCCATTTGAACTTAACAATCTTTCCACAACCTTATTGGTATGTATACATAATACTCTTACACCCAAGAATCACACTATTAATCACCTATTTTTACTCCAAACCCGAAATTGAAGAATTGAGGAATGAAATTCTTATCTTTTTGAAGCCCTAGCAAGATCATTGTGAAATCTTCGAACCTTGAACAAAAATTGATGGATAAATGACTAAGTCTTCACTTTCTCTCTCTAAAATTCTCTCACCTCTCTCTAAAATATCAGATGAAACCCTTCAAAATGACCCCCAATAGTGTTTTATAAGAATGGGGTCGGGTTTATAAAACCAGAAAAATGAACCTCCGAAACAGGTTCTGCGGTCGCATATGCAACCGCATGCGGACCGCATATCGGTCGCATAATCGGTGTCTAATACTGGCAAACATCTGTGTGTGTATGCGGTCATTATGCGGCCCGCATACCTGTTCTGCGGTTATGCGGTCACATAGTTGACCGCAGATTTCATCCAAACTAGCCCTCTTCTGCCTCACTTCTGCGGCTATTATGCGGCCCACAGAGTGATTATGCGGTCGCATAAAGGACCGCAGAAACGTGTTTTTCCGCCAAAAATTTCCTTAGCGAAAATTCTCCGGGTCACTATGCATACGTCAACATCTGGTCAACCTTTTCAACTTAAGTTTTAAACCTTGGAACTAAGTGTTCCAATTCATTCCAAAACCTCACCGAACCCGAACCAATTACCCCGGCAAGTCACACAACAATTGTAAAGCCCAAATTGAGTAGTAAAGGGGGAAACGGGGCTGTGATACTCAAAATGATCGATCGAGTCATTACAGCTACTCTCTATCTATGTCACGACCCAAAATCCAACTAGTCATGATGGCACCTAACCTCACTCGCTAGGTAAGCCCAATAATAATAATTCGATTCAATTAATATTTAACTGACTCTAATTCACTCCCAAAGGACTGGTAGTACAAATCATGAGTTTCTAAAATTAAAAATTACAAAGCTGGTATGAAATAAACATATTATCTGTTCGAAATGTACATAAACAATTTTTTATAAATCTAAGGCTACCATAAGCAAGAGGCAGCTACAATCGGAACGTAGATACACCTTCACATCCAGCTCCCGACGAACGCAGCAACATCAATAGCCAACATCTTCATGCGAGGTGCAGAAGTGTTGTATGAGTACAACCGACCACATGTACTCAATAAGTAACAAACCTAACCTTAGGTTGAAAGTAGTGACGAGCTTGTACCAAGGTCAGAGTCCAACTTCAATAGCTAACAACAGTTCATAACCACATAAAGCAAGTAATGAAAGAAGTAACCCAAGGAATAAATGCTCAACTAAATCATGATTTTCAAAAAATAGTTCTGCCTTTCAAGTGTATCAGTGAAAGTCCCAAGTCGTTTACCAAAGTTGCCAAAAATACGAATAAGTTTGAAAACAATAATTTTTCACAAAAATCCTTTCAACAATGATAAGATGTTTTATTTTTTTTCCACATAGACAGTGGAAAAATGCATCACTATGCCTGTAGGCCAATATGTGTGAGAAGTCATGAATGACGTGATACCGTACAACGTGAAAAAAATACATCTCTATGTCTGTATGTCATGGGTGCATGTCAATGCAATGCATCACAGTGATAAAACTATATGCATACTTCTCAGAGTATCAATTCACTCAGTCCTCCTCATCACTCAGTCCTCACAGTCACTCAGTCCTCACAGTCACTCAATCCTCCCAATCGCTCGGCACTCGCACACAGTAGGTACATGTGCTCACTGGGGCTGTGTACAGACTCCGGAGGGGCTCCTTCAGCCCAAGCGCTATAATCTGCACGGATAACTCAAGTATCAATATCTATATCCGCACGGACAACTCATGTGCTATAATAAAGCCTATAAGGCTTACTGCAGGCGGGCAACCCCGATCCACATAATAATAAAGTATATAAATCCAATATGTCCTGCTGCGGCGTGTAGCCCGATCCCATAATTATCCTCACAATCAAGCCCTCGGCCTCACTCGGTCATCAATCTCTCCAGTCTCCCGGGCTCACAATATCATAAAACTAGCCCAAACTGATGATATGATGAATCAATAAATAGCAACAGAGACTGAGAAATGATATGAAATGAATGAACATGACTGGGTATGAAATTTCATTTTAAACAAATAATTCAACAGCAATATGACCTCTGTGGGTCTCAATAATACTGGCACATAGCTTCAGCATGACTTTTAATATGATTCTCAGCTCAATTTCTTTAACACATAAAACTACATAGAAAATGCCAAGATTATTTGACTACAAAATTTTACGGAACCAATTACATCACAATTTCTATAGTGCACGCCCACACGCCCGTCACCTAGCATGTGCGTCAACTCCAAACAATTCACATAATACGTATATTCAGGTTTTATACTCTCAGCTCCAAGATTAGAAGAGTTACTTACCTCGAACAAGACGAATCCAATGTCGAGCAAGCTAAACAATGCTCCAGAAATCCCATTTTGCACGTATCAACTTCTGAACGGCTCGAATCTAGCCACAATTAATTCGATTCAGTCAATACCAATTATTGTAATCAATTCCATAAGGAAATACTAATATTCTAATAAAAATCCGGAATTAACTCAAAAATCACTCGTGGGGCCCACGTCTCGAAACGCGACAAAAGTTACAAAATATGAAATGCACATTCAACCACGAGTCCAACCATACCAATTTTATCAATTTACGACATCAACTCAACCCTCAAATCTTCAAATTAAAGTCTATGAAATTTTCTATTATTTTCAACCCAAAACACTAATATGTTGATAAAAACAACAATAGATTCGTATAATTTAACTAAAACCGAGTTAGAATCACTTACCCCAATCCATATGGTGAAAAGCGCCTCAAAAATCGCTTCAAATGTGTTAAAATGGCCGAAACCTCACAATATATCTTCTATCTAGGAATTTACTCTACGCGATCGCAAAAAATGCTTCACGATTGCAAAGCACAAAAATTTCCAGCCCAAAATTTGCCCTTGGCGATCGTGGAAAATCACTCGCGATCGCAAAGAACAAACTCCCCAACTCTTTCAGATAGCCTCTAGTATAATGGTCATAACTTTTTGTACAAAACTCCAAATGACAAATGGTTTGACTTTATGAAAATTAGACATCAAGAGCTACAACTTTCATTTGTGGATCATCTCCAAATTCCTTATATATTGCGAGATATAAGCTTCCAAAATCGGGTCAGTGCAGCAGAGATTTTGTTCTACGCGATTGCAAAAGAGCTTCCGCGATCGCGATTCACAAGGCCCCAAATTGATGTTTGCTCTTCGCGAATGCAACCAAATGTTCGCGATGCACATCTCTGTAGACAGAAACCAGCAATTAAAAATGGCCTAGAAATGGTCTAAAACCACCCGAAACTCATCCGAGCCCCTTCCTAAAACATCATACGAACTTAGTCAAAGCCTCAAATCACATCAAACAACGCTAAAATCACGAATCATGCCCCGATTCAAGCTTAATGAAACTAAGAAATTCCAACTTCTACATTCGATGCCGAAACCTATCGAATCAAGTCCGATTGACCTCAAATTTTGCACACAAGTCATAAATGACATAACAGACCTATTCCAATTTCCAGAATAGGATTTCGACCCCTATATCAAAAAGTCAACTCCCCCGATCAAACTTCCAAACTTAAATTTCTATTTTAGCCATTTCAAGCCTAATTTAGCTACGAGCTTCCAAATAATTTTCCGGACACGCTCCTAAGTTCAAAATCACCATACGGAGCTATTGGAATCATCAAAACTCTATTCCGGGTTCGTTTACACATAAGTCAACATCCGGTCACTATTTTAACCTAAGCTTTAAAGCATTAGATTTCATTCTTCCAAACTAACTCTGAAATACCTAAAAACCAAAACTGACAATTCATACAAGTCATAATACATCGTATAAAGGTATTCAAGACTTCAAATAGTAGAAAGGAGCATAAATATCCAAAACGAGCGGTCGGGTCGTTATATTCTCCCCCACTTAAACATACATTCGTCCTCGAACGTGCCAAGAGTTGTTTTCAAGCCATCGAATCACTATTCCACCTTACCACGCATATGCCCGAGGGGTGATCCCACGCCAACCCTATTCCATATAGGCCTGACAATACAACACAATTGAAGATTATTACTTTAACCTTAGTCCGTAAAACCCTTGGAATTCATTTCCCAACATTATGAATTTCTTACAAGACCCGAATCTCATATTTACACACTATATAAGTCTGAACAAGCTGCATCGAGCCATAACCATAACCACGAATACAATCACATAACATACTACACCACTTTCATGCTCGTAGCACCATTCCCGATCACAGTAACTAATCCAAAACCAACCCGGTACTGATATTAAACCCCATATCAAACAAAACCTCGTTCCAAAACCTTCGTACACTGTTGATAATGAAAGAAACATGCGGAAATCTCATGACCCCTTATCAGATCAACAAGTCATGGAGCTCTCTCGCCCCAACTATAACCATAATCACTTCCTAAGACGACTTTTAATATTATACTCCCGAATATACCGTAATCAAACCCGATAGTACCTATTCTAGGTCCAATGACCTTATATAATTATACACAACTATCCCATAGACACGCCACATCAATATAACTCCAGTCACCACTGCGCAATCTGTGTACCCAAATATGGGAGATGTCTCAAGGAAGAGAACCATATTGCAAGTTCAACAAGCACCACCACAACCACAATGTTACAACCAACTCCTCAAATTTCATGAAGAGGATAACCATAGGCACATGTGAACAATTGTAGAGGAAGGAAATTAATGAATCAGATAAATTATCATAGAAATAAAATTCCCACATACGGCACAGACAACTCATATGCCAATAATATGAATTGCCCGGCATGGTCACAGGCCTCCAGTCCCAGCATATCATACAGGAGCAATTAAACATGTACACTTGTATATGATAATGAAATAAGATTATCATCCTCATGGACTGGTATAAATAACACGTCATAGTGTAAGCATGTGCAAAGTCTGCTATCACACTTCAAATCGGCAATTTAACGCAGAAATAGTAACTAACCCATTTATTAAGGGAATTAGCCTCTTTGTAACCTCAAGTGTAGCCCAGATAGTTCTCAACAAAGGTAAGAACATGAGAAACGTTATAACTTTACGCTTAACAGTCAACTCTAGGCATATCATAGCCTAAGCATTCTTTCGAGTATAAATACCTGCCCCAATGCCTGCACATTGGCTCAAACCTCACATATATGCACACTTATAGTGCGTATCTATCACAAATAATTAACGCAACTAGTGCCTCCACTGAGTTAAAATAAAATACTCACCGCAACCCGAAACAATATACTTCTAAGAACTCCCAGTCTCCAAATTCATCGAACACATGAATCATCGTAACTTATCCTAACTCCATCACTAGAATGACTAACACATCTTACATTCACGATAATCCCATGAGGAATACTTTCATAATTCTTCCTTGCCACATAGCAATAATTTGAATATCAGCAGTGTAACGACCCGACCGGTCGTTTTGAGTATTACAATCAAGTTTTCCTATTTACTACTCAAATTAGGCTTTACAGTTGTTGTGTGAATTGCCGGGGCAATTGGTTCGGGTCTGGTGAGGTTTTGGAATAAATTGGAACACTTAGTTCCAAGGTTTAAAGCTTAAGTTAAAATAGTGATCGGATGTCGACTTATGTGTAAATGATATCGAAATTTAATTCTGATGATTCCAATAGCTCCATATGGTGATTTTGGACTTAGGAGCATGTCCAGAAAATTTTTTGGAGGTCCGTAGTGGAATTGGGCTTGAAATGCCGAAAGTTGAATTTTTGGGAAGTTTGACCGAGGGGTTGACTTTTTGATATCGAGGTTGGAATCCGATTCTGGAAATTGGAATAGCTTCGTTATGTGAGGATGAGTGTGGATCGGGGCTACCCGCCTGTATCATACTTTATTATTATAGCACGTGAGTTGTCCGTGCAACATGTGAGTTGTCCGTACACATTATAGCGCTTGGGCTGAAGGAGCCCCTCCGGAGTCTGTACACACCCCCAGTGAGCGCATGTACCTATTGAGTGCGAGTGCCGAGTGACTGGGAGGCATGGGTGATTGTAAGGTATGCCCGAGTGGCAAGAGTGATTGTGAGGTATACCCGAGTGGCAAGAGTGATTGTGAGGTATGCCCGAGTGGCACGAGTGACTGTGAGGTTTGCCCGAGGGGCTGTATATGGGTGATGTTCTGCCTGAGGGGCTGTTTATGATTTTATCACTGAATTGCATCGCATTGGCATGCACACATGAAATACAGGCATAGAGATGTATTTTTCCTTATGCTGTACAACATCACATCATTCATGATTTCTCACACATTTTTGATAGATGGGCATAGTGATGCATTTTTTTACACGGGTTATCCGGAAGGAAAATGAAACATATTATTTATTATTGAGAAGATTTTTGGAGAAATTTATTGTTTTCAAACTATTCATATTATTGGCAACTTCGGAAAACGATTTGGATTTTCACTGATGTATTTGAAAGAAAAAACTACTATATTTTTTTGAAATCATTATTTGGCTGAGTATTTTATCCGTGAGTTACTTCTGGTATTATTTGCTTTATGTTGTTATGAATTATTGTGGACTATTGGTTTTGGACCCGACCTTGGTGGAAGCTCGTCACTACTTTTAACCTACGACTAGGTTTGTTACTTACTCAGTATATGGGGTCGGTTGTATTGATACTACACTTTCGCACATTGCGTGCAGATGTTGGTTGCTGCGCTCGATGGTTGCGGGACTTGAAGATGTACCTGCGTTCCTGTTGTAGCTGCCTCTTGTTCAGGGTAGCCTTAGATTTATAAAAACTCTGTTTATGTATTATTCAAACAGACTATGTATTTATTTCATTTCCGCTTTGTATACTCTATTCTTAGAAGCTCATGATTTGTACTACCAGTTCTTGGGGATTGTACAAGACTAAGACCTTTATTCACTTAAATTACTTTAATAATTATTGTTGAAATTAGATAGTTGGTAATTGGCTTACCTAACGGGTTGGGTTAGGTGCCATCACGACTAGTTGGATTTTGGGTCGTAACAAGGTGGTATTAGAGCTCTAGGTTCATAGGTTCTACAAGTCATGAACAAGTGTCTAGTAGAGTCTTGCGGATCGGTATGATGACGTCCATACTTATCTTCGAGAGGCTACAGGGCATTTAGGTTAATTTCTTATCTTTCTTTCTTTATCGTGCGAAATTGATTCAGCTTGAAATATAACTTTTTGAATTCCTTCCACGTATTCGTATGCGCACATGAGCGCTCGGTATCAACTGTGCATGGCCGGCTTGTGATTCCATGGATGAGGTTCGAGGTGAGTATTCTGTGTTTTGGTGATGAACCAGTCTAGAGGATTTGAGGCCATGGTTAGACCGCAGCTTAAGCTCGGTAGTTTTAGTTGTAACTTGTACAATTGGACTCATATGTCCGATGATGACCCTACAGTGAAATTTATGGCTCGATGAGTGGTGAAATGACGGCATGATGTGTATGCTATGACCGCAGGATGTGTTAAGATGATTTGAACATAACGAGAAGTGTTTCCTTCATATGTAAAGGAAAGGTTATTAGGTGCTTGATTTTTCATTTCTATGTGGCGTACAGTCCCGAGTGTGAATGTTTTGAAGGATCTTTCACGATTGTTAAATTTTGGGACAAATAAAATTCTCATGTCTGGTTAGTGAGTTTGGACTCAGATAGACTAAGTGATTATAGTTATGGTTATGGCTTGATACAGCTGGTTCAAACTCATACAAGGTGTAAATGTAAAATTTGTGTCTCGAAAGAAATTTTTAAGGTTGGAAATTAAACTCCAAGGTTTATGGGCTAAGGTTAAATTAATGATTTTCAGTTGCATTGTGTAGTCAAGCCTATGTGGGATAGGGTGACGTGGGTTCACCCCCGATTACATGTGTGGTAAGATGGAATAATGATTTGATGGCTTGGAAACAAATCTTGGCACGTTCGAGAACGAACGTATGTTTAAGTGGGGGAGAATGTAACGACCCGACCGGTCGTTTTGAGTATTACAACCCCGTTTCTCCATTTACTGCTCAAATTGGGCTTTACAGTTGTTGTGTGACTTGCCGGGGCAATTGGTTCGGGTCCGGTAAGGTTTTGGAATGAATTGGAACACTTAGTTCCAAGGTTTAAAGCTTAAGTTAAAATAGTGACCGGATGTCGACTTTTGTGTAAACGACCTCGGAATTTAATTCTGATGATTCCAATAGCTCCGTATGGTGATTTTGGACTTAGGAGTGTGCCCGAAAAAGTTTTTGGAGGTCCGTAGTGGAATTGGGCTTGAAATGCAGAAAGTTGAATTTTTGGGAAGTTTGACCGGAGGGTTGACTTTTTGATATCGAGGTTGGAATCTAATTCTAGAAATTGGAATAGCTTCGTCATGTTGTTTATGACTTATGTGCAAAATTTGAGGTCAATCGGATATGAATTGATAGGTTCCGGAGTCGTTTGTAGAAACTAGAAATTTCAAAGTTCATTAGGCTTGAATCGGGGTGTAATTCATGGTTTTAGTGTAGTTTGAGGTAATTTGAGGGTTCGACTAAGTCCGTATGATGTTTTAGGACTTGTTGGTATATTTGGTTGAGGTCGCAAGGGGCTCGGGTGAGTTTTGGATGGTTAACGGATCATTTTTGGCCTTGGTGAGAATGCTGATATCTGTTGCTGCATTTTTCGGATTTTCTCTTTCGCGTTCACGAGTGGGCCCTTGCATTCGCGAAGAGGAATTTGTGGCAGACAGGATTTACTCTTCACATTCGCGAGGGGGTCTCGCGTTCACAAAGAGAAGCTGGGTTGTGCATCGCGCTCGTGTATGGGGTATCGCGTTCGTGAAGGGAAACATAGTGGGCATGGGTTTTTGCCTTCGCGTTCGCGAAGAGGAGCTCGCGTTCGCGAACTGTGTCTCGCGTTCACGAAGAGCAAATGTTGTAAAGCACATTTTGTGCTTCGCGAACGCGAGGGACCTGTCGCGTTCGCGAAGAAGAGAGGTATGGACAGAAAGTTTAAGTTTAGAAAATGGGACTTCGTCCCATTTTCCTTTTTAACTATTTAGAGCTCGGATTGAGGCAATATTTGGGAGATTTTCAGAGAAAACAATGGGGTAAGTGTTCTTAACTCAATATTGGTTAAATTACCCGAATCCATGGTTGTTTTTATCATTTAATTGGTGAATTAAGTTGGAAAAATTGTGAAAAACCCTCTTGGTTTAATTTGGAGATTTAAGGATCGAGTTGATGTCGGATTTGAGCAAAATTTATATGGTTGGACTCATGGTTGAATGGGCATTAATATTTTGTAACTTTCGTCGGATTTCGAGATGTGGACCCCACGAGTATTTTTGGGGCGTAAATTTCGGATTTTGTGGATATATTAGTATTTTTGATATGGAATTAATTCCTATAAATTTTGTGGGTTGAATCAAATTAATTGTGACTAAATTCGAGCCGTTTGGAAGTTGTTACATGCGGAATGGAATTGTTGGAGCATTGCTTAGCTTGCTCGACTTGTTCGAGGTAAGTAACTCTTCTAATCTTGGAGTTGAGGGTATGAACCCTGAATATATGTATTTTATGAATTGTTGGGAGGTGACGCACATGCTAGGTGATGGGCGTGTGGGCGTGCACTATAGAAATTGTGACATAATTGTTTCTGTGGAATTTTATAGTTAAATAACCTTGGCATTTTTCCATGCGGTTTTATGTGTTAAAGAAATTGAGTTGAAAAGCATATTAAAAATCTCGTTGAGGCTATGTGCCAGTATTATTAGGACCCACAGAGGTCATATTATTTTAAATTATTTATTTTAAATTGAAAATTTATACTCAGTCATATTCATTTCATTGCATATCATAACTCAGTTTTATGACTCTATTTTGATGCATATAAATGTTTTGGGCCGAATGCCCTGTTTTACTGAAATGCCCGAGTGACTTGAGAGGTTTATGACTGGGTGAGGCCGTGGGCCTGATTTGTGAGGATATTTATGGGATCGGGTTGCACGCCGCAACATGTTGATATCGGTCGAGGGCCTAATTCTGAGGATGCGTGTGGATCGGGGCTGCCCGCCTGCAGCATACTTTATTATTATAACACGTGAATTGTCCGTACAGATTATAGCGCTTAGGCTGAAGGAGCCCCTCCGGAGTCTGTACATACCCCCAGTGAGTGCAGGTACCTACTGAGTGCGAGTGCCGAGTGCCGAGTGACTGGGAGGCATGATTGATTGTGAGGTATTCCCGAGTGGCAAGAGTGATTGTGAGGTATGCCCGAGTGGCACGAGTGACTGTGAGGTTTGCCCGAGGGGCTGTATATGAGTGATGTTCTGCCCGAGGGGCTGTTTATGATTTTATCACTGAGTTACATCGCATTAGCATGCACACATGACATACAGGCATAGAGATATATTTTTCCTCATGCTGTACAACATCACATCATTCATGATTTCTCACACATTTTTGACAGATGGGCATAGTGATGCATTTGTTTTACACGGGTTATCCGGAAGAAAAATGAAACATATTATTTATTATTGAGAAGATTTTTGGATAAATTTATTGTTTTCAAACTATTCATATTATTGGCAACTTCGGCAAACGATTTGGGTTTTCACTGATGTATTTGAAAGAAAGAACTACTATATTTTTTTGAAATCATTATTTGGCCGAGTATTTTATCCCTGAGTTACTTCTGGTATTATTTACTTTATGTTGTTATGGATTGTTGTGGACTATTGGTTTTGGACCCGACCTTGGTGGAAGCTCGTCACTACTTTCAACCTACGGCTAGGTTTGTTACTTACTTAGTACATGGGGTCAGTTGTACTGATACTACACTTCTGCACATTGCGTGCAGATATTGGCTGTTGTTGTTGCTGTGCTCGATGGTTGCAGGACTTGAAGATGTACCTGCGTTTCTGTTGTAGCTGCCTCTTGTTCAGGGTAGCCTTAGATTTATAAAAACTCTATTTATGTATTATTCAAACAATCTATGTATTTATTTCATTTCCGCTTTGTATACTCTATTCTTAAAAGCTCATGATTTGTACTACCAGTTCTTGGGGATTGTACACGATTTAGACCTTTATTCACTTAAATTGCTTTAATAATTATTGTTGAAATTGGATAGTTGGTAATTGGCTTACCTAACGGGTTGTGTTATGTGCCATCACGACTAGTTGGATTTTGGGTCGTGACAAGCAGTCTATCAACCAGATGAGTACTGCAATACCGATGAACATCCGTAAGTCAAAACACAACGCGCCTTCTGAAATACGCACCCTTCTCAGGAATTACCGAGTAGTTATAACATTCATCGAAATATCTGAAACTGACCATGTTGTCCAACATTCGTTACCTTCTCTTCAAGACTGAACTGTCACCTTGTACATGTAAATCCTAATCCCGCACAACACACCACATCTATTATGTCATCATGTGACAAGCACTAGAATCCCATTATCAACTCTGAGTCACCAACAAATTACATACCCGGTTCGTTAGGAACCTTCCTCTTGCTTCCTTCTAGGAGAAAATCACAATACACAACACGTTTCCACACCAGTAGCAAATATCTGGTTCAAACCATGGTAGAAACCATCAAGAACACTTTGAAATCCATCTGCACATAACCAAGCTATTAGAAATAAATTCCTCTAACTCGACCAAACCACGTAGGTCACCAAAACCCAAGAATATTGCCACCAAAACATCTGTAGAGTCTCACCACATCATAATTACCCCTATAAATACCACAACCGAAACACCGTCTCACCACATCATAATTATCCCTATAAGTACCACAACCGAAACACCCACTCTGAAAATACCTTATTTGAGTCTAAGGCCATTTCATTCACTTTCCTGATACCGAAATATAAAATCCATAATGATATACAAAAATGCCACAAGTCTCGACACCATCCAACTTAAATCTTAGATTTTAGCCATAAATAAATCCTCCAAAAATTCTCAATTGTTACATATTAATCTTGAATCCATTAGAACTTTCTCGAGAGTCATCCACTCTGCTCAAATATTAATTGCACCGCCCAAATGGGCCGAAAGACACATGCCCCATTAGCACAACAACACCCAAAGAAGTACCCATGCCTTAACACCACCAATCAAATTCATACTTCGTGCGCACTACATCCTTCAAAAATAACAACTCACTCATTCCATGATTTTCATATATTCATAAGTGCAATATAACCCGTATCCAGGAATTTCCTTATTCGAGTCATCCTCGATCTCAACCTCTGCAAGTCATAACTAACCCACAAGTATGCCTCAACCCAAAACTAAACCTTTACATATAACCATGAAATTAAATTGTCAATAGCAGGCTCCCCTACTTGGCTCAAATCCATAGATTTAAACACTTGATAACTCACAATACCCATACTCTATTACTGCCTTAATACCGCAGTCTGTTCAACGAAAATTCTTCTCAGGCCCATGCAACACCAACCATAAAATACCTCAATCATCCGCTAATCTCGCATTCATTCTCTTGTCAGTCAAGTCAACTTTCTCAACTAGATTCAAATTCAAATCTCAACATATATAATCCGCTGGTAGAAAAGAAACTCTCCAGTCAACATTATAAGAAGCACGCCTACTTAGCCTCAAATTGGCATCTTGTTATACCCTTTCGCATCCACAATTATTACGCAATCACTTAATCTTCCTGAGTCTAAACTCATTAACAAGACATGAAAATTTAATTCTCTCCACAATTAAATTACATGACAGATCCTTCAACACACTCACAATTCGAGACAATACGTCACATCAAACAAAAATCAAGCACCCAATAGCCCTCTTTACATTCCAAGGAAACACTTCCCGTCACATTCAATCCATCTTAACACATCCCGCACATCATCCCTGAAATTACTAGCCGACGATACACAGCTGATAACGAGCGCTCACATGCGCACACAAATGGGTGGAAGGGATTCAAAGAGTTATATTTTAAGTTGAATAAATTCTGCACGATAAGGAAAGAAAGATGGGAAATTATCCTAAATGCCCTGTAGCCTCCCGAAGATAAGTATGGACGTCATCATACTGATTCGCAAGACTCTACTAGACACTTGCTCATGACTCGTAGAACCTATGAACCTAGAGCTCTAATACCACATTGTCACGATCCAAAATTCGACTAGCTGTGATAGCACCTAACCTCACCCGCTAGGTAAGCCCAATAACAATAATCCGATTCAATTAATATTTAACTGACTCTAATTTACTCCCCAAGGACTGGTAGTACAAATCATAAGCTTCTAAAATTAGAAATTATAAAGCTGGTATGAAATAAATACATCATCTGTTCGTAATATACATAAACAAATTTTTATAAATCTAAGGCTACCATGAACAAGAGGAAGCTACAATCGGAATGCAGGTACACATTCAGATCCAGCTCCCGACGAACGCAGCAACATCAACAGCCAACATGTGTACGCAAGGTGCAGAAGTATAGTACGAGTACAACCGACTCCATGTACTCAATAAGTAACAAACATAACCTTAGGTTGAAAGTAGCGACAAGCTTTTACCAAGGTCAGAGTTTAACTCCAATAACCAACAACAGTTCATAACCATATAAAGCAAGTAATGAAAGAAGTAACCCAAGGAATAAATGCTCAGCTAAATCATGATTTTCAAAAAAATAGTTATGCCTTTCAAGTGTATCAGTGAAAGTCCCACGTCATTTACCAAAGTTACCAAAAATACGAATACGTTTGAAAACAGTAATTTTTCCCAAAAATCCTTTCAACAATGATAAAATATTTTATTTTCTTTCCGGATAGCCAGTGGAAAAATGCATCACTCTACCTGTAGGCCAATATGTGTGAGAAGTTATGAATGATGTGATACCGTATAACGTGAGAAAAATATATCTCTATGTCTGTATATCATGGGTGCATGTCAATGCAATGCATCTCAATGATAAAACTATATGCATACTTCTCAGAGTATCAATTCATTTAGTCCTCCCCATCACTCAGTCCTCACAGTCACACTGTCCTCACAGTCACTCAATCCTCCCAATCGCTCGACACTCGGAACTTGCACACAGTAGGTACCTGCGCTCACTGGGGGTGTGTACAAACTCCAGAGGGGCTCCTTCAGCCCAAGCGCTACAATCTGCACGGATAACTCACGTGCTGCATGGACAACTCACGTGCTATAGTATCAATATTTGTATCCGCACTGACAACTCACGTGCTATAATAAAGCCTATAAGGATTGCTGCAGGCGTACAGACCCGATCCACATAATAATAAAGTATATAAAGCCAATATGGCCTGCTGCGGCGTGCAACTCGATCCCATAATTATTCTCATAATCAGGCCCTCGGCCTCACTCAGTCATCAATCTCTCCAGTCTCTCGGGCTCACAATGTCATGAAACTAGCCCAAAATGATGATATGATGAATCAATAAATAGCAACAGAGACTGAGAGATGATATGAAATGAATGAACATGACTGAGTATGAAATTTTATTTTAAACAAATAATTCAACAGCAATATGACCTCTGTGGGTCTCAATAATACTTACACATAGCCTTATCATGATTTTTAAGATGATTCTCAGCTCAATTTCTTTAACATATAAAACTACATAGAAAATGCCAAGATTATTTGACTACAAAATTTCACGGAACCAAATACGTCACAATTTCTAAAGTGCACGCCTACACGCCCGTCACCTAGCATGTGCGTCACCTCCTAACAATTCACATAATACGTATATTTAGGATTTATACCCTCAACTCCAAGATTAGAAGAGTTACTTACCTCGAATAAGACGAATCCAATGTCAAGCAAGCTAAACAATGCTATAGAAATCCCATTTTGCATGTATCAACTTCTGAACGGCTCGAATCTAGCCACAATTAATTTGATTCAGTCAATACCAATTATTGTAATCAATTCGATAAGGAAATACTAATTGTCCAATAAAAATCAGAAATTAACTCAAAAATCACATGTGGGGGCCACATCTTGGAATGCGACAAAAGTTACAAAATATAAATGCCCATTCAACCACGAGTCCAACCATACCAATTTTATCAAATTACGACGTCAACTCGACCCTCAAATCTTCAAATTAAAGTCTATGAAATTTTCTACTATTTTAACCCAAAACACTAATATGTTGATAAAAATAACAATAGATTCGTATAATTTAACTAAAACTGAGTTAGAATCATTTACCCCAATCCATATGGTGAAAATTGTCTCAAATATCGCTTCAATCCAAGCTCCATTGCTCCAAATGTGTTAAAATGGCATAAACCTCAAAATATAGCTTCTGTCCAGGCATTTACTCACTCGATCGTGGAAAATGCTTCGCGATCACGAAGCATAAAAAATTCCAGCCCAAAATTTTCCCTTCGCGATCGCGAAGAACAAACTCTCCAACTCTTCCAGATAGCCTCTAGTATAATGGTCATAACTTTTTGTACTAAACTCCAAATGACAAATGGTTTGACTTTCTGAAAACTAGAGATCAAGGGCTACAATTTTATTTTTGGATCATCTCCAAATTTCTTATAGATTGCGAGATATAAGCTTCCAAATTCGGGTCAGTCCAGCAAAGATTTTGTTCTACGCGATCGCGAAAGAGCTTTCGCGATTGCGATTCACAAGGTCCCAAACTACTGTTTGCTCTTCGCGAACGCAACCAAATGTTCGCGATCGCAATGCATACCTCTGTAGACAGAAACCAGAAATTAAAAATGGCCTAGAAATGGTCCGAAACCACCCCGAAACTCACCCGAGCCCCTCGAAACCTCAACCAAATATACCAACAAGTCCTAAAATATCATACGAACTTAGTCGAAGCCTCAAATCACATCAAACAACTCTAAAACCACGAATCATGCTCTAATTCAAGCTTAATGAAACTAAGAAATTCCAACTTCTACATTCGATGCCGAAACCTATCGAATCAAGTCCGATTGACCTCAAATTTTGCACACAAGTCATAAATAACATAATGGACCTACTCCAATTTCCAGAATCGGATTCTGACCCCGATATCAAAAAGTTAACTCCCCGGTCAAACTTCCAAACTTAAATTTATATTTAGCCATTTCAAGCCTAATTTAGCTACGGGATTCCCAATAATTTTCTGGACACGCTCCTAAGTCTAAAATCACCATACAGAGCTATTGGAATCATCAAAACTCTATTCCGGGGTCGTTTACATATAAGTCGACATCATGTCACTATTTTAACCTACGCTTTAAAGCCTTGGATTTCATTCTTTCAAACTAACTTCGAAATACCTTAAAACCAAAACCGACAATTCATACAAGTTATAATACATCGTATGAAGGTATTCAAGACTTCAGATAGTAGAAATGAGCATTGTAACGACCCAACCAATTATTTTTAAAAGTTGTAGCCCCACTCCCCTATTTACTGCTCATTCTGTGCTTTATAACTATTATGTAACTTGTCGGGGTAGTCAATTCGGGTCCGGTGAGATTTTGGGATGAATTGAAACACTTAGTTCCAAAGTTTAAAGCTTAAGTTCAAATAGTGACCGGATGTCGACTTTTGTGCAAACGACCCCGGAATAGAATTTTAATAATTCCAACAGTTTCGTATGATGATTTTGGACTTAGGGGCGTGTTCAAAATTTTATTTGGAAGTCAGTAGTTAAAATAGGCTTGAAATGGCTAAAATAGAAATTTAAATTTGGAAGTTTGACCTGGGAGTTGACTTTTTGATATCGGGGTCGGAATCCAATTCTGAAAATTTTCTTAACTCCGTTATTTCATTTATGACTTGTGTGCAAAATTTGAGGTCAATCGGACTTGATTTGATAGGTTTCGACATCGAATGTAGATGTTGAAAATTATTAAGTTTCATTAAGCTTGAATTGGGGTGTGAATTGTGATTTTAGCATTGTTTGATGTGATTTGAGGGTTCAAATAAGTTCGTATGATGTTTTAGGACTTGTTGGTGTATTTAGTTGAGGTCCCGAGGGCCTCGGGAGAGTTTCAGATGGTTAACAGATCAAAAGTTGGACTTAAACAGGTGCTGCAAAATCTGTTGCAATTTCTTCTGCAGGAAATGCAGAAATCGAGCCCAGAAAATCGAGCCTAGGATCGAAGCCCAGAAATCGAGCCCAGGGTCGAAGGCCAGGGTCGAGGTCCAGGTTCAAGGGCCAGGATCGAAGCCAGGGTCGAGGCTCAGGATCAAGGGCCATGATCGAAGGCCAGAATCGAGGGCCATGATCGAAGGCCAGGATCGAGGGCCATGATCGAAGGCCAGGATCGAGGGCCATGATCGATGCCCAGGATCGAGGCCCATGATCGAGGGCCATGATCAAAGCCTTGATCGAGGGCCAGGATCGAGGCAGGACCGAGGGCTGCCTGGACAGAATTATAAAACAGGGGACTTCATCCCCTGTGCCATTTTTGACGAATTGGAGCTTGAGGAGAGGCGACTTTTGATAGATTTTCAAGGAAAAATATTTGGGTAAGTAATTCTAACTCAGATTTGGTCAATATACACGAATATATCATTGTTTTCACCGTTTAATTAGTGTGTTGGGATGGAACTTTGGGAAAATTTTAGAAGTCTCATAGAAATGAATTTTTGAGATTTCGGTGTCGATTCAAAGTCGGATTTGAGTGAAACTGGTATGGTCGGACTCGTAATGGAATAGGTTGTCGGATTTTTTGAGTTTCACCGGAATTCCAAAACGTGGGCCTCACAAGCGATTTTTGAGTTAATTTCGGATTTTTATTGAAAAATGTAGTATTTTCTTATGAAATTGATTCCTATAATTTTTGTTGATTGTATCGAATTATTTTGGCTAGATTCGATCCATTCAGAGTCGGATATTCGTGGAAAAGGCATTCTTACCGATCGATTGAGCTTGGTTCGAGGTAAGTGACTTGCCTAACTTTGTGTGGGAGAACTCCCCGTAGGATTTGTACTGTTTTTGATATATGAGTGCCGTGTACGTGAGGTGACGAGTAGGTACACGGTCTAATTGTGTAAAAACCAGTTTTTTCTACTAAGTAATAACCTGATTTCCTTCTTATTTGAGTTCCATCAGCATGTGTGGTATCCAGCTAAACTAGAATAGCAAGCCTACTTGCCTTAACTGTTTACTTGAACAACATGCAGCATGTTTAGTGAATGTACCTGTCTTTCCTTAACTGGTACTTAGGTTGAACTGTAGAATTTCATACCGTAACTATTAAATTCTATTGTTTGGCTGCATATTTACTTTGGGACTACGGAACGGTATTCCGAGAGATTCCCCTGTCTTTCATATTTACTTTGGGACTACGGAACGGTATTTCGGAAGATCCCTCTGTACTGCATATTTATTTTGGGACTACGAAGCGGTATTCCGGGAGATCCCCCATGTCTTGCATATTTACTTTGGGACTACGAAACGGTATTTCGGGAGATTCACCTGCACATTTACGTTTGGGACTATGAGACGGTATCTCGGGAGATCCCCTGTTGTATTTTTGTGTACTGAGCTGTTACCTTCTATGAATTCTTTCTTGTTAAGTTTCAGTCTTTATTTTACTGCGATATTTCATTCCTGCCTTGCTTTATTATTATATATACTAGTAGGGTCCTGACCTGACCTCGTCACTACTCGAACGAGGTTAGGCTTGGCACTTATTGGGTACCGATTGTGGTGTACTCATGCTACTCTTTGCACATATTTTTTGTGTGCAGATCCAGGTGCTCCTTATCAGCCACACCGTCAATGAGCCGAGATAGCTTTGGAGACTTCAAGGTATATCTGCCGTGTCCGCAGGCCTCGGAGTCCCCTTATACTCTTTCCCATATCCATTGTCTTATGTATTTTTTTTGATAGACTCTAATGTATAGAGACACTAGATTTTCCTTCTGTAGTTTGTGATTCACGATGTTTCGGGTTTTGGGAATGCTGTGTAGTATATTGAGGAGTTAGTTATTGTACATGCCAAGTGGCGCCAAGTGGCATGGTATCCAGTTATGCTGTTATTGCTACAGTTAGTTGTTGAATTTATGTTTTCATTTTATTATTCTGCAAATGTTAGGATTGCCTAGTCGTAGAGACTAGGTGCCATCACGATGTCATACGGAGGGGAAATTGGGTTGTGACAAGTTGGTATCACAGCTCTAGGTTCGTAGGTATCGTGAGTCATGAGTCGGTTTATTAGAGTCTCGCGGATCAGTATGGAGACGTCTGTACTTATATTCGGGAGGCTATGGAACTGTTAGGAAAAATTTCACTACTTTGATTCCTTGTCGTGCGAAAATTATTGACTTCAAAAATTCTAAACTTCTGTTTTCTATTCCGGAGGACACGTACAAGCGGATCTGATGACTAGGCACCCGCGCCCCCTTCTAGAGCGGCGAGAGGCCAGGTCTTGGGTAGAGGTCGAGGACGTCCACGTGGTGCAGCCAGAGAACCCGCACGAGCTTCTACAGAGGAGCCCCCAGTAGCTCCAGCTGGAGGGCAGATACCTGAGGTACTTGTTTCTTCACCAACCCTCCAGGAGACTCTAGCCCACTTTCTGAGCATGTTCAGCAACTTAGCTCAGGCTGGATTGATTTCACTTGCTCTTGCTACATCTCAAGCCGGGGGAGGAGCACAGACTCCCGTCGTCGGTACTGCAAAGCAGCGGGTTCAGGTCGAACAGGTTCCAGAGATTGTACCAATGCATCCGGTAGCTCTATCTCAACCCGAGGTTAGGGCAGCAACTTCTGAGGTGGAGCAGCTCAGACTTGAGAGGTACAAGAAGTACCACCAACCTACCTTCAGCGGATTGGCTACAGATGATGCTTAGGGTTTTCTAGAGGAGTGTCATCATATTCTCTGTACTATGGGCGTAGCGGAGACGAGCGTGGTTTCTTTTACTACATTCCAGCTTAGAAGAGCAGCCTATCAGTGGTGGCATGCTTATGAGATGAGTAGTCCAGATGAGGCAGTTTCGCTTACATGGACTCAGTTCTCGGACATGTTTTTGAGAGAGTATGTCCCTCAAAGCCTCAGGGACTCATGGCGCGCGAAGTTTGAGCAGCTGCGCCAGGGATCTATGACTGTGTCAAAGTATGCAGTCCGTTTAAGTGATTTGGCCTGACATGCACCGACCTTGGTTGCCACAGTTTGAGAGAGGGTTTGACGGTTTATTGAGGGACTCCACCCCAGCATTCGGATTAGTATGGCCAGGGAGTTGGAGATGGATATTTCTTATCAGTAGGTTGTAAGTATTGCCAGGAGACTGGAGGGCATGCTTGCCTGGGACAAATATGAGAGAGAGACCAAGAGGTCTCGAGAGACTGGTTATTATTCTGGTGCTCGTGCCCCAGCAGCTCGCCATAGCAGGGGTTATGTGAGTCGCCCCATTGATTCATCTCTTCCAGCCGCCAATGGTGTCCCAACCCCTTCTAGGCCCCAGGAGACTTATTATGCATCGCCAGTATCTAGTGTGCCTCCTGCACGGGGTGTTCCTAGCGGTCAGTCCAACAGATCTGGCCTGAGCCAGCTACAACAGCCACGCCCTCTCAGAGCTTGTTTTGAGTATGGCGACACTCGCCATATGGTGAGGGATTGCCCCAGATTTAGGAGGGGTGTACCTTCACAGACTTCTGAGCCACAGTGTGCTCCATTGGGTCCTCAGGCTATGATTACAGCACCAGCTGCCACCCAACCTGCTCAGCCAGCCCGAGATGGAGGTCGGGGAGGTAGAGGTCGCCCTAGAGGGGGAGGCCAGGCCAAATATTATGCCCTTCCTGCTCGTACAGAGGCAGTTGCTTCTGATTCTATCATTGCCGGTATCGTTCCAGTCTGTCATAGAGATGCGTCAGTATTATTTGACCCAAGCTCTACATATTCCTATATGTCCTCTTATTTTGCCCCATATTTGGGCGTATCTCGGGATTCTTTGAGTTCCCCTATTTATGTGTCTACTCCTGTGGGAGATTCTCTTGTTGTGGACCGCGTGTATCGGTCGTGTTTGATTGCTCTTAGTGGTTTTGAGACCAAAGCCGATTTATTATTGCTCAGCATGGTGGACTTTAATATTATTTTGGGCATGGACTGGTTGTCGCCCCATTATGCTATTCTTGATTATCACGCTAAGATCGTGATGTTGGTTATGTCAGGATTTTCGCGATTAGAGTGGAGAGATACCTTAGAGTATACTCCCAGCAGAGTTATTTCATTTCTTAAAGCTCAACGAATGGTTGAGAAGGGGTGTGATGCGTATCTAACTTATGTGAGAGATGTCAGCATTGATACCCCTACAGTTGAGTCAGTTCCAGTAGTGAGGGACTTTCCAGATGTGTTTCTAGTTGATCTTCCGGGCATGTCGCCCGACAGAGATATTGATTTTGGCATTGATTTGTTGTCGGGCACTCAGCCCATCTCTATTCCTCCGTACCGTATGGCTCCTCCTGAGTTGAAGGAGCAGTTACAGGAGTTGCTTGATAGGGGCTTCATTTGGCCCAGTGTGTCACCTTAGGGTGCTCCTGTCTTATTTGTGAAGAAGAAGGATGGTTCTATGCGGATATGTATTGATTACCGCCAGTTAAACAAAGTCACAGTGAAGAACCGATATCCTTTACCTCGTATTTTTGACCTATTTGATTAGTTATAGGGTGCCAGAGTATTTTCCAAGACTGACTTGCGTTCAGGTTATCATCAGTTGAAGATTCGGGAGCCAGATATCCCGAAGACTGCTTTCAGGACTCGGTATGGTCACTATGAGCTTCTTGTTATGTCTTTTGGGCTGACCAATGCCCCAGCAGCTTTTGTGCACTTGATGCACAGTGTATTCCAACCCTATATTGAATCCTTCATCATCGTGTTCATTGACGACATTCTGGTGTACTCCCAGACTCGGAAAGATCATGAGCAGCACCTGAGGACTGCACTTCAGACCTTGAGAGAAAAGAAGTTATATGCAAATTTTTCAAAGTTTGAGTTTTGGCTAGACTCAGTGGCATTCTTGGGTCATATAGTATCGAGTGATGGGATCCAGGTGGATCCGAAGAAGATTGAAGCAGTGCAGAGTTGGCCCAGACCATCCTCGGCTACAGAGATCCGGAGTTTTCTTGGTTTGGCAGGGAATTACTGTCGATTTGTAGAGGGTTTCTCTTCTATTGCTGCACCTATGACCAAATTGACCCAGAAGGGTGCTCCGTTCAGGTGGACCGAGGAATGTGAGGAGAGCTTCCAAAAGCTCAAGACAGCTTTGACTACAACCCCAATATTGGTGCTGCCTACAGGTTCAGGGTGTTATACTGTATATTGTGATGCATCGCGGATTGGTCTCGGCGCCGTGTTGATGCAAGACAGTAGGGTGATTGCCTACACATCCAGACAACTGAAGGTGCATGAAAAGAACTATCTTGTCCACGACATGGAGTTATCAGCTATTGTTCATGCCTTGAAGATTTGGCGGCATTATTTGTACGGTGTTCCTTGTGAGATTTACACCGATCACCAGAGTTTGCAACATTTGTTCAAGTAGAAGGATCTTAATTTGCGTCAGAGGAGGTGGTTGGAGTTACTTAAGGATTATGATATCACCATTCCCTATCATCCCGGGAAGGCCAATGTAGTGGCCGATGCCTTGAGTTGTAAGGCGGAGAGTTTGAGGAGTTTAGCATATCTACGAGCAACAGAGAGGCCATTGGCGTTGGATGTTCAGGCCTTAGCCAGCCAGTTTGTGAGATTGGATATTTCTGAGTCGAGTTGAGTATTGGCTTGTGTGGTCTCTCGGTTTCTCTTTATGATCGTATCAAGGAGCATCAGTATGATTACCCCCTTCTGCTCGTCCTTCAGGACAGGGTTCGACGAGGTGATGCTAGAGATGTGACTATTGGTGAGGACGACGTGTTGATGATGCATGGCCGGATATGTGTGCCCACTGTAGATGGTTTGCATGAGTTGATTCTCCAGGAGGCTCACAGCTCACGGTACTCCATTCATCTGGATGCCGCAAAGATGTATCAGGACTTGAGAACCCTACTGGTGGAGGAGAATGAAGAAAGACATAGTGAAGTATGTTGCTCGGTGCCTAAATTGCCAGCAAGTGAAGTATGAGCATCATTGACTGGGTGGGTTGCTTCAAAAGTTGGAGATTCCAGAGTGGAAATGGGAGCGAATCACTATGGATTTCGTTGTTGGGCTCCCACGGACTCAGAGGAGGTTTGATGCAGTTTGGGTGATTATAGATAGGCTGACCAAGTCAGCACATTTCATTCCTGTGATGACTACCTATTCTTCCGCGCAGCTAGCTCGAATATACATCCGTGAGATCATCAGGCTTCATGGCGTACCTGTATCTATCATCTCTGATCGGGATACGCAGTTTACATCATGGTTCTGGAGAGCTGTATAGCATGAGTTGGGTACTCGAGTTGAGTTGAGCACAACATTTCACCCTCAGACGGATGGACAGTCCGAGCGCACTATTCAGATACTGAAGGATATGCTCCGTGCATGTGTGATAGATTTTGGGGGTGCTTAGGATCGGTTCTTGCCATTTGTGGAGTATTCCTACAACAACAGCTACCGGTCGAGCATTCAGATGGCTCCGTATGAGGCCTTGTATGGTAGGCGGTGCCGGTCTCCAGTAGGTTGGTTCGAACCGGGCGAGGCTAGGCTAGGCTATTGGGTACAGACTTAGTTCATGATGCCTTGGAGAAGGTTAAGGTGATTTAGGTTAGACTTCGCATAGCCCAGTCCAGACAGAAGAGTTATGCAGATCGGAAGGTTCGCGATGTTGCATTCATGGTTGGTGCGCGGGTCTTGCTACGAGTTTCGCCTATGAAGGGTGTTATGAGGTTCGGGAAGAAGGGCAAGTTGAGCCCTAGGTATATTGGTCCTTTTGAGATTCTTGAGAGAGTTGGGGAGGTGGCTTACAGACTTGCACTACCACATAGTCTCTCTGCAGTTCATCCAGTGTTTCATGTTTCCATGCTCCAGAAGTATCACGGCGATCCGTCTCATGTGTTAGACTTCAGTTCAGTTCATTTGGACAAGGATTTATCTTATGTTGAGGAACCAGTGGCTATTTTGGACAGGCAGGTTCGAAAGCTGAGGTCAAAGGACATTGCTTTCGAGAATGTTCAGTGGAGGGATCATCCGGTCGAGGAGGCGACTTGGGAGATCGGGCAGGATATGAGAAACCATTATCCTCATCTTTTCACCACTTCAGGTATATCTCTATGCTCGTTCGAGGACGAACTATTATTTTAAGAAGGGGAGGATGTAACGACCTGACCAATCATTTTAAAAGTTTGTATCCCCACTCCCCTATTTATTGCTCATTTTGTGCTTTATAACTGTTATGTAACTTGTCGGGGTAGTCAGTTCGTGTCCGGTGAGGTTTTGGAATAAATTGGAACACTTAGTTCCATGTTTTAAAGCTTAAGTTCAAATAGTGATCGGATGTCGACTTTTGTGCAAATGACCCCGAAATAAAATTTTGATGATTCCAACAGCTCCGTATGGTACTTTTTGGACTTAGGGGCGTGTTCGGAATTTTATTTAGAAGTCCGTAGTTAAAATAGGCTTAAAATGGCTAAATAGGAATTTAAGTTTGACCGGGGAGTTGACTTTTTGATATCGGGGTCGGAATCCAGTTCTGAATATTTTCATAGCTCCGTTATGTCATTTATGACTTGTGTGCAAAATTTGAGGTCAATCGTACTTGATTTGATAGATTTCGACATCGAATGTAGAAGTTGGAAATTCTTAAGTTTCATTAAGCTTGAATTGGGGTGTGAATTGTGATTTTAGCATTGTTTGATGTGATTTGAGGTTTCAAATAAGTTCGTATGATGTTTTAGGACTTGTTGATGTATTTGGTTGATTTCCCGAGGGCCTTGAGTGAGTTTCGGATGGTTAACGGATCAAAAGTTGGACTTCAACAACTACTGCAAAAGCTGCTGCAATTTCTTCTGCTGGTAATGCAGAAATCGAGCCCAGGATCGAAGCCAGGGTCAAGGGCTAGGATCAAAGCCAGGGTCGAGGCTCAGGATCAAGGGCCATGATCGAAGGCCAGAATCGAGGGCCATGATCGAAGGCCAAGATCGAGGGCCATGATCATGATCGATGCCCCAGATCGAAGGTCAAGATCAAGGCCCAGGATCGAGGTCCATGATCGAGGGCCATGATCGAAGCCTTGATCGAGGTCTAGGATCGAGGCAGGACCGAAGGCTGCCTGGACAGAATTATAAAACAAGGGACTTCGTCCCCTGTGCTATTTTTGACGAATTGGAGCTTGAGGAGAGACGATTTTTGATATATTTTCAAGGAAAAACATTTGGGTAAGTGATTCTAACTCGGATTTGTTCAATATACATGAATATATCATTGTTTTCACCGTTTAATTAGTGTGTTGAGATGGAAATTTAAGAAAATTTTAGAAATCTCATAAAAATGAATTTTTGAGATTTCGGTGTCGATTCAGAGTCAGATTTGAGTGAAACTAGTATGGTTGGACTCGTAATTGAATGGGTTATCGGATTTTGTGAGTTTCACCGGATTCTGAGACGTGGGCCCCA